>NW_005361955.1:5075011-5121254 GCF_000412655.1 Myotis brandtii
TGGGCAGGACCAGGCTCGGGGAGTGAACTGGATTGGATGTGACCTAAGGGCAGGGCGAAGCCGACGTGGGGCGGAGTTAAGATTAGAGTGGACCCCCCACTTCTAAGTGGGACCGAACTGGGCCTTGGGGAGGAACTAGCCCGGGATGCCAGGTGGGGGTGTAGCCAGCCAGAATTTCGGGTGGATCCAGGTCGGGGGGCGGTCCAAGCCAGAATTCTGGGCGGGGCTCACACATCGAAGCGCAGGTTTTGCTTTTCTTCAAAGAAATAGTCAAGGACGAATTTGCGCACGAAGTCTGGGTTCAGCGTGTTGTCGATCACCTCGGTCCGTCCGAACTGGATAGGGGGGTGGGGGGTGCTGAGAGTCAGCGTGGAGCCTGCAAAGTGGGGTGGGGGGTTGATTCCCGGGGGCAGCTCTGGGCTGAAAGAGGACTCGCGGACTCACCTCCCTCCACTCCTGGCTGGCCCGGCTCTGCGTGTAAAGCACCACCACTGCAGGCGGGAGTGGGGGCGGGGAGAGAAGGACGTCAGGTCAGTCTGCACCCCCTCCCCGCTCCTAAGTCGCGCCCGCACACCGAGTTGCCCTCCACCCCGCCCTGGTGCCGCCTACTGGGGTCGGACTTGGAGAAGGTGTCGAGGTCCAGCAGGTTCCTAGAGAAAGCGACAGACAGACGGATAGAGGGTGGGTCATTCTGAACCCCACCGCCTCAACTCGGCCCTGAGTTGGGCATCCGGGGGAGGCATGGGGCTCAAATCGCACCTCCCTTCCTCATTCCTATATCCAGCCTGGGTCCGCGTTGTTAGCACCCTGGACAGCACCGGAAAGCTCAGCCCAAGGACCGCTTCCCTGCGGGCTGGACCGGTCCGTGTCCACAGTGTCCCCAGGAATGAGGGTTAGCTCCAGAACTTTGTCCTCCTGGGGCCCAGAATCTACTGGATCCCCGCGACCCATCCCTTGAACCCGCAGGCT
The DNA here is from genome assembly GCF_000412655.1 of Myotis brandtii. Taxonomy (NCBI): domain Eukaryota; kingdom Metazoa; phylum Chordata; class Mammalia; order Chiroptera; family Vespertilionidae; genus Myotis; species Myotis brandtii. The sequence continues at coordinate 5,075,981 of NW_005361955.1, forward strand.
AAGTGAGCCCTTTTTTTGCGGGGGGGACTGTTCAAGGAAACCCCCTCCCCTAACAGGGAGTCTGCATCCACGATTTTCCTGCTCCAGATGCTTCTTCCCCCCGGGTCTAGCCCCTGTCCGCCCCAGCCCCGGAGCCGGTTGGAGCTGGGCAGTGCCTACGCCCTCTCCAGCTGGCCAGCTCACCGGCAGGACACGGTAATCTCAATCTTGGTAGCCGGGACGCTGCGTTCAGAGGCTCCGCTGAGAGACATGGCTGGTCTCTCAGCTGGTAGGGTGGCCGGAGCACCTGAGGGCTAGGAGTACCGGCGGCGGCGGGGCCGGCCCCTGTGCTCCCGCGGTGGCGGCTGCACTCCCTCCAGCAGTGTGCGCTCTCCCGCCGCTCACGCCTGGACTGTGGCCGCGGGCAGCAACTCCAGAAGGCAACACAGCCCCGCCCAGCCCTGCGGGGGGCCCCCGCCCCATTGGAGCAGCCTCGGGCTGTCCGGGAACCTTACCCAGACCCCCTCCAACCCACACCTTGGGAGAATCCTTCCAGGGCATTTTTTCTGGGGCAAATCCCACGCCTCCTGAAGAGCTATCCACAGCGCTGAAGGGTTTGGGGCACCTGATGGGCAATTGGGACCTTTCCGCTACCTAAGCCCTCCCTCAACAATCGGCTTCTCCCCCTCCCACTGCCGCCCTGCCTAGGTCTCTGAACAGAAAGTCACACATTTGTTCACATTAACTGTGCGACCTTGGGCAAGTTACTCAACATCTCTGTGGCTCAGTCTCATTAGTAGAAAGGCCATTATAGCACCTACTTGGGGCTGTTGTAAAATTTTATTGAGATAATCCATGAAAAGGACTTGGCACAAGGTGTTATACACAGTAAATTCTCAAGAATGTTTGCTTCCTCTGTGCACTCATACCAATGACCTCTCTTGTATTAAGAGTCAGAGCTCATCCTAGCTGGTATGGCTCAGTGCATAGAGTGTCAGCCTACGGACCAAGTGGTCCCGGGTTCGATTCCAGTCAAGGGCACATCCCTTGGTTGCAGGCTCCTTCCCTGGCCCGGGTCCTGGTCGGGGCAGGAGGCAACCAATCGATGTGAGCACATTGATGTTTCTATCTTTCCCTCTCTCTTCCACTCTCTCTCAAAAGATCAATGGAGCCCTGACTGGTTTGGCTCAGTGGATAGAGCGTCGGCCTGCGGACTCAAGGGTCCCATGTTCGATTCCGGTCAAGGGCATGTACCTTGGTTGCGGGCACATCCCCAGCAGGGGGTGTGCAGGAGGCAGCTGATTGATGTCTCTCTCTCATTGATGTTTCTAACTCTCTATCCCTCTCCCTTCCTCTCTGTAAAAAAATCAATAAAAATATATCTTAAAAAAAATATCAATGGAAAAATATCCTCGGGTGAGGATTAATTTTAAAAAATAATAAAAAAAAATAACCCATTAAAAAAACAGCAGCAGCCAGAGCTCAGTAAAACAGTGGCTATTAACAGCACTGTGCAAAGCCCTACCCAGGTCTTTGAACTCTAATGAATTCATGGTGTTAGAGATGCAGACAATCTGTGAGAATGCAGCCCTCTTGGGTCTTGCTGTAGATGAGAGCGGTGGTCACACAGATCCATCCTCTCCACACCAACTACTGCCTCCCAAGTCCTAGAAGCCAGTCCTTCCACTATAGGCAGAGGCTGCAGGTCACTTGTACTAGGACTGTGTTGCCTGCAGAATTTAAAATGAACATACACACCCCCACCCTGTTCCCACCTAAATGAAAATGTCAGCAACCGCAAGTCTAAATTTCAGGCAGCCCTAAGAATCTGCATAGATAAACAGATTCCCTAGGTGACTAGAGCCTAATCAGCCCCAAGGACAACTGCTTCAACCCCTTAACAGTCTGTGACTACATGTCCCCATCTCACTGAGGAGACTATCATGGCTCAAGAGTTGAGGTATAGCCCCCAAACCCCTTTTTCCAGCACAAGGAAGGACAGAGACCTTCCAAATAACTTCACAAAGATAGCAACCAAATGAGAATGCCCAAAAGAGCTGCTGTTCAAAAAGACTTTGATTTTATTTTGTGTCAAATTGCCTATTCTCAGTGCAGGTGACCCCCCTCCTCCCCAGGAAACACATGGAAGGGGGGGGGTGCCATCTGTGAAGTCTTGGCCTCCATGAGGCCCCAGGGAACCCCATACAGTTCTGAGTTGGTGGGAATCCCGGCAATGATTAGAGTGGGTGGGAGGCAGTGACAAGAGGAGGGGTGGTGGTCACCAGTTAGGAAGCTGAGGTTTGGAGAACCCTGTCCTTGGCCCTGCTCGGCTTTGGGGCTGCCATGTGCATGATGCAGATGGGGGAGTGAGGACATTTTTCCCGACTTTTAAAAAAGCACCCTTTGGCCAGGCATGGCTTTGATTCCACTCAGGGCTCAGGTGAGAGAGAAGCAGGAAACTGTTGTGGGCTGGCTGCTTCATAAGGTGCTGCTGCTGGTGCCCCGGAGTCCGACGCCACGCACAAACTGCTCCAGCAGGCCCCCAATGGCACCAGAAGGACTGGGGGCTACTGCCCGAAGCCCCACTGTGCTGCTGTATGCAGCCAAGAAGGCTGAGCGCACCTCCTGCAGGCGAGTCTCCCGTTCACTCAGGGCTGCGAGCCTATAGAGAGGAGAAAAGAATAAATGCATCACCATGGGGCAGGAGCCAACATCCTTATCCTCATGTCACAATGCTTATCCTTCTGTCTTCATCAGCACAAGATGAATGTCTGTCCTGTGGTCACACTACCCTATGGTTCAGGCCCCAAACATTTGATCCTGTTCCCCTCTTAAACCATTCCTCTCCGTTTTCAGGTTACTGTTCCTACCTAGCAGCAGCACCTTTTATTGGGGCACTGGCCTGACTTCCTATGGGGAACAACCATCTCTGTGATAATGAGGGAGGGGAGAAGCCAAGCAGGAGGGAGTTTGCTCCAACAGCTGTTGGCTTCCATTCCTTAGTAGGAACAAGCCGAGTTACAAGCCTTACCTCTCATTGTAGGGAGAGACCCTAGTATCAGGCACCAGGCCTTGGCTAACCAAAGGCCTCAGCTTTCTTGAGGCCAGGACACGACGTGGAGCATCCTGGGAGAAAATTCTTGGCAGTGCCCTGGAGAGGCCAGGGTCCTCACTGGAAACCCCCAATGTTCTAGCTACACCTTTTTTTAGTCACTGTGACCCCAGGTAAACAGCTAGGAGAGTGCTGGCTTTTCCAGAAAAATTCCTGTTCTGATTCCATGTATTTTTCTTTCTCTGGCCTCTACAGGCACTGATCGGAAGATAGGAAACCCCTCCTCTCTCACTGGCCTGGAATTACAAGTCAAGAAGGAGGTAAGTGCATGAAAACTTAGACTTATCAATGTGTAGCTCCATATGAGACTGTCTGACACCTTGAAGCAGCGGCCGCCAACCGGTGGTCCATGGACCACTGGTGGTCTGTGTGGTCCAAAAGATTGGTGACCACTGCCTTGAAGGATTCTTTAATAGAAGACACCTGAGGTACCAGTTACATCCAATACCTGGACTAAAAGGCATGCAATCTAGAGGTGGGAGGGACATGGAATCAGAGAAAAGGTCAGGAACTCAAATGGAGGGAGACAGGTGACACACCTACATACGATGAACTCTCATGTTCCCATCCATCTAAGCACAAAGACTAGCCCTAACTTACCCCAAAATTTCCTGAAAGAGACCAATCTCTGGATAATCCCTCCTGGGAATTTGTCAGAAGCAGCATAAATGTTCACAATTCCCAAGCCCAAATGATTTGCACCCAAAGGCCTGGGGAACAGATGGAGTTGTGAGAATAAATGACAGTCCTGGGTAAGTATGGGGAGAGCAGATCTAGGGAAGTAGACTGGTGGCAGTGAAGAGTGAGAGTGTGTGTGTGTGTGTGTGTGTGTGTGTGTGAGAGAGAGAGAGAGAGAGAGAGAGAGAGGGAGAGAAATAAGGAGGTGGAGGAGGGAGGGAAGGAAGAAAGAAAAGGAGGGAGGAAGGGGAGGGGAAGGGAGAAGAGGAGAGGAAGGAGGAGGAAGAGGAGGAGGTTGTTTTAGGGAGAAACAAAGTCAAGTAGCTCTTACAGCAGCACTAAGAAAATGGAGCTGATACTGGATTCCTGCAATACCATGAACAACTCCCAAGTATTTCTTGACATTTGGGGCAAATGCATGGCCCTAGATCTTTTTTACTTTCTCAGGTTTCATACAGGCTTGAGGCTATGTGTGCATCTTCAGCTTTTTCTTAGAGAAAGTCCAATTAGTGGTTTGTATTCACAGGGAACATCCAAAGGTCCGTATGAGAGCACTTCTGGGAGACAGAGGGGGAGAGATCACAATCTATTTAGAGACAACAAAACTGGAGTCCAGACAGGAAATATGATTCACTTGTGGACACATGGTAGGCAATGGATAGGCAGGGACTGAAGCTACCATAGTGCCATTAGCTTTTCTCAAGAGATGAGCTAACAGGCTCAGAGAAGTCAAGGCTGATACCCCAAGACATAGCTGGTGAGCAGAGCAGTTAAGATTCCGACTAAATTTCCCTGATAATAAAGCCCAAGCATATACTGAGTGACTTCACCCTGGAGGCCATGAGATCATGTAGAACCTAGCCCTCCTCTGGAAACCACCAGAACCAACCAGAATTCTGAACTATGAACTCAGAGAGCTGCCTAAGGTATAAATTGTAGGATGTGGGACCAGAGTTGCCTATTTCAGTGGCTAATACCAGGTAAGTGAGGGATGCTATTAAGCAGGGGCAGAGATGTCTGTTTACTCCAGAGATAACTCTTAGGCCAGTGTGACAAATAGAAAGTCCCTACAGAAAGGTGCAACTATCTTTTTTAATCTCAAAAATCGAAGATAGGGACCTTGTTTCTGGCTTAAGGGCACGGCTAGAGGCTATACCAGGCACTAGTGGCCTCTTAACTCCCCAGTTGCAAGGCCAGGGCCTGTGAGTGCCATCCTGGAATACCAAGGTCCAGCCCTTGCCTGCCCTCAGCAGGGATCTTCTCAACTCCCAGGGCAGCTTTCTCCAACCAGTGAGCACTGGTGGGAATGAGCTGGATTTCTGGTGGGGGGATGAATCCCTAACCCGAGTTCATTCACCTGTGGTAGGGAGGTGAGGTCCCTCAGGCAGCCACAGCTGAGGTACAGACCAACAAGCTCACCAGAGGCCCTCCCCACTCCTGACATCTATGCAGCAGCAGAGCAGGCAGGGGGCAGGTGACTGCTACAAGGGCAGCTGCTCAAGTAGATACTTTATAGGAGTTGGAAGTCCAATATTTTGTACGCTTTTATAGGCTTGCAAGAGGATTTTATAGGCTTGGGATTTTAATTTTTCCTGACCAGAGGCAAAAGCAGAAGACAAAAATGAGGAGGGATTGCCATGGAACCCTTGGTTCTAATGGGGAGGAGCACAGCCTTAGAGCTAACCCAGCAACATTCTGGCTTTGGTCTCCATCATACACCTACCTTCACTTCCCCACTGTTCTGCTTTCAAAGGATTCTCCTGTCAGGCAAAGCCTTGGACAGAAATAGAATCTTCTATAGTTACAGTCCAGCCAGCTTTCCCTCAGGATGTGCCCCAAGGCACCCGTGGATGGGTGTTAGAGGCTGGGAAGAGCGAACACACACTCCAACGCACTTTCTGAGCAGCCCATAATAGGCCTCCTCCATACCTCAGGTCCATGAGCAGCAAGTATACTTAGCTAAGACACTGGGGTGGGGCAGGGATCCCAAGCCAGCTCCCTGGGGCCGGCTGCTGCCTCATTCCTGACCAGCATGGTTGTGTGCTCACCAGCTTTTGATATGGGCAGGGGAGCATCCTGCCTTCTCAAGCAAGACACTTACAGACAACTGTTAGGGAGCTCCTCCGAGAAGCTGAAAGGGAGAGAGGAGTCTGGGTGCAGGACAGCCCGTTCCTGAATACTGCCACAGCCTGTTACCATCTGCCAGCTGCCAAAGTCTGTGGAGAGAGAGGATCCGGGCAGGGAATGGTCCACTGATCTGGGGCAGAGAGGAGAAAGGGGAGATGATGCACAGTCAGTCATATGCCTGACAGGGGAAGCACTGGAGGGGTGGGGGTTGGCTGCTACGGTGGCCCTGGGCCATGGCCGCAAGGTTCTGTTGGTGGAGTATCTGTAAAGTCAACCATTTTCTCCAAAAGTGCAAAGACAGCTGGATAGACCAAGAAAGAAGAATACAGACCATAAGGCAGGCTCAGCTGTGAAGACAATGCTTAATGCAAAGACTTTCAGAAGCAAAAGAAGAGCAAAGCATGGTGACAAGAGGTGAGCCATCAACCAAAGCCTGCCCTGGTGTCTGACAGAACAAGTGAAATATCCACAGCACCAAAAGGAGGGGAGCAAGGCTGGATGCCCCATACTCCCCAGCACACAGATTAGCATGGAGGCTACACAGAGCCCAGGGCCACTGAGCTCCTGTCAGAGACGTGGGAGAAAAGCCTCTTGGGGAGAGGGGAGGGTGGTGACCTAGATTAAGAGCCCTAGCTCCACTCTGCAGTGCCTTCCAGGAGCCCTAGTTTGCATTCACAAGCACACCCAGCTAACTCACTGGCTATGCCCAGAGGGAAGGGATGAATCAGGCAGGCAACTTGACAGCTTCATCAGGCCTGTTTCAGATGGAAGTTTGTGAAGTGCAGGGAGAGGAAAATGGTATTGGGAATCTACTGTGCCACCTCCTCCTCACTCAGAGCCAACCCCTCTGCCATCTCTGGGCAACAGCGCAGCCATTAGAAGAGGAAGGAAGAGAGGGATATATCAAACAAACCCTTCCATCAGCTACCCCATGTCCCAGACCCCAGAGATGCATCATCTTTGATGCTTGACCCTTTATTCTTTAATTCAAGAATAGCAGAAGGTGCTCCTGTAGGGACCCAGAATCAGAGTAGAAGCATGAATAGTGGTGTAGGGAGTATGGAACAGAGAAAAATGTTCATTGATCTTGGCCCACACAGTTGGCTGACGTAAAGAGCGACAGTCCCCCATCACCTCCCATACCTACCTTAACCATTCCCATTTTAAAGACAGGGAAATGTCAGCCCAGACAGGTGAAGGCACTTGCCCAAGGTCCCACAGCCAGGCAGCACAAGAAAAGATTTTTAAAGCCAAGTTTGATTACAGATTTGTCCTACAACAGAACTACCTTGAGACCAGGGAAAACAGATGGCTTTCTACATTAAAGTCACCATGAATCAGAACCTCCTGTAACACAGAGACTTGCCACATTCATCATTCCTGCTAAACTCCGGAAGGTGTGTGACAGCAGCATTAGAGATGAGAACAGGATGTGGTCTGGTACCTGGTGGAAGATCCTAGTGCCCAACAAAGCAGGGCGTTCTTGTTTCTAGATGGAGACTAGAAACTCAGGCTGTAGGACTCAGGCTGTCTGTAAATCAGAGAGACAGGAGAGGACAGGCCACATGCCATAGTCTGGTGCCTGCCCTCGGCTTCCTCCAGGTCAGGCCTTCAGTCAGCACAACCCCGCTAACATCAGCCTGGCTCCACAAATCTCATCTACTATTCAAACTTTAGGGTAGTTTCTTTTCCAGTTTTAGTGGCTGTGAGAGAACAATTCCTAAACACCAGAGTGTTGAGGGACTGAAGGGATGCTGAGTAGAAGAGGCTGGCAGAATGAGGCACTCCTGGGGCAAGGACCACGGTTTCTTATACCTCAACCTTACTCACCCAGGGCTAGCAGAGACTCAGACCACCAATGGGAAAATATTGGACAGATAGAATGTGGTTGCAGTGAGGTTCCCTGCAGGGATTCCTGGTTTGGGGCTAGTCACTTCCCTTTACTTCCCCAGTGTCCAGCAGGTAGCACCCCCAGGCAAGAATGACACCTGGAGCAGCCAGGAGCAGCTGTGAGATGGGATAGCTAGCAGATAGCAGCAGGGTACATGATCCCAGGGGACACGAAGCCATCTCAGCAAGCAGCCATCTTCTGCATCTTTTTCAAGAGTGAGAACAGGCTCCTACTTGAGGCTTTTGTCAAAGAAAGGGTTGCAAAGCAACTGTTCAGCTCCTGGGTTTGAGAACAAAGGACTGTGCTAAGCAGAGATGTGCTTATAAATGCAAGTATGGATTAGCTGGCTAGAGGGGACACCTAAAGATGAAAGGAAAGAGTCACCAGAAGGGAGCACCTGAACCTGCCTAATGAAAGGAAAACTTCAAGTCAGCCTCAGTACAAAGTAACTCAACCATTTTTAATAAGACCCCAGACCCTTTCTCAAGCACAGAGCAGGAGAGGGGGGGGGGGGGGGGGTTTGAGCTCCACCTCCTCTAATCTATCTACAGAACTGGAGGAAACATGGGGCCAAGCTAACCTCAAACTGCGGAACTGGAGCCAGTGTTGCTTCTAAGGTCATCTGTTCATATCCTCTGACTCAGAGGGCCCAGGAGGTTGGCTTCTTAGTGACATTTCACTCCCTAAGATGGATATGGCCTAGGCCAGTGATGGCGAACCTATGGCACGCGTGTCAGAGGTGACATGCGAACTCATTTTTTTGGTTGATTTTTCTTTGTTAAATGGCATTTAAATATATAAAATAAATATAAAAAATATGTCTTTGTTTTACTATGGTTGCAAATATCAAAAAATTTCTATATGTGACACGGCATCAGAGTTAAGGTTTTTCAAAATGCTGACACGCTGAGCTCAAAAGGTTCGCCATCACTGGCCTAGGCCCTCTTCACAGCACCAAGAAAGCTGCAACTCTCACGTTCCCCCCACTTCCTGCTAGATACCTGCTGTGGGCCAACTAGGGCAGGTGTCTTTTTAAAATTTATTTTTTGATCTTCACCTAAAGATATGTTTTTATTGATTTTAGAGAGGAAGGGAGTGTGGGAAAGAGAAAAACATCGATGTGAGAGAGAAACATTGATAGGTCACCTCCCATACCTACCCTGACCAGTGATTGAACTCTGCAACAAAGTTTTGGTGCATGGGACGATTGTCCAACCAACTGACCCACACTGGCCAGGGCCAGGCAGGTGTTTTCTAGACAGTCCTTTTTAGAAGGGGGTAGAAGGATACCCATACAAGCCAAACTGGTGCAACCCACATAGCTAAAGCAAGAAAAAAAAGATCTGGCCTGGCCTTTTATCTGCCCAGTGCCCTGACATGGCTCACTGGCCCTCAGATATGTAACTAGTAAGGACAAATCCTTAATCACAGCCCTGACCAGTTTGGCTCAGTGGATAGAGCACTGGCATGTGGACTGAAGTCCTGGGTTCGATTCCAGCCAAGGGCATGTATGTACCTTGGTTGCAGGTACATCCCCAGTCGGGGGTGTGCAGGAGGCAGCTGATCGATGTTTCTCTCTCATCGATGTTTCTAACTCTCTATCCCTCTCCCTTCCTCAAAATCCTTAATCACAGCTACAGTTTACTGAGCATTTGTGGAAAAGATGAGTATTTATTATGTGCCAGGTATTCATTATCTCATTTAAACACAATGAGAGGCCAGGTTCATTACTCCCCCTTTACAGATGGGATTCAAGAAACTGAGCTTACAATTACAGTCCACACATGGGGTGCACGTGAAGCACTCAGCTTGGGTGACTGGGGAGGCTACACCACGGGGCACTACAGGATACCTACTACACAGGCCACTCTACCAAGACTGGGAGATGAAGCAGCTCTGCCTAACACACAGAAACAAACATGGAGAGGCAGCCAAAATGAGGAGACAAGAAACATGTCCCAAATGAAAGAACAGAACAAAACTCCAGAAAAAGATCTAAAAATGGAGGCACGCAGTCTACCAGATGCACAGTTCAAAACCCAGGTTATGCCTTGGCTGGTGTGGCTCAGTTGGCTGAGCGTTGTCCCATGCACCGAAAGGTCACCAGTTCAATTCCTGGTCAGGTCACATGCTCAGGTTCTGGGTTTGATCCCAGGTGGGGTGTGTGCGATGTTGCCTCCCTCCCGCATAGATGTTTCATTCTCTTTCCTTCTCCCTTCCTCTCTCTCTCTAAAATAAAAACATATTTAAAAGACAAACAACAAAAAAAACCCTCTCCAGTTATAAGGATGTTCAATGAACTTCAGCGAAGAGTAGATGAACTTAGCAAAAACTTCAATAAAGAGATAGGATCCATAAAAATGGAGATAGAAGCATAAAGAAGAACCAGTCAGAAATGAATACAATAACGGAAATGAAAAATACATCAGAGGGAAATCAATAATAGAGTAGATGAAGCAGAGGATCGAATCAACGATTCAGAAGACAAGGAAGCAGAAAACACCCAATCAGAACAATAAAAAGAAAAAAGAATCCAAAAAATGAGGCGTGTTAAGGGACAACTTCAAGTGTACCAACATTCTCATCTTGGGGGTGCTGGAAAGAGAAGACATAGAGTGAGAAATTGAGAATCTACTTGAAGAAGTAATGACTGAAAATTTCCCTAACCTGGTCAAGGAAAAAGATACATAAGTCCAGGAAGCACAGAGAGCCCCAAACAATATGAACCCAGAGGCCCACATCAAGACGCATCATAATTGCCCTAGCCGGTTTGGCTCAGTGGATAGAACATCGGCCTGCGGACTGAAGGGTCCTGGGTTCGATTCCAGTCAAAGACACATGCCTGGGTTGCAGGCTCGATCCCCAGTAGGGGGCGTGCAGGAGGCAGCTGATCAATGATTCTCATCAATGATGTTTCTATCTCTCTCTCCCTCTCCCTTCCTCTCTGAAATCAATAAAAATATATTTTAAAAAACACATCATAATTAAAATGCAAAAGGTTAAAGACAGAGACTCTTAAGAGAAAACAGTTAGTTACCTACAAGGGAGTGCCCATAAGACTGTCAGCTAATTTCCAACAAAATTTTGCAGGCCAGAAGGGACTGGCATGAAATATTCTAAGTGATGAAAAGCAACAACCTACAACCAAGATTATCATTTAGAATCAAAGGACAGATAAAGAGCTTTCCAGACAGGAAAAAGCTAAAGGAGGTCATCACCACCAAAAACAGTGTAAGAAATGCTAAAGGGCCTTCTTTAAGAAAAAAGAAGAAAAAAAGATAAAAAATATGAAGAAAAATGGCAATAAATGCATATCAACAATTACTTTAAATGCAAACAGATTAAATACTCCAGTCAAAAGACATACAGTGGCTGAATGGATAACAAAACTAGACCCTTATATATGCTGTCTATTAGAGACTCACTTCAGATCAAAAGACATATACAGACTTAAAGGGATGGAAAAGATATTTTATAAAGATGGAAACAAGCAAAAGGCTAGGGTAGCAATACTTATACCAGACAAAATAGACTTTAATCAAAGGCTATAACAAGAGACAAAGAAGGACTCAGTAATTCCACTTCTGGGTATTTATCTGAAGAAACCCAAAACACTACATTGAAAAAATATACGCATGCATATGTTCATTGAAGCATTATTTACAACAGCCAAGATATGGAAGCAACCTAAGTGTTCATCAATAGATAAATGAATAAAAGAAGTGGTGCATATGTACAATGAAATATGACTCAGTCAAAAAAGAATGAAATGTAGCCATCAGCAACAACATGTATGGACTTAGAGGGTATTGTGCTGAATGAAAGAAGTCAGACAAAGACAAATGCTATATAATTTCACTTATATGTAGAATCTAAAAAACAAAATAAATGAAGCAGACGAAAAACAGACTCAAAGATACAGGGAACATTTTGATGGTTGCCAGATGGAGGGGGTACAGGAAGATGGGTGAAAAAGGTGAAGGGATTGAGAAGTACAAATTGGTAGTTATAAAACAGTCATGGGGATGTAAAGCACAGCATAGGGAATATAGTCAATGATATTATAATAACTATATATGGTGTCAGATGGGTACCAGACCTAGTGGGGTTATGACTTAATTTATAAATGTATAATCACTGGGTTGTACACCTGAAAAATAAAAAAACAAGACAGGGCTGTCATTAATGCATTTAGAATCCTGCCCATCAAAAATACATAGAAATAGGCCAAGGTTTGGCAAAATTTTCATTTATTTCTAAAATTCACTTATGTAAAATTCCCTATTCTCCTCTGAAGCCATGTATACCAAGGACTGGCAAAAAAACAACAACAACAACAAAAAAACACCAAAAAAAAACCCCAACAACCTGAGCTCAGAAGGAAAGTGATTTTTCCAAGTCACAAAGTTAGAAGTGAAACTCAGGTCTGACCAAAGCCAATGCTAGATCCATAATACACTGATTTTTCTTCCTGATAATGAATGGGTGGTAGGGACCTCAGGGATTGCTTCAGTGATGGACACGTACCTTCCAACTGGACTAAAGCATAGAGCTTCTGATCTATGGATAGAAAAGAAGTCAGTATGTGATCCTTGGATGTGAGAAAGGAAGCAGGGTGCCCCAGGAGTGAGTGGCCACCACTAGTGAAGTTGGATAGAAGACAAAGATAGCATATAGGAGGCAAGAGGAAAGAACCAAAGACTGCCTTTTCCACTGTGCTTCTCCACATGAACCGTTATTTTTCTTTACTGTTTAAACCCATTTGAGATTGTTTTTCTGTTACTTACACCTGAAAGCACCTGAGTTGATGGCTGATGATGAAGGCTTGAATATACATAGCCAGGAAGGAAGGACCTAGGAGTTGCCTAAGTCTCTGATGAGAAATTAGAATCCCAAAATCATCAAGTGACATGTCTGAAGTCATGCAGGGAATGAATATTTTACTTGAGGGGGCTGGGTGTCACCTAATCCACATACCAACCCCCCACCAAAGCCTAAGCCTCTAGATGATGATCTCACAGCCTCTACCCAAGTGAATGCCTCCAGGAATGGGGCCTTACGGGAAGAATCCTTCAATTCAACAAGGGCCTGAATTCATAGAGAAACTGGCTTTAGAGATGGCTAAATGGGATTTCTTACATTTGAAAAAAGGAACATCACTTTCTCCCAGGCGGGCCTTTAACCATTAGCACATATGTACACACATGTATGTGACCCAACCAGGGACCTCTGAATTTCTGCAGCAGTCCAAAAGAGAGGTCTTTTAGAACTCCAAGTTTTCTCTTCAGGGTCTCAAGCTGGTAATGCCTTTAGGCTTCTCACACTCATCCTGGGTCTGGAGCTGTGGCCCCATGCAAAAACGCATCAAACATGGAATAGGAGCCCTATGTATTGCAGAAAGCAATCTGGTTTCTCTGCTTCATTAAACACAGCCTGGGACAAAGCTCACTGCTTATAATAAGCAGTTAGTAGGTGGTGGAGGATAGGGGAAAAGCAGCTAGCTGGGAGGTAGAGTTGGTTCCTATGTTACTACTTAGCTATTTAACCAGGCTGCTGGGTGACCCTCAGCCCAGTTCATATGCTCTTCAGGCTTTGCTTGGCTTCATGCTGGGCACAGTGCTAGCACTATTCCTCCTCAGGCATGGGCAGTGCTGTGCTAGCAACCCTGCACCCCTAACGATGTCTAACGCTGGAGCAGAGACCAAGGTGACACAGAGCTGGGCCACTTACTAACCGCGGCTTAGGGGGCATATGAGCTTGGAGCACTGGTACTGCCTCTTCCCAGCCTCCAGCCCCCAGCCCTGTAGCTAATGAGAGATTTAACAATGGTTCAAAAATGGAGCTCAATCAGAAGCTGTTGCAATGGCAGCTAATAATGCAAAAAGGCCACGGATTCCTCATGAAGGGTATGGGTTAGGGCTGGGTACGAAGAAGTACCCCCACAGAAGTTTCTTCCCAACCTGACACCTACTTCTTCACTTTGAACAAAGCGTTACCAATTCCTTTTATAGGGAAGTCTTGCTTTAAAAGAGATATACTGTGGAATTTGGAGCACACGAAACCCAGAGAATTCACATTATGAGAGGAATTTTGGCTGCGACAGATAGCTTTACTAAAGGGTTTCTTTCCATACAGTTCCTCTACTGCATTAAAAAGCTGATTGGCTGTTGTTACCTAAGAGAGGCAGGGCAGCTAATGACAGAATCCCTCAGGCACTTTAAGATAAAAGAGACTAAATTAATTTTAATGTTAATGGAAATACATAATTAGAATGCTCCAAATCTGAATAATCTAGTATTTCAAAACCTCTGGCAAATAGGCATCAAATCCAGAACCTTGTCGCCTGGCCAGTCCAGACAGACTCCAAGTGGGCATTCCCAGAATAGCCCAGCAGAGTCACTAAACACCTCACAGCAGCCCACCTCACGCCTTTCTGTCCCACTTTGGTCCAGCTGTCCCAGCTTCAACCAGGCCCTCGCACACAGGGCTGAGAAGCCAGAGGACATTCCAACCCTTCTCAGCCTCTGAGGGAGGGGCCTTGGTTGTTATCCTGGACTGGCCATTTGAGTCTGAGTCGCCCAGTCAAGCGGAGAACCACCACTGAGACTCAGGGAAACAATCCCAAAATTTGAAAGTAGGCTCTATGGGCAGGAAGAAGGGAAAAATAAAAAGCTAAGTGTAGGAAGAGGTGATGGATTGCTGCCCCAGCAGGGGTGCCCCCAGCAGCTGGACAGTTAAGACCAGGGCAGAACCCTAGCTGGTTTGGCTCAGTGGATAGAGCGTGGGCCTGTGGACTGAAGGGTCCTGGGTTCGATTCCGATCAAGGGCACATGCCTGGGTTGAGGGCTCGATCCCCATTAGGGGGCGTGCAGGAGGCAGCCAATCAATGATTCTCATCATTGATGTTTCTATCTCTCTCTCCCTCTCCCTTCCTCTCTGAAATCAATAAAAATATATTCTTAAGAAGACCAGGGCAGGGCCTCAGAGGTCAAGAGCAATCTTTCTGTTCCCTTCCCAACTGTCCAGCAATGCTGCTGGACAGAAGAAGGTGGAGGTGATGAGCAAGAACTCCAGTCCAAAACAGGGAGGGTCACACAGAGCTGCAGCAGCTCTGGACCTGCCCCAGGAAGCCTGGGCATGCAGACAAAGGTGGGCAGTGGGTATACATAGAGTGTGAACAAGCACAGGTACGCTTGCTCAGCACCCTCCACAAACTCTCCCGTGCAGTCAGAGAGGTTGTGGTCTGTTTAATAGATTCAGCTACAGCACAGGCAGACATGTTAGTGCTCCCAGCTGAAGGGCTCACCTTCAGAGGTGAGTGCATAAGACCCATGTGAACAGTGCCATCTGGAGCTCTACTACTCATCTGCTCTGCCTGCGTGGGGAGGGGCTCTTCCCCATCACCTGCTTTTGCCCACAGAGAAAAACCAGAGGATGGTGATGAGAGGAGAGTTCCAGAAGTTTTGGGTTTTTCCTTGTAAATATGCTTGTGACTTCGGGGCTCATTTCCTCCTTGATATACAGGCCTAAAACTAGGCAGATTAGGATCCAATCCAGGGTGGACTTCAATGCTTACTCTCCTTTGTTATTTTTTATTTTCTAAAGTTTATTTAATGATTGATTTTTCTTTTTGTAAATATACATATTTTTTATTTATTTCAGAGAGGAAGGGAGAGAAAGATAGAAACACCAATGATGAGAATCATTGATTAGCTGCCTCCTGCACACTCCCTACTGGGGATTAAGCCTGCAAACCGGGCATGTGTCCTGACCGGGAATCAAACCATGACCTCCTGGTTCATAGGTCAATACTCAACCACTGAGCCACACTGACAGGGCAATACTTAAGCTATTTCTGAAATGCCCATTTCTCCCTGGAATTTATTAAGGACCTCCTAAGTCCCACACTGCTTTGTTTTCTCCAGAAGGGTCAGACATTCTTAAGGCTTTAGAAAACAAAGCAATTCACAGAATTCTTTCCCTGGGATATGGCATGGAAAAAGAGGTATGGAGTCAGCTCAGAAATGCTTTCCCCAAGTGTCAGACCATCCCTCAAACCTAAACCCTGCCCGTGCTCAGCTTTAATCTGATCTAGGAGACATCATTCCTGCAGCAAATCCAGCCACACCTGTCCATCATGGCTGAGCGGCTCCCGTTCTAGGTATGCAGTCTCCTGAAGTTCGCCCCAGCCTCGCACGTCTAGCCTGCTCTCTATGATCTGTTCTCCTCATTGCTCTACCAATTCAGACAGAATGTGAGAGCCAGAGGAGACTCAGGATCTAGATCCATCTCTTTCATGAGAATGTGAGGTCCATAGGGAAGGGGGTGGGGTAGTGGGCTGAGACCTGCCAAAGGCAACAGGTGAAGGCAACCCCGACTCTCTGCCCATCTCATCACAACCACTACGCCTTCTGAATTCCCCATCTGCCAGGGTTCTGGGAAGGAGTCTCAAGCCACTCTGCAAAACAGCTCTTGCTCTGTACCCAAACATTAACCCATCCTCCAGACAGTGAGTCGGTCTCCAAGCTTGTCAATTCCCCCTAGCCTCCTAGGTATATCGCCCACCAGGCTGCATGCCAGGAACCCTGTCTTAAGACTGCATCCGAGGCACCACCTCAGGTGCTAGAACCCTACTCTCCAACCTTATTAACAGGGGAGGGCTAGCCACCTCCTCCATTAGAGGCTCTGGAGCTCCTCACCTGGTTTTGGGGACCTCCAAAGGACTGCTACCTATCCTGAAAAAGTTGTCAGAATGGTTCGAGGAGGAGGAGCTGGAAGACTTGGCTTCTATCAGCCCCTGATGGGAAGGCAGGCGGTCCTCCGAGGGCTGTGGCCGGTTCCAGAGCACACTCTGTGGAGAGGATGAGTGGCTCTTCCTCCTGCAGTGGAAAGAGTAGGGCTGTTGGCCAAGGGGCTGCCCTAGGCAAGCCCTTGGCCTACTTTCACCAAATCTCAGAGCCCAGTCTTTACTTCCAGTGGGAAAATGCCACAGGGGAGTGGGCATACATCAGTACTCCCTTAGGCTCGGCATGGGCAGCAAGAGCAGGGTCATCACAGAAGAACTGTGGCATCCAATTAATGCCAATTGGCCTTAGAGCAGATGTTACAAAACAGATCCTTAACTAAGTTCAGTAAAGGCCCCTCCCTCCAAATGTTATACAAAATTTTGAGCCATTTGTCTAAGGAGAAAGTCATCAGACTCTCAAAGGAATTGACTCAAACAACTCCCCAATTCCCAATCATCATTTTGTACTCACATGTTTTCTTCTTTTTTCTAAACTCCTCCCCCGCCCACTTCCCAGGCAAATAATACAAGGGAGCTCCTCCAGGGAGTCCTTTAACATTCAGCTTTCCCTCACCCAGCCCTGTCGCTTCTCCCTTTATGCTCCTGGGCCACCACAGGCAGTGCCCCTCACCAACCAGATGGCTGGCCTCCAAGGCCCAGAAGAGACAGCAGGGCATGGAGCTGTGCTCTTAGTCCTACTGTCATGGGCCCCTTTGTTCCTGGGACTCCCTGGAGCTGGTGACCCTGGGCCACAGCTGTGAGCAAGCTTAGTTCCAGCCTGGCCCCTCACCAAGCTGCTTGAGTCTGTGCTCCTGCAGGGACCAGCTCTATGGCCTCATAGGTGAAGCTCCCAGCGGCTCCTGGGGAGCTCTCCATGACCAGAGAGAAGTCACTGCCAAGGCTGGTGGTGCTGCCACGGTCCTTTCGTCCTGAAAGACGCCAATGCCATCAGTTCACCACATTATCTTCTCCCACTACAGGTCCCCACCTCTTTCATACCATATAACTGGAGAAAGAAGTTTCTAGAACAAACAATTCCTGTGTGGTCTATACTGAGAAAGATGCACAGAGGAAGGGAAATCTGCTGGGGCATGTGACTCACTCAGCATGCAGATATCTTCCAGGGTGAAGCCTGAATCCCGGGCTGGCAAACTTTTCCTCCTGTAAACAGTACGCAGAATGGTGAATTCCGGATTGGGCTGGGGTCTCCTTTGTCCCCTCCCCCACACGCAGCCTACCTGGGAAAGAAACTCCAACCCACCAAGGCAACTCATGGAGTCAGGTCTACCTACTGTGTTGCAAAATACCAGACCCACTTCAGGCAAAGCCTACCTCCTCCCTGTCAGTTTGGCCCCTTAAGAATTCAAGTCTGGCCAAACACACTGGGAGCTTGGATTTGGAAGGCAAGGGAACTCAGAAAAGCCACCAACTCTCACAGGGGTCCTAAGGCAATTGCCAGGCTGGGAGCAGACTCTGCTGGCAGTGATGGGCTGCACAGTGAGTGGCGCAGACATGCCTTGCAGTAGCCCAGGGAAGGCAACAATCCTCTCAGGCAGGAGAACTGGCTGCTTTGGCTGGGTGCGGGCAGTTGAAGTCCTCCTGTCCTTGGGCTGGCTTTTCCTACGGCAAATCACCTTGTTCCCCTAGCTCTCAGAACCACTCGTCTGTCCCCAGACCTTCAGGACAGTGTAACTGCAGGCTGACCTCAGTTATACCTCAGAAGAGCCTCTCCACCAGGGATCCCTCCCCTGGCCTCAGAGAGAAGGCTGGAAAAGGCCAGCTACCAAGCATGCAGGGAAGCAGGGCAGGGATAAGGTGGCAAATAAGACCCTGCCTGCACATAGGGGCCCTTCCCAGAGTACCCTGGTCCCAGTGTGAGAGAGCAGGCTTCTTACCTCTGTGTCTTCAGAGAAGAGAACTCCTCAGAGATGATATGCTTCAAAAAATTGAAGCAGAAGAAGAAAATCTGAAGAAACAAAAAGCAGTACCCATGAAAACACAGCCTTCTCCAGAGAAGAATCTAGGGGGCAGAATGCCCAGGAGTGGGCAGCCAGCCCCCCTAGTCAACCCCCTGCTGGATGGCAGCCCTGTTAGGGACCCTGCTGGATATTCTGGTCTGTAAATGGTACGGGTGGTAGAGAGGGCTTAGCAGGCTAGGCAAATGCACTTAGGCTGGGGTGAGGGAGGACAGGACTGCAAGAAGGTAAGCCATGGAGTTTCACACTCTTCAAATTCAACATGCATGTTCTCAAGCTACTGAAAAGGACGAAGAGCACAGCAGCTTCCCCTCTCTGCCTCTCCCTAAGAACCCCAGGGAGAAAGGCTAACAGAGGACAGCTGGAACAGATTACTTTGAGTCAAGGAGATTAAATGAACACCAATTAAGGAACACAACAGAAGGGAAAGGAATCAGATTTGGTAGGGGGGACGCCCAGAAATAGTGATTCAGGAGAACCAGGGGTGAAAGACAGCCACTGTCTAGCCCAGAGCCTATACTGCTCAGGAGTTGTGAAGGGCAGGTCTAAGTCTGAGGTGGGCAGACGGGAGAAGGCTGCTGACCTATCCCCACTGACCTCTCTCTTCCAGCCATCACTCTAGTCCAGTGTGGCGAACCTATGACACGCATGTCAGAGGTGACACGCGAACTCATTTTTTTGGTT
Source organism: Myotis brandtii (assembly GCF_000412655.1). Taxonomy (NCBI): domain Eukaryota; kingdom Metazoa; phylum Chordata; class Mammalia; order Chiroptera; family Vespertilionidae; genus Myotis; species Myotis brandtii. The sequence goes on from NW_005361955.1 coordinate 5,095,213, forward strand.
GATTTTTCTTTGTTAAATGGCATTTAAATATATAAAATAAATATCAAAAATGTAAGTCTTTGTTTTACTATGGTTGCAAATATCAAAAAATTTCTATATGTGACATGGCACCAGAGTTAAGTTGGGGTTTTTCAAAATGCTGACACGCTGAGCTCAAAAGGTTCGCCATCACTACAGTCAGATGGACCGCCATTAAATGCACACAAGGCAGTCTTCGCCGTTTTTAAACTCCCCAGTGATTCTGGAAAGTGTGGTCCATGTACCTCTCATGGTATCCCAGAGCCCCATATGATCTTCTCAAAGAAAAAAGAGGGAACATCAGGTCAGTATGAAAATGTTGTGTTACATAATATTAAATAGGTGTTTTCACCAAAGAATTTTAGTCTTTAATATGCTAATGTGCTGCAAATCTCAAAGACAGGGGAGACGAACAGAGTGCTATTTAATAGGCCTCTGTTTTTTATTTTTTTTTTATTTTTTAAAGCATCAATGCTTTCCTTCATTTTTTTAAAAGATAATGTCAAGTCTAATCTGCCAAATATACAAGCTGGATTTGTGTTTGCCTGGGTGCTGCATAGTAAACAGAGGTGTCTTAAAATAATTGATGGGTAAGGTTAAGAATGGGCCTGGCCAGAGGGTGGGAATGGGGCAGGGAAGGGCAGAGGGGAGGCCTCAGTTAGAGAAGACTGGCCAGGGATGAGTGTGACCCTCAGGGACTCAGAGGGGACCCCTCTGAGTTAACACACAGGTAACACCAATGGGCTGGTTGTCACAAACTCGCCAGCACCTGCCCCCAGCACAACAGCCCCCTACTGAGCAACCTACTGGACAAACGGAAACTCTTCTTACCTCACCTCTCAGGCACCCTCAACAAGGGCTATGAATTATAAAAACTGCAGACATTCGAACGGTTACATATAAAATGCTGCCCTGCATCTTTCTGTCTCAAAGATAGCAGCTGCCCCTTCCGTCATCTCACCCACCATCTCCCTCATCCTCCCACAGAAAGATCAAGAGGAGGCCCCAGACTGTGGAGAGCCCCTCATCTTGAGGGGCTGCTGCAGCGAAAAGTATCAATGGCTTGAGTGTCCGGTGGGGGTAAGAGAAAAGCCCACACCCTGAAGACCAACCCTCCCAGCTGAGGAGACCTTTTGTATATGCCGAGACATGGCAGGATTTAAATCCAGACCCCACAGGGCTTAGCCCCATCTTCTGTGGAGTCTCTGAAGGCAGAATCTGGCCTGCTTTGGGGGTGCAGGAGATGGCATGGAGGGCAGAATGTCCTGGAGCGCCAGTGAGTCTAAAACAAGATTGCAGAGGGGTTTTACCTGCCGATTGCAATGCCAAAGTCAATGCCTCTAACAGAGTTCACAGAGGCCTCTCAGGAGCTGGCTTATGAGCTCTGCAGCCCTGGCAGATGCGATAAGTGCTTGGAGGAAGAGATTAGGAAGGGGCAAGCAGCAGCTATGAGAAAGGAACAAAAGAAGGAGGCACAAGATAAGATGCCTGGAAAAGAAGGCAGCCTCAGGAGAGTGAGAAAGATGGTTCAGAATTCTAAGGGGGGGACAGGGGACAGAAGAAAAAGCTAACACTGCGTGACGGCTCCCACGCTGGGCATATGCACTCATTCTCTTTGTGAGGGAGCATGACGATTGCAAGAGACTCAAGGTTATTCACATCATCCAAGGTCACCCAGGTAATAAGTGGGACAACTCGGATTCAAACTCAGGTCTGACTCTAAACCCAAGGTCACCCAGGTAATTGGGACAACTCGGATTCAAACTCAGGTCTGACTCTAAATCTGTGTGTGAGGAAAACAAGGATACTCAAAAAGGCAAATACTGTGAAGAACAGCAAAACAGATGGGGTATGGTGAGGGCAGAGATGAGCAGGAAAAAGGGACGACCCCTCAGACAGGAAGCAGGCCTTGGAGCCGGGCTGGTGGTGAGGAGTAGGGCATGGACGGCCCTGGGGCTTAAAAGTTGCTGAGTAAATGTGATGAGAGTGGGGGACAGGGAAGAGCATCTGGGTTTTAGCTGAAGAATGAGGGGCACAGAAAAGGACTTGTAAATTGGTTACAGAGCTGAGTGCAGAATACAAGGTCACGTGTAAGGATGGCAGCAGAAGGAAGGGGAAAAGAGCTGCCACCCGGTCACAGGGGGTGTGGGCAAGGGTATCTCCCAGTGCAGAAGTTTAGAATGGGGCTCCCGTGCCAATGCTTTCCTGTCATGCTGCCGAATCCCAGCACACAGTGGGAAAGCAATTGCCCCTAAAGTGTGGATACCAAACAGACCGCCATCCTGTCCCTCTTATGGGTCAAAGAGCCCAACCGCTCAGAGCCCTGGCATGTGCTCGCAGACTGTCAGCAGTACCCACCTCCTCTCCTTTGCTGAGCCGATCTACCAACATGTGCCTGCAACAAAAAGGCAAGGAGGTCAAAGACAGCAGCGCTGAGGCAGGAGGGCAAAGGGGGACCCAAGTCACAGGGACTGTGGCTTTGACACCAGCCTCAGGTGGGACTGACCTGCACCTTTCAGTCTTTCTCAAGAGGGTGGGAGTGTCCTCACTTCCAACACTATCCTAGAAGCCACCACACCATGGACACACAGAAGCACAGTTCTCAAGGCACTGCCCCACCCAAAACCTGACATTCCCCAAAGACTTACCCAAAGAGGAACCAGTCATAGGCCACAGTTAGGTAGAGGACCTCAGCAGGCTTCAGGGACGTGTGGATGAGCCCATCCTGGAGAGACCAGGGAGACGTGCCAAGATCAGAAAGATGCCTTCCCGTGACAAAGGCCCCTCCTTGTTCCGGGGGCTGAACCACAACTACAAACCCAGTGACAACAAGGCTGCCAACAGCCCCAGAAAAAGGGTTAATCATGACACCTTACTCCAAATCTTCTCTACTTTCTGGAGACAGTCCTAACACTCCCAAAGGGTAGATCGTGGCAGGGGTCTCAAAATGCTCCCTGCCCTGCCCAGCCCATCCCATCCCATCCATACTCACGGCCCACAAGGAAAGGCGCAGAAGAGAGATGAAGAGGGGGGTCCGATCCCAGCCTGAGATACAGTGTACCAGCAGCCCGCTGTCATCTACTCAGGAACCAAAGAACAGAGGCCCAGAAGAGAAGCAAACATAGCTGATGAGAAGGAAACGTATCACACCCTTGGCCTGGTGTGAGAACCAGGCCACCCATGGTCTCCCTCTTCCTCCCCAAGATTCTCCGATCTAGTCCCACAAAGGGATGGGTGGTGGGCACCCATCTGTCTGCAGCACCTCTCTCTTCTTTCTCCTGCTACAGGTTCTCAGGGTACTTTTAGGGAAGCAGTGATGCCTGGACAGTCGCTCTGCCCAGGTCATTTAGGTGGGGCTGACCTGCATGTCACCGCCCAGCATTTCTCAGGGAGGGTAGTACAGATATTTTAGGGGAAAACAATTCAATGTCCCAAGAACTTTTAGGATCCGTGGCTAACACCCGCCAAATGCTAATGGCCTTTTCCTAGTTCCTAAAACACCCAACTTTCCAAAACCACCCTGAGGGGCAGTACAGCCCCAGACAGAGAACCACTGCCTAGCTCCAGGGACAGGAATGACTCATTTGCAAACCTGGCCACAGTGACTGGTTCAGAGATGGGCACTTGACCCAAACTGGGCCACTGAGCATGAGCTCTGGGACAGAAGCAGTCTCTTTCTTCTGGGGAAGTTAAAATGGCAGGAAACAAGTCTGGAATGGTTGCGGGCCACGAAGCTAATTAGACAATGGGTATGAAAAATAAAGAGAGGTTCTTTGTGGTATTAGGCACCTGCCTCTGCTCTTGGGCCTGGTTGGTTATGTAAGCTGATATATTTCTACTTGTTCAAGCCAGTGCAAACCCACAGAATTACTATTATTTTTTAAATATATTTTTATTGAATTCAGAGAGGAAAGGGAGAAGGAGAGAATGATAGAAACATCAATGATGTGAGAGAATCATGGATCAGCTGCCTCCTGCACACCCCACACTGGGGATCAAGCTCACAACCCAGGCACACGCCCTTGACCGGAATTGAACCCAGCACCCTTCAGTCCACAGGCCGATGCTCTATACACTGAGCCAAACCAGCTGGGGCCAGAATTCTTGACTGATATTGAGAAGAGTCAGCTGCTCCAGAGACATCCAATCAAAACAGCCAACTGGGGTAGGTTGACTGGTCCTCTAAGGGCTTTTGCATGTGCCCAATAAGAAGCCAGGACTGATTTTTTCTCATCTTTCTGAATTAAGAGAGGCCATTCTGGCCCCCAACAAAACACTGATGCTCAAAGGTCAGCTGGCGCAGTGCAGAAACATCCTGTGTATGGTTCATAATTTTGTTTTCTAGGGTTTTAAGGACATAGAATAAAGCTGCCAATGGACAAGTGAATCCCCAAGTCCTTCTACCATAGAGCAAAATATACTTGTGTGGCCCCAGCAAACACACATTCTCAATGTCATGACCTGGGAACAGCCAGGGGATCCAATGGCTGAGGGCTCAGACAGAGGCAGACTCACCATCGCTGTTAATTATGGAAAGCAGCAGTTTCAGGTAGTTTTGTGTTTGTTGCACCAGGTCCCAACTCTGTAGGGGAAGAAAGATAAAAGGGGTCTAAGAATAGATATTTAACACAGACTGAGAATTTGAAGTTTTCAAAAAAAAATAAAATGCTAAGAGTTATTCTGGGGCAATAAATACTCATGGTCCCAAATCCCAATAACCAGACTTCATTCCCCATTCTGAGAACTCCTTCCACCTTTCCCTGCACCCTCACCCCACGGGTCCCCCTTACTGATGACGGTGAGAAAGGGGAAGCCATGCAGAGGCCTGGGCAGCCCACAGCCCCACACCCACAGCAGCAGTCATCTAGTGGCCTCCTCTAAGCCCTGGGCTCCCACGTGGCTCTCCAGGGAACTAACAGAAGGAAACAAAGAGCCTTGAGCTGGTGGCCACTGTTGCTAAACAGAAAAAATCATTCCTTCATTTGCTAACACATCACAGAAACCAAGGAAAATATCAAGCTTCTCATCAACCATGTTTCATTTGCTTTTACTGCTATTCAATGCATACCCTGTCTTTTGATGAATAATAAATGCAGTCTGTTAGGCAGACAGAATCTTTTAAAAACAGGAAGCCCATGAGGTGGGAGATGAAAAACAGGCAAAAGCTGTAAAGAGACTGGGACCTCTGTTCTAGCCCAAGAGGTCTAGACCAGATGCTCTTAGAAACAGTCCACTTGGACCTGGAACTCCATGGAGGGGCTTGACCCAGTTTTGCAGCCTCTTCCCCCAGGTGGGGAAGCCTCTCAACACAACCACGTATCCATGTTCCAGGGCTGTGCAGAGGGCGAATATGCCAGTGAGAGCGTGCTTCCCGGGGGGAGGGCGAACACGGCACCTGTAATTGGAATGGTTTTCCCAGGAATTTAAAACAGGCTCATTTACGTGACCCTCCCAGGGCCCCTGGTGAGTTCTGACCCACTTTCAGCAGCTCCAGAGACAGTGCTGCACTAATAAAGCCATTACCCGCAGGAGCACAGGGTCTCCGCTCATCTGGCTCAAGCGTGTCAGACACACCACTGCCAACAGATTTCCTCAGAGCTGTAATTCTCGAAGTGTGAGGAAGAGCAGGAGCAGGAGCAGGAGCAGGAGGCAGGAGCTATGTAGCACAAAGCCCAGGGAAGTCAGGTGGGCTGGGGGAAGACTGCAGCAGCAAGGAGTGGGCAGGACCAAACAAGGACCAGAACCAGGTGGTTATTCAAAGGGGACACTGACAACCAGGGAGAGGCAGCAAATTCACAATGAGCTCAGTGCTGGGAGAGGGACCATAGGCTGGGGCGATGGCTTGGTAGAGGCTCAAGGTCACAGAGCTAAGCTGAGCTGGGGCATGAACCCAGCCCTGCCAGACTTCGAAGTTCACATTCTTAGTCGCATGCTACACTGCAGGGACTTTTCCTACAATACCAAAGAAACAAAGGTTTGAGGAGATTGCAGGATGTGAGGAAGACCTGGGAAATGCACTAAAATCTAGGCTAACCTGACTCTCTTATCCGACATGATCCATGAAGTCTCTGAGTGTGGAGGTGAGCACCAGGCGTCTTATGTTTTTATGGCTGCAGTACTCTTCCCCCCTGACTGGAAAGCTCATCATCAGTCTTCTTCTGTGGCCACTGGTCAATACCTCTATTATGCAGGTGATGGCTATTTTGTTGCCTCTTCTCCTACATTGAGCCCAGCAACGACAGAGACCATTTTGGCATCTCTGCATCGCCAAGGCTTAGTGCTTTAGGGACTATTCACGGTCAGGGGCTAGCTTGAGAAGCAGACACTGGAAAGGTCTTAGGGCACAGAAAGAAAAAGCAGACCTCTGTGGATTCAATCTGGTCACGTGGAGAGCGGCAAGACCACACGTGTCTTGCCACAAGTGCTCTCCCACTTGTGGACACCATGGTGAACAATGACCTCAGCCCTCACGGGGCTGCAGGAGAGGGAAGGCAAGTGAACTGCTGCAGGTGGACTGACGAAAAGAAGACCTCTAGGATGCTGCGGGACCATGTAGTTGGTGGGGTGAGCCTGGCCTGATCCACGGGGAGCATTAGGGAGCACTTTTTGGAGGTGGTGACATGAATATAAGAGGAGAGGGAAAGCGGATGAGTGTTTCTGGCAGAGAGGACAGCATGTGCAAACCTGGAAAGACTCTTCCCTCAGGGGCTAAAAGAAGCCAGTGTGGCTGGAGGAGAGGATGGCCATCCACAAGAACAAGGCTGGGACATGGCAGCTGGTGGGCCACATAAGGGTCCTGGACTAAAGTCAGTGGTGGGTGCCTGGCTGGTGTGGCTCAGTGGTTGAGCACATGGCCGGGTTGTGGGCTGGATCCCCATTGTGGGGTGTGCAGGAAGCAGCCAATCAATGATTCTCTCTCATCATTGATGTTTCTATCTCTCTCTCTACCTCTCCCTTCCTCTCTGAAATCAATCAATAAATAAAGTCATTGGTGGGTTTTAGGGAAGGGGATGACTATGAAGACCTTGCTCTGTGATTTGAGTACTGCTATCTGTGAGGTCCTATTCAAGTGCTTTACATTCACTGTTTCCAGTTAACCCTCAATGCGCCCCACATTCAGACATGAGATTCTCTGAGATGACAGTGGCCTGGACGAGGCTAAGAGAGGGAGGCAAGAAGAACTGGAGAGTTTCACCAGGGACAGAGATTTAAGAATTGATGGGATATGGCAATGGGCGTGGGGGGAGAAAAGCACCCAATTTTCAAGTTTGAGCATCTAGGTAAGTGGTGGAGGGTCTGGCAGCACTGTAGGCTGTGGCCAGTTTGGCCAGCTTGAGTTTGAGATGGCTGCCCAGAGGGGTACTTGCAAAAGGTGATGCAGATGCAGATCACCAAGAGGCCTGGCCTGGGTAACCGGGCAGTGGGCTAATGAGTGAATGATGAATGAGATGAGGAGCAATGGGGAGCCCTGGACCCCCATGTGAAGGGGCTGAAAGGCCAGAAACCACACCTGGCTAAATAAGAGGATGGTAGGAAGCCCATGAGACCAACCAGTTGAGCAACTGGGGAGGCTGGAATCCTGAGAGGAAGCCCTGCCCTTCTACTTTTGTGCCTGGAACCTTATTAGTTTTCACTCCCTTGAGTTAGCAAGCTAGTAAGTAGCCTAGTTCTTAATTATTATCACAAAAATCAGTCTGGCATTTCAGTTAAGAGGACACTTTCTCACAGTGATCATATTTGAACCTCGCCACAATGCTGAAATAGGAGTTAACTCCACTGTCAGAGAGAACTGAGGACACTTGCTCAAGGCCACAGAGCCTTGCGAGAAAGGCTGAGCAAGCGGGGCCTAGATCCAGGGCTTCTATCTACTCAGAACTCCTCCTCACACACACAAGATTCCTTTCTAGAGAAACAAACGTCCTTGGCAGTGTCAACATATCGAACCCCTACAGTTGCACCTTACTTGATGAGTAAGCAGTTTATCAGATCTAGTTTGTACCCACATAAGGAGAAAGATGTGCCAGAAGGGAGAAAAAGTGTGGCTTGGGGTAGGGCCTACTTGAGACCTCTGCATATAATAAATTAAGAAGAAAGCCTGCAGGTTCCTTTGGCCACTCACTCTGCCCAGGTAGTCTGGGACTTGAGACCAGGCAGCAGGGCCCCCCAACCTGTTCCTTCTCCAGGCTTCTGGGGCACAACAAACACTGGCCTGCTGTCGTTCCTAACACGCCCTTGTAGAAACACCTGCATAGAGAAGACCTGACACCACTCTCATTCACTCAAATCATCATGGAACATCTGCTTTGTGATTAGGGGCTGGATGTATAAGATAAAAGAAGCACAACCTCTACCTTTACATACCACCTGCTACCAGGAAAACAGTGCAAGATCATATGGGAGCACATAGCTGCCTAAGAGGTGTGCTGGGCCTCTCTGAGAGACCTCAGGGCTGGATGGGAAACGTCAGACCTGGGGGTGGAGGAAGAGAGGAGGGAGACAGGAGGTTTCTCAGGTATTCACTGGCTCGGCCTTTCCAGCTCGAGGTTCTGTGCAAGGGATGCATAGGCGGCAGCTCCCCATCCTCCTGGAGCTCAGTCTACTGGAGACGGGGAAGCAGATCTCTAAACCAGTGACCACAGTTCAGTGGAAAATTCCATGATAACTATGCCTAGGAATCAATGGGAATATGGATACAGGTATGTGACCCTCCAGGTGTGGGGAGAGGACATCAGGGAAGTCCTCCTGGAATGGACACTGAGCCAAATCCTGAAGGCAGTGTGTCAGCAGGCAGAGGGAACAGACAGGGAAAACAAGGCTGAAGCCAGTGGCAAGGAACTGCTGATGCCTTTGGACTTGTACAGACAAAACACAGTAGACAGATGGATCCAGCCAGTAAGACTGGGGCCTCTTCCATGGTAGCCGGCGACAGAGAGGAGCACAATGGAAGTAATTTTGAAGTTTTTATAATCAAATGAGGTCAGGCAGCTCTGCACTTCCTCTGGCAGAACACACATTTAAAAGGAAAAATGAAAAAAATTACTAAAGCCCAGAGCTGGAAAGCAGACACAACGAGGTCCTCTGGAAACAGAACCCCCTGGTGGACACAAATGTTTGAGTCACGTTCAGAAAGCTTAGATTTTCTGGGCCAAGAGCGAATCAGGAGAGAGAGTAAGGAGATGAGCAGCTCCTCCTTCCCTAGGCAGTGCAGGTTTGAGGGCACCAGCGAGCCTTCAGGTATCTGCACGAGGGACTGGCACCAAGCGTCCCCTTGGCCCCTTCCCTTACTCTGCCCTGCTCGAGTCAGGCCCCTCACCTGATACTGGCTCCAGTCAATGTTCAGAGAGCAAGTCAGGAACTCAGGGATGCTCAATGGGGCATCGACGTAGTCCTGGGGACAGAAAAAGACACGTGAGATTTGGACTGGCCATCAGGAGAAGCCCTGGTGACAGGGCAAGTTGTGGCCCTGAAGCTGTGGCTACCACAGGCAGCCAGGATGTCCCTCCATAGTGCTTGCCCGCTCTGAGCCAGATGCCTGTGCTACCCTGGAAGTAAGAGCTTAAAGTGAAAGGGACTGGATATTGAAGCTGAGTGGAGCTTTTTGGTTGGCGGGTCGACTGTTTACCGCTGAGACAGATGTGATCGACCTGTGTTCAGCCTCCAGCAGGCTCTTGTGGCCTGCTCCCACCGACTGGGGAAGGAACAGATGCTGGTCCCACTCTTGACACAGATGGCGGAGCAAAGAGGAAGGACTTTTCCTATTTTGTCCCTGAAAACACCTTTACAGAAAGGGAGAAATTAAAAGGGAAAAGGAAAGTATAAATGATGTGAATGTAAACATGTACATACAAGAAGGAGAGAAAAAAATGAGACTCATTTAGGGAAGAGAAGAAAATTACTTGTTTTCTCCAAAAAGATAGTTAGCTGTTCTCCATAGTTTCCCTGTACAAAGAAACATAAGACCCAAGTTGAAGGTGAATGGTGGAGCGCTCACGCAATGGTCTGGAGGAGGCACACAGCCCAGCCCTGGTTAGGGTGATGGCAGCAGTCCAGGAGCCGTGGGGAGAGAGGTGCTCTTTGCCCTGGAGGCAATGTTTGGGGTGGTCACTCTTCCCACCTGTCCTTGTCCTCAGGGATCCAGGATTCTGAAGATGGTCTCCCTGTCCAGCCATGTGAGGACACCACATGTCCTTTGCTGCCCAGCCAGATTCCCCATGGAAATGCATTCAAGGGAAATTAAAGCGGAGGATACAAAAGACACTTCATTTGAGTTTCTGTTATCAGACGGTGGCTCCAACAGGTGTTGCCTTAGCCTTGCCCTGTGGGGTCCCTGCCGAGTGCTGTCTCTAACCGTGCGCTGGCTGACCTGTAGCAAAGGAGCCGCTGGGTGGTCTGACTGACCCTAGCACATAGAATCTGTGTCCCTGGGAAATTGTTCGTCTTTGTGGTTAACACCCTGAAAAATGGATTTGGATCAGTTGGACCCGAATCCCAGAATTATCGCTGCAATGAAGAAAGCCAAACTGAAATCCACGAAGGAGGTTTTGCACTTTTCTGGACCAGACCTGCAGTGGCTGACCGGCCTCTCGGCCCCGACGTGCAGCACCTGCTGAGGACCGTCCACTCGCACCTGCGGAGAGGCAGCCTCTGCACAGCATGGGACCTGCACCGGCAGAAGGGGCGCTGCCCTGAGCAGCACCAGCACCTGAGCCTGGGCTGCCCGGTGCTGGACGGGCTGCTCTGCGGGGGCCTGCCCCTGGGCAGCATCACTGAGCTGGCTGGCAGCAGCTTGGCAGGGAAGACCCAGCTGGTGCTGCGGCTCTGCCTGGCCGTGCAGCTCCAGCGGCAGCTGGGAGGCCTGATGGCCAGGGCCGTGTATGTGTGCACAGAGGATGCGTTCCCTGACAGGCGCCTGCAGCAGCTCATCGCGCAGCAGCGGCGTCTGCGGACAGATGCTCCGGGCAACGTGGTGGAGAAGATAAACTTTGGTGACCACATCTTCATGGAGCACATGCCTGACGTGGGCGCGCTGCTGGAGTGCGTGTGGAGGAAGGTGCCCCTGCTGCTGTCGCAGGGGACAGCGCGCCTGGTGGTCATCGACTCAGTGGTGGCTCCGTTCTGCTGCGAGTTTGAGGGGCCCGGGCTCTGCAGGCGCTGGGGGCCACGCTGCGCAGGCTGAGCTGCACCTTCCAGAGCCCCATGCTCTGTCAACCAGGTGACGGAGGCCGTGGAGGTACGTGGAACGCCTGGGGCCCCAGGGGAGCGCCTGGCTCCGGCCCTTGGCATCACCTGGTCTGACCAGCTGCTCATGAGGCTGGTGGCCAACTGGCAGCACCCCGAGGGGCCGCACCCTGAGGGTGGTCTTCACCCCTCATCTGCCCACCTCCTCCTGTTCCTACACAGTCAGCACAGAGGGCGTGCGAGGAGAATGGCCAGGACCCAGTCCTGCTGACCAGGAAAGCCGCCTCCTCGGCCTCCCAGGTCCTGAGGTCAGCTCGGGCCCCTTGGGGCCAGCGCCTTCCTCATCCCAGTGGCCAGGAGCATGGCCCACTGTGTGGGCCACGAGGGAGGCCCTGCACGAGGAGCAGCTCTTGCCCGCCCCATTCCGAAGCGGGGGTTTAGAAAGGGTCTTTTACTTTTGTGTTGTCTCTGCCACCAGCCCCTGCTGGGTCGACTGCCAGGCGTCTTGCGAGAGGTCGGCCCATCTGCCAGGAAAACCGTCCCGGGCACAGGAGACTCCCTTAGAGGCAGGCCCTGCCCGTCCTGGGTGCTGGCGGGACCCGGCAGGATGCCTGGCAGGGCCACACAGGCCCAGCTCCTCGCTGTGGCCAGGGCCTTGCTTCCCGTGAAAGCAGGGCCCATGTCAGCACAGGTCCTGCCCCTCTGATCAGCTGGTGATGGGACGCAGGGCCCAGGGGCCACCGGGGGCTGTGGCTGCCCAGCCCAAGGGCATGGCCTCCATCTGGGCAGAGCCGAGTCTGTCTCCACCCCGTCTGCTCCATGCCAAGGCACCTCATGTGCTGCCTGGTGTGTGAGTGGGCACAGCTATGCCCTGGGACCTGTCCCTGTGACTCGCTCTTGGCCGGCCAGGTTCTGAGTGAGTGACCCTTGCTCCTGTTCCCGTCCCAGCCCCGGAGGCGGCGCCTGTACCTCCAGAGAAAGGGGGCCACCGAACAGCCAGGGACCTGCCACCCCTCCCCCTCAGCACCCCAACCCCAGCCGCTGCCAATTCTGGGGGGGCAAGGGAGCGGCCACCCCTGGGACAGGACCACGCTGTTTGGACACCTTTCTGTGGCAGAAAGACCCATTTTAAATGTCATCACATTCCCTACGTGTCCTGTGCCCTGCGAGGTGGGGGGCAGGTGTGGAAGAGAAGGCGCCCACAGGGCTGGCGCCCGCATCAGGAAAACCTTTCCACAGAGGTGCAGGGTTTCACAGCGGGAAGCGAGGCTTTATTTTTGTAATGAAATAACAAACAATTGCAAATGCGGGGGAGGGGGGAAGACCCAAGTTGACAAATATTGTTCATACCTGCTTCCAGTTAAAAATGAGCCCTTCAGCCATGTAATCCCGATCCTTATATTCCTTGAAAAATTCACAGCCTGGAAAAGAAGGGCAGAGTTATGACACCACTCTTTCTAGCCCAGTCTCCTGAGATGCCCCGAGTGCTGCAGGAATGAGGGGGCCACCAGCTTCTCCACATGGTAGGCCCCAGGTGAAGCCACAGTTGACCTGGGGGTGGGGGTAGGGGGAGGGAACTGGAATGGGCAGGCGAGAGACAGGGAGCAAGCCTCCGAGCTAGTCTGGTTTCCAGTTACATGCATTCCCAAGGATGTATGACCTGTCTGCATACCTCTCTGTATCTCTCTCCATCTGTACTCACTGATGGAGTTATTGGTTACAACTTTCTCGTTTCAGGTCCCTTGTCCTACATGCCCCTGAAGTGTCAACAGCCAGCAAACAAAAGCATGGTTTACAATTTGAGTCCTGTCAGCACTATCTCGGCAATTTATGTAGTTACAGATCACTCTCCCTCCGCTCTGACACCAACCTCGCAGGCTTTCAGTGAGGGCTGAACACTAATGTACTGGAAAGGGCACAGACAGTGCCTGAAATGTGAAAGGTGGTCGAGAGACAAGTCCAGCTCCAACAAACCTGGCCAAGATGTGCTTTCTGTATCATTTGCTAGAAAAAATGATAAGAAACTCCACTAGGGCAAATCCTCAGGAATATAGAGAGGAAAAGTTGAGAGAAAGGGCTTAGGCAACATTCCCAGCTTCAAATCTCAGCTTTTGGCTTAGCTCTGGGACAGCGAACAAGTTGTTTAAATTCTCTAAGCCTTGATTTTCTCATTTGTAACATGGTTAAGGATAAAGCGAAATAACACATATAAAACACCTAGCACAGCTCTGGTACAAGTGGCATTCAAATGGCAGCACATTAACATCATGCCGCTGCTGCAACAAGAGCCCACAGTGCCAGCCCCAGCTTACAGTCAGCTGCCTGACTCAGGAAAGATGCGGCTTGCTCTCACCCCATAACACAGGGACATCCTTGGGCTGCTGTGGCTTCGAGCCACAAGAATGGGAGAAGGCATCTTGAGAGTAGCTTCCTGAAGTTACTCTCAGTTCCTCAAGCAGGGCCAACACAAACTTTGGAGGGCACATGGCTTTGGCCACAGGTCTGTTTGGTGAGGTCCCCAAAGGCAAAATAGTTGTTCAAATTCTGTGGAAGTGGCTACAAGCCAAAAATATTAACATGGAACTCTCCAGTTACTCTTGGGCCAAATTCCTGTCAGAGGTCACCCAGGGAAGAAAGAAAAGGCTCCTTTGGAAATGAAGGTCACATGTTTATAGACTTGGCTCTCATCCCATACACACTTTGCACTCTAATCCCCCAAACCTCACTGACTCAGAAGTCAGGAAACAATCCCCAGCTCTAATACTCCAGCCTATTCCTGGGAACCTCACTGGGAGAAAGAAGAAATGCAAAGATCAGACAGGGGCCCTGAGCTTATGAGCCCAGGTTTAGAAGACATAATTCTCTCTCAGTGAAGTGTTTTCTCCCTAAACCCGAGCTGCTCAGATCAACACTGCAGGCTCTAGAAGGAGCTCTGACTGGCCTATGATGCAGAAGCAATTTTTTGTGAGAAAAAAATAGAATTAAGATAGACTCAGTACCCAGGGCAATTTCTAACATCCATCACCGGAACAGGCTTCTGAACACACTGAGAGGCAAGAGGAATGGGACCAAAAGTGGGGTGAGAACAGCTGCACTCAAGGAGGAGACAAATTAAACTCGTGCTGGGAGTTTTCGTCCCATCTATTTCGGTCCCTGAAGGAAGTGCTCCCAGAACACTTCCCATTTTCAAGGGCCAGTCTAAGCTCAAGTTGGTTGGACAGAACTAGAATTGATACCATCACAGTTCCTGTTTGGGCTTCAAAGTCATTAGAGGGCTCAGCTGAGACTCCTCAACCTCAGCAAAGTATATTTTATGACTTGGTTTGCATAATTGTAATTTTGTTTCTTTTCCTTTTTATGAAGTGATACAGGCACGTGAAGAAATTCAAGAACGTAAGTATAGCAATTAAATGTGCTTCTCCAGCCAGCATGGCTCAGTGGTTGAGCGACGACCTATGAACCAGGAGGTCACGGTTTGATTCCCGGTCAGAGCACATGCCTGGTTGCAGGCTCGATCCCCAGTGTGGGACGTGCAGAAGGCAGCCGATCAATGATTCTCTTTCATCATTGATGTTTCTATCTCTCTCTCTCCCCCTTCCTCTCTGAAATCAATAAAAATATATATATATTTTAAAAAGAACTTCTCCTGTCCCCTTTTCTGCATGTGCAATGGCAACTCTCCCATCCTTGGCTTTTTTTTTTTAAATAAATTTTTATTGTTGAATATTACGTATGTCCCTTTTGGCTTTATTTTTATTAATCCCTCTCAATACATAAACTATCAGATGTAATATATAAACATTTTTAGATGTAGTATATACACATTGTGCAGGCACCTTTCCCCTTACATAACTGAAATTGTACTATAGTACTACAGTGTGTATGTACTATACATACACACACTTTACAGCTTCTCTCTGGCATATCTGCATTGCCAACATCACTACCCTTATGCTTAGGGGCCATAATTAAGTAAAATAAGGGTTACTTGAACACAAGCACTGTGCTACCATGACAGTTAATCTGATAGTTGAGATGCATAAATATTGTGGATATGCTGGACAAAGAGATGATTCACATCCAGGGCAGGACAGAGAGGGACAGTGAGATTTCATCACACTACTCAGAATGGCATGCAATTTAAAACTTATGAACTGTCTATTCCTGGAATTTTCCATTTAATATTTTCAGACCGTGGCTAGCCATGGATAACCAAAACTTCAGAAAATGAAACCACAAATAAGGGGGGACTACTTTATATAATCTTGTATCCTGCTTAGCATCTTTCCATGTCAAAAAGTTAAAGCATTTTTCTATGACTATGTAATATTCCATTCTATCAATGGCTGTATCATCAATTACACATTCATTATTCTGATTAATGAAAACATTTCCCACATTTTGCTGGTATCAACAGACACTGTGATGAACATCTTTATCCCCAAGTTGGCAGGATTATGGCCTAATGAATAACTGAGTCAAAGTGTGCTAACATTTTGGGAGTCCTGTAACAAGTTGTTAAACGACCACAGAAAGAATATTGTGCTATTGTTCTGAAGTAGTGGTTCTCAAACTTCTGGCAAAACTATTTTTTGTAATTAAGTCCTACTTAGAACCTAAACATAAGCAAAGAAAGCAATGTCTGGTTCCTCAGGCAATGTGGACATTTCCTGTTCTGCAGAGAACTTCAGTCTGTGAAGTCCTCCCAAAACATCTCCTGGGAGTCGCGAGCCTGGTCTGAAACCAAGCTCTACCTGACAGCTTGAGTGGACACCTGGTTGGCACACTCCTGCCCAGATGCAGCTCTGCTGCTGGCAAGCTCATGGCATTACTGCCATGGTCTGCATTTGCCCAAAGTGCTCTTAGGGAAGAGGAGCTGCTCTGAGTCTTTCCTCCCAGGTACCCATCATTGGCCTGGTGTTTACCAAGCTCCTGTCAGGGATGGGTCTGGCACTTTAACCTGAAATGAGCACCATTATCTTCATTTTATGGAGGACGAAACAGATGCTCAGAAGGCCTAAGGGACTTGTTCAAGGATACACGGTGCTACAGCTGGGACTCAAGCCCAGCTCTTCATGGCACCAAATGCTACGCTGGCAGAGAAGAATGAGGAGAGACTGCGGTGGAAGCCGTTGTAAGAGTACCAGGCCATCCGGGGTCACTGATGAAGAACTTACACTGATGAAGATTCACTCTCCCTGCCAGGCACTAGATGAACTTGTAGTTCTAATGAGAAGGCCTCCTGGCTATACAGCAACCTGCTGTCACTGGTCTGGCCTTGCTATTGTCTACGTGGCTCCAAGATGAGGAGACAAGGTCCAGCACAGGACTAAAGGCAGAGGCTGGTGCTGAGAAGCAGGAGAGAGGTTTCAAGGAGAAAGAGTATACTTCCTGCTGTTTGTTGACAGTCTTACACTGCTGTTGGGGTTTCTTGGACTCCCTGGCTGAACAAACAGGTATAGCCAGCTAGCTTAACTGTTGCCAACTGGACCAATACAGCTTTAGTATCCAGTGCATAGAATACTGCCCTCGTCATAGGTCGCACACATGTCTGTGCGCCGGAGACAAATGCAGCTAGCTAGCTCTATGCACACCAAAGTGCTCTGCAACATGGTCAGGCCACCACCAACTGCGTACAACTACGTGCAACCGGGGGTATAGCAATGACATTCTCCTACTACCAGAAGAGCCTTGCAAAAAGGGTCACGTCCGCTGGGGCCAGACTACATGATTTGTTGGTGACCCCGAGTACTCACAATGTCATTTTCTACCTTGCCTGCACAGAGCACATTGATAAACATGATCTCATCTAATCTTCACAACAAAACCCTGAGTTAAGCCGTACTGAGCTCCAAATGACACCTGAGAAAGCCTCAGGCTCAGAGAGGTGAAGTAACTCGCTCAAGGTTATGGTAGTTGAGTACCCGAGCCAGAACTCAATCTCTGGGCCCCTGCAAGTGGAAAGCCTCTTCCAGGGCAGTGCCCTACCCTGAATGTAACCGCCTATGCATGGGAGCCACGGTGTGCTATGCTGACAGACAAGATCCTCCCAGAAAGCTCTGGGACACAAAGTGAAAAGGCCTACAGACGGCCTCTGAGAGCCCCGGTCCTTGGACGCCTGTCACTTGACTAGACCCTGAAAGGACTCCCTACCTGGATACGGGATGGAGAGGAGAGTGAAGTCGGCATAGCGCTGGGCTTTGTCCACCTTCTCGGAGGATGTTACACTACAAGACAGGACATAATGTGTTATGACATCACAACACAGACACACCATTCCCCAATGAGTATTATAAGAACTTAAATGAACCTCTTGCTAAACAAACTACTCTTTAGAGTTACCGATGATTTCCTTCAGCAGTGTTTACTTTGAACAATTAAGAAATGTAGCTGCCCCTACCCTAACATATCAAGCGATAGAGGTTACTCTCCCTCTAATACTGCAACAACCACAACCAGAACCTAAATTTGCAGAACAACCTTCCACCTAAGTCGCACAGGTGAAGACAGCACAGCCACTTTAACCTGTAAGGTGGTGTAAGATGAGAGCCAAATAACTTTGGGGGCTCTCACCTCAATACTCACTGAGGACACTCCTAAACAGGGGGAACAAACAGCATCTGAAGGGTAAAGACTTGGGACTGTCCTGACAGAGTGAGGAGGAGGGATAAGAGATATTCAGATATCTGTAGAGCTGAACTGTAACTTAACCTCAGTATGCCTTCTTTTCTAGGTTAACCTCAGCAAAATTAAAAGTCAATATTATTTAAAAATTTTCAGAAAATCTACAATTTCATCACCCTCACAAGGGTTCCAATTTTTCAAGTTCTGCCTTATCACATGAAGACTTTGGTCCATATGCAAAGTAAAAATTGAATATACACTGATTTTTGTTGTTATTGTTCCACTACAAAAGAGCCTCTAATCTATTGGAGATGGTGTAGAACTTGGAGCCAAAGGAAAACCTTCAAGGGTGTCTCAGAGGCAGCAGAGCACAGGTTAGAGACTCCTGGCTCCTTCGTTGCTCTCTGGACAAACTTGAGCAAGTTATTTAACCTCTCTGTGCTTCAGTTTCCTGCCTGCAAGATGGGCAACACTAGAACCTGTTGCAGGGCTGTGTGAAGGTACAATGAAAGGATGACAGAAAGCTCTTAGCACAAGGCCTGGCATGTGGTGAGCCCTCCGTAACCACTACGTACTACCACCAACCCGAAAGCCTGTGAACACATCGCTTCTGCCCATTTCACAGTGGGTGCCCTGTACTTACTTCATGCCAAACTTCACCTTCTTGTTCTCTACCATCAGGTCACAGATGTATTTGACTGACAGGTACCGAAGCAGCTTGATGTCATAGCCTCTGACCTTATCAAAAAGATGTGTGTCGGAACTTCTGAAACAAAGAGCCAGAGGGAGAAGTTGCACTGCACACACATTCAGAAAAAAACTGGGGGTTGGTGAGCTTGTTCAAAGAAATACAGATGTTATTGGCAAGAAATTGTTTCCCTTCTCCAGAAAATGGAGGGAAGGGAAGACAGGAAAACTGGTTCTAGAAAAGGTATGGAGAAGGTGACTTTCTAAGAGATTACCTCCTCTGAGATGCATTTCAAAGAAGCAATTTGCAGCCCTGAACCAGGGAAAGGCTTTTTGGCCCAGCTTGACATTAAGCCAGAAGACCCAAAATAATCTCCAAGTTCTAAAAAGCAGCAAGCTGATGGCTGATAGAGTATTTGAGCTTCCACTAAAGTTTATATCTCTCCACCTTTATGACCATTTTTAGCCATGGCTTGCTCATATCAGAACAGACTGAAATTCTTGATGGCAGATGGACTTTTTAAAGCTATCTTATCAACTGGCTGTGAGATACTAGCAAGTGAATTCCTTCTCCTTAGCAGGCCTATGAAGTCAGGAGAAAGATAGAATCTTCTTAATCCCCTTTTTGATCAGTCACACAGATTAAGGCAAAAGTAGAATGAGTAAACAGTCCCCATTAATTTTTTTTTTTATGTCCACTGCTTAACTGTCCCTAGCAGACTCCTCACCAAAAAGTATATGCTGTGGAAGAAGGCCTGTCTGATCTCGGGGGAAGAGCCAAACATTCCTGAGCACAAGCCAGGCCGCTGCTCTCGGACTCACAGGCAGAACCCCAGGCACAGCGTGAGGCCTTCCAGGGACTGAGCCATGATGTGGGGCAGCTGATCTTACTAGGGTGCTCGTGCATTCCAGAGACACTTGATACCAGTTAAAGAATTCCCATGTGGTGCAGATCATGTGAAGGCCCTTTTCCACAATATCCTATACTGCTGTTTTCTAAGAACATTTGGAAAGAAGTACGAACAGTGTGAACCTGCCCATTTCCTGCCTTTACGGGGGCCTAAGATACTTGTTTGTCTGACTGTTTTTGATCCTCACCCGAGGATATTTTTCCATTGATTTTTAGAGAGTGGAAGAGAGAGGGAAAGACCGAGAGAAATATCGATGTGAAAGAAACACATCAATTGGTTGCCGTCTGCACACACCCCAACCAGGGCCTGGGTCAGGGAGGAGCCTGGAACCAAGTTATGTGCCCTTGACTGGAATTGAACTTGGGACCTTACAGTCCACAGGCCAACGCTCTATCCACTGACCTAAACCGGCGAGGACCTAAGATACTTGTTTATATCAAGTACTCTTATGCCACCAGTCATAAAGCTATGGAGCTTCTCTCTACATCTCTCACGTGGGTACTGAAGTGCTTGCCCTGTGCCTCAGTACCAAATGTGCTGTGTGACACCTGGCCGGCAAGCTGGCCGTCACCACCCTGGCCACAACCTGGAAACTGTAGGGCTTAAAGACACACACACAGGTGCCTGGACTAGGACATTATCTCTGGGATCCTGATGTGAGCCAGGGTGAAAAGAGACTGCTCATATATTCAATAAAGTCTGCTTTGGTGTGAAGCCACATGATGGACTTCAACAACCCTATAATATGGACTTAGCAGTGGGAGGAAGGGAGCCAATCCACTCACCTGGACCAGGGATGAATTTGAATCAGTATGAAAAGGGCCACCACTGGTCAACACCCGACCCCAACACCAGCCCAGACCCATAACAACCTGGCACTGACCGAAGAGCACAGTCCTCCTCTGTGATGTCCTCTGCATCCGCCCAGGCATCATCTGCACCCCCTGCCAGAGAGACAGTCTGTCAGCACTGAGGCGGTGGCTCTAGGGGCTCCACCCAGGGAAGTCCTGACCAGCCTGCCCCCCACCAGCTCCACCCCTACTGGTAGCCCTTGTGTCTTTTCAGCACCAGATGCCCCATATACTGGTGGTCTTCTATCCCAAACATCTCCTCGGGTGACAAAAGAAGGCCTAGTCTCTCCCCAGCTTGCTCCCACATGCCACTGTGGCTAGGGGTGGCTATTCTATATGACTGAGCTCTTGTTCTTAAGTCACAGAGGACACAGCTTAACATTCACCTGAGA
The DNA here is from genome assembly GCF_000412655.1 of Myotis brandtii. Classification (NCBI taxonomy): domain Eukaryota; kingdom Metazoa; phylum Chordata; class Mammalia; order Chiroptera; family Vespertilionidae; genus Myotis; species Myotis brandtii. Next base: position 5,115,874 of record NW_005361955.1, read on the forward strand.
AAATATAGTTGTAGCCAGTTCGTCCATATAGCTCCCCCCATCCAGCCAGCGTGGCCGACCTGCAAATGTGCTGGGAGAGAAACAGAATTTTCAGGGTCAGATGGTTTTCTGGGTGTTTTTGTTTTTGTTTTTCCCAGCTTAACTGAAATATAACTGACATGACGTTATGTAAGTTTAAGGTATACAACATGTTAATTTGATGCTCTCATATATTGCAAAATCATTACCACCATAGTGCTAGTTAACACCTCCATCATGTCACATAATCAGCATTTCTTTTTTTCTGGTAAAAACATTTAAACTCATCTCTCGTTAGCTCTGGCCGGGTAGCTCATCCTGATACATCAAGGTTGTGGGTTCGATCCCGGTCAGTGCACGTACAAGAATCAACTAATGAATGCATAAATAAATGGAACAAATTGTTTCTCTCTCTAAAAAAATATCATCTCTCTGCAATTTTCAAGTATAACCATAATCACCATGCTATATGTTAGATCCACACAGAACTTCTTTGTCTTATAACTGGAGGTTAGTACACTTTGATCAACAGTCAGTTTTCTGAAGTATGCAGTTAAAATAACACTTGGACTCCTCTGATTCTTCCAGCAAAATGGGTGCAGGAGCACTCATTGAAACCTTATCAGCATCAAGGCCACAGCAGTCAATTGGAAAGAGGCCTATATTTAATCTACAGCTTCTGTCAAGGGGTTATCTCCCCAGACGAGTGGCACCAGAATGTTACTACTGTGATAGACTTAAAGGTTGTCACACGTGTACTTGGGTAAGATTTGGTGGTTACACCATCTGTTCACTGTTTTCATGAGCCCATGAGGTCGATGGGGCAGACATTGTTGCTGCTTCATAGGCACAGGCAGGTGAAGTAATGCGTAAGGTCACACAATGAGATCTGATCTAGACCCACCTACCTCCAAAGCCTATGGGCTTATGATTACCTGGAACTGTTTAGTGCTGGGTGGGCAACCTTTGAAGCAGGAGGGCCAATTAAGGGAGAAATACTTGGGGGCTTTTTTTAATTAAATATATTATTTCTTTTCTCTTCTCAGTATTAAGGAAATGTAGCTACAGATGTGCTTACATATTCTTTTACTCTTTTCCTCATCACTGAAGGAGTATTTTGAGAGCTAGAATTCTAGAAACCACCAACCGGCATGAACTTCAATGCATCTAATTTTAAGGCTTCATCTTTAATTAAATTGTGTTCCAGGAGATCTAGTAGGGTTGGGGAATGGGAGGAGATACCTGGGGCTGGGGAAGCAAGCCAGCCCAGAGTTTAGCCAAAGACTGGAGGTGGCAGTCAGGGTGGCTGGGTGATTACACTAGAGAACGGAAGCTGCAAGGTGACAGAGAGAGAGGGTGAGGCCATTTATCAATGTAAAGTGGGTCTCAGGAAGACCACAAAACAATGCCTCACCTTCTCTACCTGTAAGCTAATGGGAGGAAATAGCTGTGCTCCTACAGGAAAGGGGTGTAAGTGGGAACTTCTTGCTTTCTGAGGTAGTGGCAGCCTGGGGAAGGGGGAGGTAATAGAAGAGCAACCTGGATTTAACCTGGGGCTGGGTGGGGTGCTCTTCAATGCTGGGGGCAAGAACGGATTTGTGGGAAGGTTGTCTCAAGTCTAAGGGCTTGGGCTGGGATTCCTGCTGGCCTACGCAGGATGAACTCTGACAGAGGATGCTTAACTTTTTCTAGATCCAAAAGCATTTTGAAAATCTGATGAAAATAGACTTTCTCCAGAAAAAAAATGGACACACCAGTTTACCTACATTTCAGGGGTTTCTGGACTCTTCTCCCAAGTGCATCCACGGACCCATCTCCAGCCCTTGTTAAGAGCCCCTGTGCTAAGGCGCCAGCCAAAAATTAAGAGCAGCAAAGTAGAGAGCGGTAGCAGGAAGCGTCAAACACCCTGAAGGTAAGGGGGCATGTGTTATCATGCCCACCCTTTCCCATCATCTAAGCTGCTGGCACCAAATCTCACTCTCCTTTGTCATTTTTCTATTAAATATTTTCAGAGCGGGCGCATACCCTCCTTTGGTGGTTGAGCTCTGAGACCGTTTCTTGAATTGTTGACGGTTCAGATACCTCTTTCTGCTCCAGTTCTCCCATATCCCTTTGATTTGTCCTTGTCTTTTGGTAACTGAGGCAGCCAGAGAACTAGCCAGATAGAAAAGAGCAGGTGAGTTGGCCAACTCGCCAAGTGGAGCACCAACCTCCACAGGCAGGTCCTGGCCTAGTGCCTGGGGAAAGCTGTACACCATTGCAGAATTTAATTCCTGATCGCTGTCTCTTAAAAAATCAATAAAACATATTTTTTTTAAAAAGTAGTAGTATAAATGGTAGTTACAGAATAGTCATGGGGATGCAAAGTATAGCATAGAGAACATAGTCAATAATATTGTAATAACTATGTATGATATCAGATGGGTACTAGACTTATCAGGGCGATCACTTTGTAAGTTATATAAATGTCTAATTACTGGGTTGTACACCTGGAACTAATATAATATTGTACATCAAGTATATTTAAAAAATAAAAACTTTTTAAACACACACAAAAGGTAAAAAATTCCAGTTATAAAATAAACAAGACATGGGGATATAATGTACAATATGGTACTAGAGTTAATAACACTGTACTGCATATTTGAGAGTGGTTAAGAGCATAGATTTTTAAAAAAATATATTTTTATTGACTTCAGAGAGGAAAGAAGAGGTAGAGAGAGACAGAAACATCAATGATGAGAAAGAATTATTGATTGGCTACCTCCTGCACACCCCTACTGGGGATCGAGCCAGCAACCAGGGCATGTGCCCTGACGGGGAATCCAACTGTTCATAGGTCAAAGCTCAACCACTGAGCCACACTGGCCGCAAGAGCATAGGTCTTAAAAATTCTCATCACAAGAAAAAAATATTGTTAACTATGTGTGGTGAGTTAGCTAGACTTATTGTGATTATTCTGCAATATATATAAATATTGAGTCATTATGTTGCACACCTGAAACTAATAGAATGTTATGTGTCAATCATGCCTTACTTAAAAATAATAAAATAGCCCTAGCCAATTTGGCTTAATGGATAGAGCACTGGCCCGCAGACTGAAGGGTCCTGGGTTCGATTCCGGTCAAGAGCTTGTACCCTGGTTGCAGGCTCAACCCTGGCACTGGTCGGGGTGCGTGCGGAAAGCAACCAAATCAATGTGTTTCTCTCACATAGATGTTTCTGTATCTCTCTCCCGCTCCCTTCTACTCTCTCTAAAAATCAGTGGAGCACTAGCTGGTTTGGCTCAGTGGACAGAGTACTGGCCTGCGACAGAAGAGTCCCAGGTTCGATTGTAGTCAAGGGCACATGCCCGTGTTGCGGGCTCGATCCCCAGTAGGGGGCATACAAGAGGCAGCCAATCAATGAATCTCTTATCATTGATGTTTCTATCTCTCTCTCCCTCTCCTTCTTCTCTGAAATCTATATATATATATATGAAAATCAATGGAAAAATATCCTCGGGTGAGGATTAACAGAAATAAAAATCAGAAATAAAATAAATTAAATTAAACATTTAGTTCCACAGTTGCACTAGCCACACTGAACTGAGCTTTGAAGGAAGCAGGAAGCAAGCACTTAACATACTCCCCTTCCCCAACGTGGTAGAGGCAGCTGCCCCTGAAGTACTGCTGGCAATAAAGACTGCCACCACCACCCTCGTAACGGAGCACCTGATGAGTGCCACACTTCTCTGAGGACCACACCCCATTTCACAACAGAAGACATTCATGTGCTTTTCCCAATCTCTCTCTCAATTGCTTGTTCACTTGTCCTCCTTCCCCACTCACTGAGCTCCATGAGGACAAGGACTGTCTTACTCCTCTGTCTGCCTAGAAACTAGCACAGGGCCCACTACTGTTACATCCAAGAGCAGCATCTTCCTGTTGAGCCTGTATGTACAAGCCGGAGGGCACTTTGCCAGGTGCTGGGAAGACAAGAACACTGCCCTCAGAGGGATTACAGCAGAGCGAGGGAAATGACAGACACTCAAACACACAACTAGAGTAAAACATATGTAAGCTGGTATTAAGCGAACACCGACTGAGTCAGGGGAAGCTAAGGGGCATAAAATGGTATCACACTGCATAGAAAGAAGGTGCAAAGGAAGAGAGCAGGATTAATGGAAAAGCCCTCATAAAGATTTAAGAATGCCAAAGCCTCCTCAATAATCCCTCCAACTCATCACCCTCCCTCTGAAATCAGTTGGCTTAGGCTCTTTTCTCACAGGCCTGTTTAGTCTGTTAAGCGCTACAATCTGTTATTCAGCAACCCCATTAGACTAAGCTGTTCAGGGTGGCATTTCCCAAATGCATTCAGGAAAGTTCCTTACTCATGGTCTGCAGACAAATGAGAAATACCAGACCTGACAAAGCTACACAGGCCTCTCTGCTACGAGACTTCTCAGAGCCTTTACTGTGTCAATGTTTGCATATCAACATACCTTACGAATCTGGAGCTTGGGGGTCAGGCCAAACCTAGTATGCGATATTGCTCATTCTTGTTGGACAGGGAATGCTTTTCAAAAATATATTCTTTTTTTTTTAATATATCTTATTGATTTCTTACAGAGAGAAAGGGAGAGGGATAGAGAGTTAGAAACATCGATGAGAGAAAAACATCGATCAGCTGCCTCCTGCACATTCCCTACTGGGTATGTGCCCACAACCAAGGTACATGCCCTTGACCAGAATCGAACCTGGGACCCCTGAGTCCGTAGGCCATCGCTCTATCCACTGAGCCAAACCGTTAGGGCTCAAAAATATATTCTTTTTTTAAAAAAATATATTTTATTGATTTTTTACCGAGAGGAAAGGAGAGGGATAGAGGGTTAGAAACCTCGATGAGAGAGAAACATCGATCAGCTGCCTCCTGCACATTCCCTACTGGGTATGTGCCCACAACCAAGGTACATGCCCTTGACTGGAATCAAACCTGGGACCCCCCCAAGTCTGCAGGCCGACGCTCTATCCACTGAACCAAACCGGTCAGGGGCCAAAAATATATTCTTAAACTACTGTTCTATGGAACACACTTTGAGAAACAGTGGTTTGAGTATATCCTGTATAATTTCTAGTAACAAGCACTATGCTCCGTATAGCAATGATCTTTAAAATAGAGTTCTCTTGCCGAAACCGGTTTGGCTCAGTGGATAGAGCGTCGGCCTGTGGACTGAAAGGTCCCAGGTTCGATTCCGGTCAAGGGCATGTACCTGGGTTGCGGGCACATCCCCGGCGGGAGATGTGCAGAAGGCAGCTGATCGATGTTTCTCTCTCATCGATGTTTCTAACTCTCTATCTCTCTCCCTTCCCCTCTGTAAAAAA
>NW_005361955.1:5121277-5128490 GCF_000412655.1 Myotis brandtii
ATAAATAAATAAAATAAATAAATAAATAAAATAGAGTTCTGGCCCTAACCAGTTTGGCTCAGTGGATAGAGCGTCGGCCTGCGGACTCAAGGGTCCCAGGTTCGATTCCGGTCAAGGGCATGTACCTTGGTTGCAGACACATCCCCAGTAGGGAGTGTGCAGGAGGCAGCTGATCAATGTTTCTCTCTCATCGATGTTTCTAACTCTCTATCCCTCTCTCTTTCTCTCTGTAAAAAATCAATAAAATATATTAAAATAAAATAGAGTTCTGGAAACTCCCAGGAACATGAAAACTTTCTAAGGAAGCCCTTGGCTAAATCTCCCTTCTTACCTCTCCTTTCACATTTGCCCTTCTCCCATTTTGCAAAAGAAAGACCCAAAGGGGCAGAAACATCCCTCCTCCTCACTGCCCTGCCCTGGTCCCGGACCACTCATGCTGGGTAACTGCAGCTGGAGTCTGTAAGCGACTGAGGTGGAAGCTATGGCACATGCACTCTGGCACCCGCTCAATGACTGCATTCTTGTTCCCCTCGTCTCCTCTAGGCTCTCTACTTTAAGGTCACTATTCCTGGACTAATCTTCCTCAAAATGCTACTTCTGTCCTGCATTTGTCTGCTCAAGAATCACAGTGGCTCTCCTGGCCAATGCAAACAGCTTGATCAGCGTTAGCCTCCTGTACTCAGTCAGCTCCAACACATACCTTCCATTCCAGTCAGGAGGTTTCCTGGCCTCTCTTGTTCCTGTCTCCATGCCTTCTCCTGTGCTATATCACCTGCTTGGAACACCCTCCCACTCCTCCTGCCAATTATTATTCTGCTTATCTTCCAATGCTCTCAAACTAAGTCCTCCTCACTTAATGAGGTATAGTCGGCCAGTCCACACTGCTGCCCCTCTTTGGTGAGTTCTCTTACACCACACCTTGTGACTCTAAATTAGTGTGGTAGCCTGAAGAAGTTTTGGGATAGGTTCAAATCCCAGCTCTCTAGTTGTTTAAAGTAAACTTGGGGAAATTATTAACCTCTTTGAGTCTCACCTGCAATATGAGAATATCAATTATGTCAAAGAATTATAAAAAGGTGAAATGAGAACGAATTGGGGAGTCAAATTAACAATAGTCACTAGAATATAAGCTCCATGGGGGTAAGGAATTTTGTCTAATACTGATGTAACATAAGCCTTGAAACAGTGCATGGGATATAGTACACATTTAATAAATACTTAATGAATTATATGATTGAAAAAATGAATAAACAATAATGTAATAACTGACTTGATCTAATCGACTCCATAAACCTTTGATGTAGGCATGATTATTATTCCCATTTTATAGAGGAGAAAACGGCCTTGCACAGGCAGGTCTGAACCTAGGCAGTCTGGCTCCAGAACACAGGGGGAGGTACTCTGGTGTGACTACCCCTTCCCTACCTAGACTTATTATTTTTTAAATATATTTTTATTGATTTCAGAGAGGAAGGGAGAGAGGGAGAGAGCGAGAAACATCAACAATGAGAGAGAATCATCAATCAGCTACCTCCTCATGCCCCACAATGGGGATCGAGTCAGCAACCTGGGCATATGCCCCAAGCAAAGGTGACCTCCTGGTTCATAGGTTGCCACTCAATCACTGAGCCACACTGGCCAGGCCCTAGCCTGATTCTTGAAGGTGGTTATCAGAATTGGTCTGTTTCTCTGGCCTGCACCAGGCACCCAGTAACCACCAATACTCGGCTGGCAAAGGCCAAAAACAAAATTATCCTTACATTACACTTTGCATTAAGCCAGTTACCCCAGAAGCGGGTCTCAGGGAGTGTGAGGCTATGGCGTGGTCTTACCTTGCCCTTGAACAGGATCACTGGGCAGACAAACCGTCCTCTGCACCTGGCCATCTTGCTGCGGTTAACAAGGTCTTGCAACTTGCTCACCTGCACAGTGCTCTGAAACCTGACGCACAGACAAGAGAGGCAGGTCAGGCTGGTTTCTAAGGAGGCATGCATGTGTGCGCTTGTTTTTACAAAGACCCCATGGTAGGTCTGCATGTGTATGTGAATACTCATTTGAAATTTAGTAAGTGCTCTAATCCCTAAATTCCAGATCATGGATTATGTTTTTCAGGAAAAGAAAAAAATGCTATATCATAGGTATTAAAATTTAAGTCATCCTGATTTCAGAACCTTTAAAATGAGAAATAAAAAAGTCAGCTACTCTGAAAACATGGTATATGAAATACAGAAATATACACAACAAACTGAATGTTGATTACTAGTTTTTTCTTCCCAGAGTAAGGTAACAGGTGCTGTGGGGACCCTCTAGAAAATACACGGCCATTTTTTTCTGGGACAGAGAGTGAAAGAGAAGCCATTTCTGGCACTGAGAAGTATAGTAGTTATTACACTAGTTTCGTAAGGGAGCTTCTAGAAAGAGTCAGGTATAGTAATGAGCGACAGCAAGTCACACCTCTTTCAAATCGTATGAAATCAGTAGATCCGCCACTGACTCTCCCTTAGCTCACACCAGCAGCTCCCTCTGTGCTCTAAATACATTTGATTCTCCCAGGTTGAGTCCTTCCACTGAGCACACTCTCGACAAAACCAGGGTGGAGAGCACGCCAGCATTTCCCTCCTAGCGGCTCTGTGCAGCCTTTTAATGTAGAGGCAGGCACATTTATACTTGTCAGCCTAGTTGGTGGCTTATTTTCTTGGTTCCCCTACTCGAAGAACCAACTCGGTTTCTATTCCAAAGTTCCTGTTTTTATTTTTATTCTCTCTTGGCCTTAGCATCTTTATCTTACAGTGCAAAGCACTGAATTGTTTGGCACATGACTCATAGTTGAATGAATAAGTGTAGGCTTATGGATTTATGTTTGTTTTGCAGGACTGAGTCTTTACCCTATGGAATCTGATACATCTCTGGGTAGTGTCATTATTGAGTTGAACTGTAGGACACCCACCTGGTGTCTTGAGAATTGGTGGTGTGAGGAAACCCCCCACCCCCATACACACAATGGAAATGGGTGCAGAACTAGCCCCCAATGCCTCATCTGTACTTCCCTAATTCTGGCTCATTATACTGTCATTGCTTATTTTTTGGTTTGTGTTACCCACTAGACCTACAGACAGGGACTTCATCTACCTGATGAGACTTCAAATAGATCCCCTAGATCTGCCACATGGCAATAGCTCAACCAACACTTGTTGATAAACATTATGTCTTGGCTGTTCAGAGATCCCTGCCCAGGCTTCTATTCCCAGATCATGGGCTAAACTGGGGAGATGTGTTAAGCGGACTTAACCACTTCCTTAATCCAGTTCTACCCTGTGTAACTCAGTCTAATTAGTGTCATATTAACACCAAAGCCAAATATGTAAAGAAGCAAAATTTTCTACTTCCCACCTAAACATGCATGTATTCCCTTTTCTTCAACCAACAGGCATCGCCCACTCAGTATCACTTCAAGTCCTTGCAAGGAGTGGAAAGTAGAAACAAACTCCAGTAACAACTGCAGGTATAGGAATGTACCACAGTAGCCCTGGCCAGAAAGATGACGCTCTGCTAGACAAGGTGGGAAAGCCCTGATGATGGCAGGGGAAAAAGGCAGACGGGAACAGAGCAGTGTGAAGAAGACCTGGTTTTTAATCCCACTCTGCTAACTATGTCTGCGGGTTTAAATTTCCTCTTCTGGCCCAGCCAGCGTGGCTCAGTGGTGAGCACTGACCTATGAACCAGAAGGTCACGGTTCAATTCCCGTTTCATAAGCCTGCCCAGGTTTCAGGCTTGATCCCCAGTGTGGGACTTGCAGGAGGCAGCCAATCAACGATTCTCTTATCGTTGACAATTCTCTCTCTCTCTCCCTCTCTGAAATCAATAAAAATATGTTTTTTACAAATATAAAAATGAATTTCCTCTTCTGTGCAATGGAGGTGATACTATCCTCTTCACTAGGTGGCTGCAAAACTTGAGTTAGTGTCTGAAACTCTTAACATGTGCCAAATAGCAGGTACTTGACAAACGTTAATTTCCTTCTCTTTAAGGGCTAGAATGAATCAGCATTAAACTTATTTCCTTCCCAGAAAAGCTCCTGTGAAGCAACCAAGCAGAGTTCCTAGAGAACTGCTGCTACAGGCTGGTTTGGTATTACCTGGAGCTTGTTAGAAAATGCAGCTCAGCCACACCCTAGACCAGGGGTCCTCAAACTTTTTAAACAGGGGGCCAGTTCACTGTCCCTCAGACCGTTGGAGGGCCGGACTATAGTTTAAAAAAAAAACTATGAACAAATTCCTACGCACACTGAACATATCTTATTTTGAAGTAAAAAAACAAAACAGGACCAAAAACAATATTTGTATTTGCATGTGTCCCGCGGGCCGTAGTTTGAGGACCCCTGCTCTAGACCTACTGAGTCGGATTCTGCCCTGGAACTAGAGCTTCAGGTGATTCACTCACAAAATCAAGTTGGAAAAGCACCATCTGGACTACAGCTGAACTTAGTACCTTAATGCCACTGTAAAACCACCAGTCAGCACTGGAATGAGGGCAAGGGCAAAGGAAAAGAGCTCTTTTTCAGAAACTTTAGGCTTGGAGAACCCTGGAGTTCTTAGGTTATACAACAGAGGCTACGACACAATTTCTGTGATCTACATATAATTTGTTTTTCTAACGCATTCATTTTTCTCAGTGAACCCCACCACAACAAGCTCATGATGTGGTACACCTATGGACATCCCATTTTACAGATGAGAAAGCTAAAGCTTATCCTTCAACTCCTCCAAACTGGTTGTTCTGCTTGAAAGCCTTCTTTGACTTCTGGTGGCCCACAGCAGTGGTTCTCAGGCTATAGCATATGTAAGACTGATCTAGGGAGCAATCTGAGAATGTAGATTCTGGAAAATCTGATTCAGGGGTCCTAGAATCTGTGATTGTAATGAGTGTTCAGGGGATGCTAGGAAATAAAATCACTAACACCCCCAGATCCACTCTCCTTGGCCTGATGAGCAGGACCCTGTACCAGCTGGTCCCCAAGGACATTTCAGGGGCACCTTTACTCATCCTTCCAATTCCAGCTGAAAAGGATCTCCACCATGGGGTCTTCCCAAACACACACCAGACTGCTGGTAGGCCTACAATAGCATTTCTCAAACCTTAATGTGCAAATAAATCACTGGAGCACCTTGTTATGCTGTGATTTTGACTGATTCAGAGTCTCTAGCCAGGTTCTGGGTGCACTGATGGATGGGATGGCCTGCTACACTTTGCAGCATGACTCTACTGCAGCTGCATTCATGGGGCCAGGCTTTCATAGTATTGTTGAAAACAGCTCCCAGAATTCCCTTAACATTCGCAACAAGCAGGGAGACTAGGGGAACAAACTTTGTGATTAGCATAAAGCACTTCCTAGAGCCTAAATGCTGTGATTATTTTTTACTATCAAACAACTGCTACCATTTACTGACCACTTACAGCTTGCAGCCTGTGCCAGGTGCTTTATGTTTGCTCTCGTATGAAAGCACTCAGACCTTGATAGGCCCTAAATAAATGGTAGCCCTTATTTCTAATTCTCACAACAAACATGCCAGGCTTATAATAACCACATTCTTCATCAGAGATCGCACTAGCCACTTTTCTAAAGAGGTACACTTACCAGTAAGAAAACTAACAGACAAACAAGGTAACTTGCCCAAGTTAGTTGCACAGCCAGCAAATAAGGCAGCCAGCATGTAAACTCAGGCAATCAGACTCCGGACCTCAGTCAGGCTTATAAGCATGTTGATACAGCACACCTCCCATCCACATTCCCTTAAAAAAGAACACAGGTTCAGAGAGAGATGAGGTGTGAAGTCAACAGTCTTAGGACATTTAGCTGCTGTAGAGTGGGAGTGAAATGGAAGTCCAGGCCTGTGACTCCCTACCTCCATTCCACCATTCTACGCCATGCTGCCTTGCCAATCTTACCTATCAAACCATGAAGTAAACAAAGATGTGGATTAGGCTTAACACCTGGGGAAAGCAAGTCTGCCCAGCCCAGTGCTCTGCTCAGCTGCAGAGTTCCCAAATCTGGGGAAGAGTTGTCAAGGCCTCCCCAGACAGGCCCACCCTGGTCACATGATGCTCACGCGTCTTTCTCCTTCTCAGAACTTTCATACTCCAGGAACACGATGTGCTGGGGGTAGTGGCCGCAGATATCCCCATTCACGTTTTGGATCACACTGTAACAGTAGTCTCGGCCAAACAGCTCCAGACATCTCTTCTCGATGCGCTCAACCTGCAGAGGAAGAGACCTGAGTATAAAGAAGATTCTGGGGCTCTGAGTGGGAGAATTAGGTGGTTTATGACCTGGAGAGGTCACTGAGAATGACATATGCCTCTGTGATTATTATTCAATGCCAGGAAAAGACCTATTGGGGGGGGGGGGCGTCACAGGCCCTAACTGTGTAGCTCATTAACCAATGTGGTGTGGTATACTATGGGAGGGACACTGAACCCCTCAGTGAAACTGTTAAGCATTTGAAGGAGAGGATTACAGCTTTCATCCAGGTCTGGCGATGAGACCAAAGGGAATTCCAAGGGTAGAAAAAAAGAAGAACTGAAACCTGCTTTTGATAAAGGACCAGAGAGAGTGTGGGCTGTGCTCCTGCTCTATAGGGGAAGGAGAGGGATGGGCCTGCATTTAGCCTCAGGCTGTGTAGGAGACAGTATAAGGAGGCAACATAGTTCACCTCTTGACTCCATTCAGCCCCACTACTCCAGCTCCTTCATTTTGACCTTTGAAGCAGAGGAATACTGTCTAGACTTTTTTTTTAAATCACACCCTGGGGGTTAGACTTTTTAAATATGTTGTCCCTGCCAGGTGCAGGGGAGCAACCCTCCTCAGTTCCTCACTCTGATCCTCGACCTCGAAAACCCTTGTCTCAAACCCAAAGGGCTTTCTTCCCTGCCACAGACTGACCTCGGTTCCTCCTTCCTCGGTTTTTAAACCGACCCTTCCTCTCCGGATCCAAGCCCTGGGACCTCTCCTTCCTCTGACCCCTAACCTCAGCCTTTCCGCCTGACTTTCCAACCCAGGAACCTTCTCCTGCTCACGACGCCTACGAACTCACCCTCGAGCCGCCGGTCCCGCTGCAGTCTTTGGCCCGGTACTGAGTCCTCGAGAACTCCTCCAGCAGCTCCCCGAGCCCAGGCTCCTGCGGCGGCGGGGTGCCCGAGGAAGTCGAGGACCCGG
>NW_005361955.1:5128554-5133710 GCF_000412655.1 Myotis brandtii
CCCTTCAGCGCGCCTCAGCCCGGCCCATGGCACCTGGAGGCAGCGGCTCCAAGTCCGGAACCTCCAGAACCGCTTTAGCTGCCGCCTTCCGCTTCCACTTCCGGCCCCGCCCCACGCATCCGGATGTTTACCTTGTTCTGACCAATCGGAGCCCGGGACCCGCGCCCCGCCCCTCGACCACCGGCCCCCGGTCAGACGCGGAGCGATCCAAGTGGTCTCGGGGGAGGGGGCCGAGCCGCTCGCAGACACCTGGTGCTCCGCCCCTCGGGGTTTCCCCTGGGGAAGCCGGGCTAAACCATTGAGGCGCGGGCTGGGGGGGAGTGAGGGAAGGAGGAGGGAGGAACCATGGGAAAGAAGCAGAGTAAGAGTGAAAGAAACCTTTTTACAGGAAGAGGAGGAAACTGGTGTTGGCAACCACACTAATAATAGTAACAATAAACAGTGTTTCATAAGGCACTCTGCTTGCACCGCTCCCTATCATTAATGAGGAAACCCGCAGTCATAACTGGCTTAACATTATTTTTTATTTATTGATTTTTTTTTTGGGGGGGGGGGAAGGGAGAGAGACATCGGTTTATTGTTCCACTCATTTATGCATCCATTGGTTGATTCTTGTATGTGCCCTGATCCAGGATGGAACCCACAACCTTGGCACATCCGTCAAGCTCTAACCACTGGGCAACTCGTCCAGGGCCTTGGCTTGAAAGTCTGTGATTGAAAAGCCCATATTCTTCTTTTCTTCATAATGGTCTTGATGAGAACGTTCAAACCTCTAAAAAAAAAAAATAAGAGTTTATTTGAGCCAAACTGGCAGCAATTGTCGGGAAGCAAGATCTCAAATACTCTGGAAAATTGAGTTTTGTGGTTTCTTTTATGAATTTGAAATTAAGGATTGAATTTAAGAAAGATTACCTGAAGGTGGGAGAAAGCAGGGCTGGAATTATATTACAGAATAGTTAACAAGATTATGTGCTCTTAAGTGGGTGATTAAACTTATTTTACTTACTTATTTATTTTATTTTAGTTTAGTTTAGTTAATCCTCACCCAAAGATGAAGATATTTTTCTGTTGATTTTAGAGTGGAAAGGAAGGCAAAAGAGAGAAATGAACATCAATGTGAGAGAGACACATCAATTGGTTACTGTTAGGTCTGATCAAATAATTGAATCTATATCCCCTCACCTGGGAAACTGACTTTTAGATCATTTTCCAACCTACATTCCCTTTCACTTAGACCACATTCCATTTGCTAAAACCAGTAACTTTCTCCTCCAGACTTGCCCAGGATCTGGACCCACCCAGAGAATTCCCTGCTGAAAAAGCCCGCCTAGAGTCCTTTAAAATCTCTGACTCCCCCAACCCTGGGTGCTAGCACCATTTTGGGTCTCAGCCCATCTGGTCTCCAGATGATCTAATAAATTTATAAAATTCTTTACCACTTTTGTTCTCGTGTGTACCTCCTTCGGTAACCCTAATAGTTGCCTCCTGCAAGTACCCTGACCAGGGCTGGGGATTGAACATGCAACCGAGGTACTTGCCCTTGACCAGGAATCGAACCGGCAACCATTTTTGTGCATGGGAAAATGCCCAACCAACTGAGCCACAAAAGCCAGAGCAAAAATAAATCTTTGACTAAAAAGTTATATGCCCATGATGATCTGCCCAGTTAGCAATTTATGATCAGATCACCCTGTGAGGTTTTCTGCAGAACCCTTTTTTCATGCACAATGGAATATTCCAAACATTCACAGAAGTGGAGAAAATAGCATAATGAATCCTCAAGTATCCACCAGCCAGTTTCAATAATAATTATCATCTGCCCATCTGTGGTAGGCAGTTAGACAGATATAAGCAGGACAAGGACGATGGGCCAAGTACAGAAGGTTAACAGGGCAGAAAGCCCAGGCGCCTACAGCAAAGGACAATTGTAGGGTGGGACTCACCCCCGGGGTGACCTTTCCTCCCCTAGCTTATCCTTAGTCCTGCGATTTGGACCCCCTTGACCTTTCCTTCCTAGAGATAACATTTAGGCCTCAGGTGTATTTAGCTCCACGCCCAGAAAAGCAGCAAAACCAGACAAGCAATGCCATGGCTGACCTCAGGACCAGCTGCATTGAATAATGACCCCGGTGCCAACCAATCAATCAGTGGAGACCCGGTCCTTGAAAGTGATAACCAGAACGGTGAGCCAAGGTGTTTTTCCCAGGGTTGAGTCTTACAACGCTGAAGAATGAGCTACACGGACCAGAAGATTTAAGCAAAGGTGTGGAAAATTTATTACAAGCAGATTCAGATTCCCGCAAGGGGAGGAGGACCCAAGAATGGGCTGCCCGTTAAAGCCTTGTAGTCCAGGGGTACATATTTGCCACAAGCCTGCTTCGATATCTATCTGTGTCGTCACCTGATTGATTCCCTCAACTGTTTTTGCCCAGCAACGGACCTAAACTTTCCCGGTTTCTATGTGTTCTTTCTCTGTTCCTATCCTGAACTTTTTCTGTTTCTATGTGTTCGTACATCTTGTTTACTGCAGGCCCTCCCTTGGTTTCCCATGCCTCCCGCTTTGAGTCCAGAAACATTATTTCTGCTTGGTTGGTTCCTGTGGTTAGGCTGGCTCAAACTGCCGTGTCTGCCCCTGCCTTTGTTTTCCACGGGACCCCTGCCCTATCTGCCTGCATTTCAAACCCTCTGAAAAGGACACACCTGAAAAGCTGCTGAATATTCTATTGAGATCTTCCCCTGGGGCCTCCCCTAAAACCTCCACCTTTAAAACTCTTAGGACAGAGGACCCAGCGCACTCTCCCTCCCAGGAGCATGCCAGTGCCTTTCCCATCCATCCCCTCTTCCCCTCCCCCTTTCCATAGGTGGTTCACCATTACCTTCCTCACTCCCAAGCTCCTAGGGCCCTTGCTATGCCTCTATAACTTGTTTCCTCAGCCCTTTTCTTCTATGAGTTACTTCTTCTACCTCTGTAATTTTATAAATAAACTAGTGTCCTGGTGCACAAATTCGTGCACATTGAAAGGAAATTAATTAGAAGAAATATTTTAATATTGCTATTCGTGTTTTGCTAATGAAAAGAAAATAGGATTCTACTGAGTCTCCTATCTACCTACTCCAGGACTTCTATGAGGCTCAAATGAGATGAGGCACGGGAAAGTGCTTCACAAACAATTGGTTAAACTGTAAAATCTTTGCACCCGGCTCTAAAGCAAGTCGTGTTCCTGGGCTGAAGAAACTCCAAGGATGCTAGTCACTAGGGTGAGGAAGCCGGGCGTTGCTACGTGACGTCATTACCCAGCACCCACAGCAACCATTTTGGGGTTGGGCTGTGGGCCTCATTTTGCGCCATGGGGGCTTGGCTGCATTGGCTGCAATTTGGTGGGATGTCGCTCTGGGGCAGTGGCGGGGCCTGTGTCCCACTTGGGGGGAGCCAAGTGTTGGTTTGTTGGTGCCAGGTCCACGGTGCATGTCATGGCAGCTCCTGCGTTGAGCAACTGCCCCCTGGTGGTCAGTGCGCATCATAGCTGAAGCAGGAATTTTGGGGGAACATAGGCAGGCTTAGGGATTTTTTAGAATTGGGGTCCATGGAAAAGCGTGGGATGGCAGGCTGGGAGAAGGTACATTTCCATAACACAAGGAAGCCAGGCGCAGTTACATCTCCATAAGGCAAGGGAGCAGCAACAATTGCATTTACATAAGACAAGGGAACTGGAAGTAGCCAAGAAAGGTCTATATTTACAAAATAAAGAGAAGGAAGCCCTTCATTCAGATAGAAAAGAAGAAAGCCCAGAGGAATGGAAGGACTAAGAGGGAGGAAAGCCTTAGGAATCACTATAGTAACCAATTTAAAGGGGAATATTGACCAATCAGAGAGGATATCAGGACACAGGAACTGCAGCCTTTATTAACCATAGGGAAAAGGAACTCAGTGGGACCATTTCCCCCCTCCCTAGGTGGAGTCCATTCCGTGGGACTCTTCCCTCTCCCCATGTGGGAGTCTGTACTTGTTCTTCAATAAATTTCCACCTTTGCTATATCACTTTCTGTCCATGGATTCATTCTTTGATTCCAGCGGACAAAGGATCCAGGTTCCAGGTCGGAAGGACGGACACCTAGCCTTTTATATATATAGATAGATGTTCTCTTATAGTTTGAGTCTTGGTTCTGAATTCTTTCCTAGCCCAAACTCAAGTATCAAGGTTGCTAAACCCAGGTCAGGTTCAACCCCACCCGTCTAATACCTGGTGCTGTTCCTGCCACCTACAACAAATCTATGTTTAATCAATCCCCATCCAGTAGAATTATTTTAAATCAAGTCTCATTATTTCATCTGTAAATACTTCAGTATTTATCTCTGACAGGTTACTACTGTTAAAAAATGCTTAAGGCCCTGACCGATGTGGCTCAGTTGGTTGAGTGAAGTCCTATGCACCAAAAGGTCGCTATTTGATTCCTGAACAGCCGATCTATGTTTCTTCCCTCGTTGATGTTTCTCTCTCTCTCTTCCTTTCTCTTCCTCTCTCTCTAATATCCCACACTGGGGATGGAGCCCATAACCCA
Organism: Myotis brandtii; assembly: GCF_000412655.1. NCBI lineage: Eukaryota > Metazoa > Chordata > Mammalia > Chiroptera > Vespertilionidae > Myotis > Myotis brandtii. The sequence goes on from NW_005361955.1 coordinate 5,133,115, forward strand.
GGCATGTGCCCTGACTGGGAATCGAACCATGACCTCCTGGCTCTTGGGTTGACACTCAATCACTGAGCAACATGGGCCAGGCTCTAAAATCAATTTTTTAGCCCTAGCCGGTTTGGGTCAGTGGATAGAGCGCCCGCCTGCAGACCTAAGGGTCCCGGGTTCGATTCTGATCAAGGGCACATACCTCAGTTGCAAGCTCCTCCCCTCACTGGTCGAGGTTCGTGCAGGAGGCAACCAATCAATGTGTTTCTCTCACATAGATGTTTCTATCGGTCTTTCCCTCTCTCTTCCACTTCACTCTCTCTAAAAAGCAATGGAAAAATATCCTCGGGTGAGGATTAAAAAATTAATTAATTTTAAAAATAATAAAATCAATTTTTAAAAATTGCTTAAGGAAGACAATTTAGGTAATACAAACTATTTAATACTTTATGACATAATGTTTTAGTCAATGGTCCCATAAGTTTATTTATTTATTTTTAAATATATTTTTATTGATTTCAGAGAGGAAGGAAGAGGGAGAGATAGAAACATCAATGATAAGAGAGAATCATTGATCGGCTGCCTCCTGCACGCCCCCCACTGGGGATCGAGCC
>NW_005361955.1:5134417-5146098 GCF_000412655.1 Myotis brandtii
ACAATCAATGGGATAGTCACGTTACAATCAATAAGGCATTCAATCGAATGGGATGATTTATACAATTCAGAAAATCAAAGTAACTTTTCTATTGTTAAAGCAAATAAGTACAGAAGCCAAACAGCAGGGTTAAAGTTAAACTACAGTTTCTACCTGAGATGATTGCTACCATACTTCACCATAAGTTTAAAATGGAGCTAAAAAATGTTTGACACCTGCCGTAGGCCAGTGTAGTTCAGAGGTTGAGCATCAACCCATGCACCAGGAAGTCACAGTTTGATTCCTGGTCAGGGCACATGCCCAGGTGGTGGGTTTGATTCCCAGTGGGGAGCATGCAGGAGGCAGCCGATCAATGATTCTCTCTCATCATAGATATTTCTATCTCTCTCTTCCTCTTTCCTCCTCTCTGAAATCAATTTAAAAAAACAAAACGTTTGACACCTAGTGGCATAGCCTTTGTAGTTCTTGTAATACGGTGCAATGCATTACATAAACATTACTGTGTTACAAATGCCTACAGTATTCTGTATGTATCATTTTGTACAGGTTTATAGCTTAGGAGCTGTAGGGGAACAACATTTGTCACTCCAAAATGTCTATTTTGGCAGAAGGATTATCTTAAGTTGGTTAATTTTAAGGATCAGTAGATAGGGGAGAAGCCCTAAAAATCAAGTAAACTTTTGCCTTTGTAAGGGAAATCTCCATTTGTAAGGGTATCTCCCTTGCTGTACTGGGAGAGGTAGATGACCTTATCTCTAGAAACTCATGTAGAAGACAATGACTTAAATCGCATAATAAAAACCATCAACAAAAGGAAAACCTGCTGTTCAGATGTTCCCAAATAACACATCAGATCAGAGGTTAATATTTAAAATATATAAGGACCTCATGCAGCTTCACACCAAAATACCCACTATCAAACGTAAAGAAGGCAGAGGGAGGAATTGAGCAAAAAGGAAAAAAAGAGAGAACTCACGGGCTGGGACAACAGTGTGGTGATGAGAGGGGGTAAGGAGGACAGGGAGCTGGAAGGGGGCATAGAGGGGCTAACTGGTGATGAGGAAGTAAATAAATAAATGGGCAGCGGACCTGAACAGACATTTCTGGAAAGAGGACATACAGAGGGCCAACAGACACATGAAAAGATGCTCAACGTCACTAATCATCAGAGAAATGCAAATCAAGACCACAATGAGAGGTCACCTCACACCTGTCAGAATGGCTATCGTCAATACATCAACAAATAACAAGTGCTGACAAGGATGTGGAGAAAAGGGAATCATATACTCCTGGTGGAATTGTGGATTAGTGCAGCCACTATGGAAAACAGTATGGAGGCTCCTAAAAAAAAACTAAAAATAGAGCTGCCATATGATCCCATAATTCAACTTCTGGGTATTTATCTAAAGAAAATTGTCCTCAGTTGGTTGGGCGTCATTCTGGTGACAAAAAAAGGTTGCTGGTTCAATTCCCCATCAGGGCACATACCAGTGTTTTGGGCTCAAACCCCTTTAGGAGGCGTGCAAGGAGGCAGCCAATCTAATGCCAATGTTTCTCGCCCTCTCCCTTCCTCTCTCTCTAAAAATCAATTATATATATTTTGTTGTTGCTGCTAATACCCACCCAGGGATATTTTCCAGAGAGAAATTGATTTTTAGAGAGAGTGAAAGGGAGAGGGAGAGACACACAGAAACATCTCAATGTGAGAGACATCAATTGGTGGCCTCCCAGGGCCCTGAGCAGGCAGGGAATCAAGCCTGCAACTGAGGTTCATGCCCTTGACTGGGAATCGAACCCAAGACCCTTCAGTCTGCAAGAGGACGCTCTATCCACTGAGCCAAACTGGAGAGGGCAATACTTTCAGAAACAGAGGGTTATGTATAGAGAGTTGTCTTGATAGGACCTCTGTCTTCCCACGTTAACACTGTACAATGTCCAAATTGAAAAATGTGGAAAGCCACATTTTTGTATGACTGAAAGTAACACAATATTAAAGATGACTGAATTTAATTAACTGTGAATTTTATTCACAGACTTATGATGTTTTGAAGAATAATAAAGTGATATATAATCTAGAAATAATTATGAATTTACTCTAGTAAATATATTTTTCTGGCTGTCCTTTCAGAAATATCACTAATTATTTTGTTAAAGTCGTTTTTCACATAATCTGTGTCCTATTGACAGTAATGATTGCAAGGTTAAAAATCATATTCAAACTATATGAAATTTGAATGTTTTTCTCATCCAAAATGTAATTTTAGCCCTAGCCGGTTTGGCTCAGTGGATAAAGCATAGGCCTACGGACTGAAGGGTCCCGGGTTCGATTCTGTTCCCGGGCACATGCCTAGGTTGCGGGCACGATCCTTAGTGTGGGGTGTGCAGGAGACAGCCAATCACTGATTCTCTCTCATCATTGATATTTCTATCTCTCTCTCCCTTGCCCTTCCTCTCTGAAATCAATAAAAATGTTTAAAAAAATTAAAAAAGAATATAAACACCTGGGTTGACATAGCCTATATCATCTCAGCTGCAATTACCAAAAAAATGTAATTTTAGCAAACGGAAATTATTAAAATTTTAAAAATAGTTCATGTATGTTTTCTCAAAAGTTATTTTTCTCCTAAAATATGAAAAATTGTTAAAGCTAGAAGGCAAGATGTAATCATGCTAAGTGAATGTTAAATTTTAAAATAAAAATTATTATTATTTTTTAAGATTTTTAAATTGATTTTTTTAGAGAGAGAGCAGGGGAGATGGAGAGAGAGAAACACTGATGTGAGAGAAACATCCATAACTGCCTCCTTCACTCCCCCTACTAGGATCAAGCTTGCAACCCAGGGCATGTGCCCTGATAGAAAATTGAACTGGCAACCTTTCGGTGCATGGGGCACCACCTAACCAACTGAGCTACACCAGTTAGGGCTAAAATCAAAATTATTTATGTAGATTTGAAAGTAGTTTTTGAAAATTTAATTAAATATTTTGATATAAGTAAAACCATTTGCAAGTTCATTTGCAACACCAGTGTCCATCTCATTGCCCATGTAAAGAACTGGCATCACATGTCACTCATGTTACATCTAGGCAAACATGCAAGCAAAGTAATAAAACTGTCAATATTGCAAAATGTTCCTCAGTTACCATGCGCGGCTCTTATGAAAATAGAGCTAATTTCTGGGCACTTCTGGAACCATGAGTTAGAACCTGGAAAGCAGCAAGACCATGTACACTTGGCACTACTAGGAAGCAATGCTTTGTTGTGCAAGAATCTATGGCAGTCATGTTATCTGAGGGAGAAGGGTTTGATAGGTACATTGATTTGTCTTTTCTTTTATCCAAGTGGTTCTACCGCTCATATCACCCTCTAGTCTAGCCATGGGCAAACTACGGCCCACAGGCCGGATCCAGCCCGTTTGAAATGAATAAAACTAAAAAAAAAAAAAAAAAAAAAACCGACATATTTTCTGGCCTGGGAACCTAGGAAACTATGATAGTGAGAGAGAGAGTACAAAGTTAAAGGGAAAGAAGCAGAAAGAAGATCCTAAAATTCTATCGGTCCACATCTCTGTCTGAGCCTTGAACCACATATACACAGGGAAGACGCAAAGCAGCTAAGCTACTGGGAAAAGATCTGAACTGATATTGGCACTGCTGCCTAAGAGAGTGTTTACAGTTTGAATCCAACAAAGATAATTGCTTGATAAAACATAAGAAATAACATCCATCAGAGAAAAACACTAAAATCCAGAATCTAAATGATTTAACTTGCATAATGTCCAGAATATAACCAACCCAAAATTATTCAACTTACATAGCACACAAACACTCCATCCATGCTTTTGTTCCGGCCCTCCGGTCCAGTTTAAGAACCCATTGTGGCCCTCGAGTCAAAAAGTTTGCCCACCCCTGCCTAGTCCCTTAAACAGTGTCTGTCTGGATATTAGCAGTGGCACAATCCACTGAAACTATTTAGATGCAGCTGTCTTTTCTTTAGAGGTGTGGACAGACATGGCTCTGAGTTGTGGGAGTGGACGCTTGGGGTTATGGGTTGAACAGTGCCAGTACTGAGCACCAGATCCCAAACGACGAAGTGCCTGTGTGTTCTCTACCAAAATCTCATGGGTGTGTTTGTGAATATGGAATTCTTTAAAGCATGGACCAAGAATTAGGGCCCCTCTTTCTTGCTTCTGAAGAGGCACTGGCATCTGGGAGCCTTTTGTGGTCACCCAAGTGAGGTGGAAGGAAGAAAGGCAGAAGCCTAGAAGAAGGGAACAGTGACCAGGCTAAACCTCACAACGGGAAGAGCTACGGAGTGATTTGCCAGTGATTGTCCCTGGAAAACTCTCAAAGACCAGGAGGTGCCATCGAGGCAGTTTCCCTCGGTGGTGCCAACCTGACCATTGGGAATTTTGCACACCCTGGCACACACAGTTCAACTTAATTTGGGGGCAGCTACATTTTCTTTTTTAAAAAATATATTTTTATTGATTTCAGAGAGGAAGGGAGAGGGAGAGAGATAGAAACATCAATGATGAGCGAGAATCATTGGCTAGCTGCCTCCTGCACACCCCCTTGACTGGAATCAAACCCAGGACTCTGGAGTCCACAGACCAACACTCTATCCACTGAGCCAAACTGGCTAGGGCACATTTTCCATTATGTGTTAATCAATCAACTAATAAAACAAACTTGTATGGAGCGCTACTACGTGCCAGGCACTGCAGCGCTGGAAGGGCCTGGGAGTCAGTGCTGAGCAAGGTGGGGAGATCCTTGAGCTGCTGTTCATGGTCTTGCAGGGAATGGAGAGGCTAAACAACAAATCCAAGGCAGGGCAGTTGAGATGCTGTGGGAAAGTTGGGCTTCTGGAATCTTGTCTACAGAAAATCTGAACCAGGAGGCAGAATTCCCACTAGACATCTCTCTCATGACAACTGCCAGAACCAGGAGGGAATGAACTCTCCAGTCAGACTAATTTACGCCCTAAATTTAATATTGCTAAATGGCATCCCCAGAGTCTGGTAGAATTTCACTTCCATTGCTAATCAAGGGCTGTCTGGTGGATTACTTAATAACAAGCCCCACTCTGATTTCTGCCTTCGAGATGGAAAATCACATTCCTGATCCTTACAAATAACTGGGATGGGGAGACAGGAGGAAGAATGGCCCAAACATGGACTTTGGAGCCAGGCAGACATGTCTATGCTGGGTTTCCAGGTTCTGTGACCCTGAGCAAAGCAACCTTTGTTCTCTAAGCCTCAGTTTCCTCATTTATAAAATGGGGACATTGCCACATATGTCACTGGGTCATTGAAAGGATTAAAAACAATAATGTAGAGACCCAACACATGGCAGTTAAGAATAAATGTGTTATTTTATTTTTTCCTTATTTGTTTAAGAATTTTCTTTATTTTTTAAAAGCCCTAGCCAGTTCGGCTCAGCAGATAGAGCATCGGTCTGTGGACTGAAGGGTCCCGGGTTCGATTCCTGGTCAGGGCACATGCCTGGGTTTCGGGCTCAATCCCCGGGGGAGGAGGGGGCGTGCAGAAGGCAGCTGATCAATGATTCTCTCATCATTGATGCTTCTATCTCTCTCTCCCTCTCCCTTCCTCTCTGAAATCAAATTAAAAATAAAAAAAGTTGTGCAAGCTTTGTTTGCTAAAAACAAAACACTGGTGAAAGAAATCAAAGATAACGGAGACAAATCATATACTTTGTTCATGGATTAGAAGATTCAATGTTGTTAAGATGTCAGTTTTCCCCAAATAGATATATAGATTCAATCTAATCCATTTAAAAATTCCAGCAGGAATTTTGGTTGATATCAACAAACTGATTCTAAGATCTTGATTTATTTTTGACTTTATGTTAAGTGTGAATGTCTAAACATGTAGAAATAATCAATAAGGGGTAGAAATAAAATACAGAATCTCTTGCTTAGCATCATTAATCTGTTTTGGAAATCAGATATTCTGTATGAAAACACAGACTGGAAAAGCCTGATTCCCATTATTTTACATGGGAGAAATTATAATGCATGACATGTCAACACCAAGCCCCTTCCAAATTTCCCAAAACATAAATAAAATACAGTGAGACATCTGCATACAAGCAACAATCATGTTAATATTTAATATGATTAAAACCATTGCTTCCTTCAAAACAGTAGTACTGGTATAAGGACAGACAGACAGACCAATGGAATAGAATAGAGAGCTAAAAATAAACCCTCACATGTATGGTCAGATGATTTTCAAGAAGAGTTCCAAAATCATTCAACAGGGAAAGGACAGTCTTTTCAATAGATAGCCACATGCAAAGAATGAAGTTGGAATCTGACATTACAGAAAAATCAATTCAAATGGATCAAAGACATAGTGTAAAAGCTAAAACTATAAAACTCTCAGAAAACATTGGGAAAAGGTTTCATGATATTGGGTTTAGCAATAATTTCTTGGATATGACACCAAAAGCACAGACAAAGAAAAAAAATTGATAAACTAGACTTCATCAACATTTAAAACATTTATGCATCAAAGGACACTATCAAGAGAGTTAAAACACAAACCACAGCCCTAACCAGTTTGGCTCGGTGGATAGTGTGTCGGCCTGCAGACTGAAGGGTCCCAGGTTTGATCCTGACATGTACCTTGGTTGCGGGCACATCCCCAGTAGGGAGTGTGCAGGAGGCAGCTGATCAATGTTTCTCTCTCATCGATGTTTCTAACTCTCTATCCCTCTCCCTTCCTCTCTGTAAAAACAAAAACAAACAAACAAACAAAAACACAACCCACAGTATGGGAGAAAATATTTGCAAGTCATATGTGTTAAGTAATTAATATTCTGAAAATATGAAGAAAAACTCCTACAACTCAACAACAAACAACCCAACCCAAAAATGAGAAAATAACATGAATAGACATTTCTCCAAAGAAGATATACAATCAATAAGCACATGAAAAGATGTTTAACATCCCTAGTTATTAGAAAAATGCAAATAAAATAAAATTAATTAATGAGAGGTAATTAGGTTTAGATGAGGTCATAAGGGTAGAGCCTCCATAATGGGATTGATGTCCTTAGAAAAAGAGAAAGACTAGCACTCTCTCTCTCTCTCTGCCACTTGAGAACAGCAGAAGGTAGCCAACTATAAATCAGGAAAAGAGCTCTCACCATACAGGCCCCTGAGCTCCAGTCTCCAGAACTGTGAGAAAGAAATGTTTGTTGTTTAAGCCACATAGTCTATATGGTATAGTGAAATAGCAGCCAGAGTTGGTTAAGACAGGCAGTATGATTGGCGGGCCTGGGATCCATATCCACTCCTGCCCAGAGAGGGAGGAGGAGCAGTTCCCCAACAGAAGCCGGATACTATTACTTGAAGAAAAGGAAAAGGAACGCTGGGCAAGCCCCACAGGTTTTTCATTACAGCTTCATAGGGATATTTAAGGATTGATTCCTTAGGAGGTGACAATGTTATTTATTTTAATCATCACAAGCAAAATTTAATCTATTTTTGTGTTAACGTTTTGGAGACTTTATAGATAAGAGTAAATTCTATATACAGGTGAACATGGATCCTTTAGAATTTTTCATCCATCCCCAACTTTTTAAGGATTAATAATACTTTAAAGACAGAATGGTTTGAATGGCTCCATATCTGAAAATGGACTTTCCTTTTGTTTCTTTCTTCAGCCTATCTCAGTTTTCTTTATTTTTTAAAATATATTTTATTGATTTCAGAGAGGAAGGGAGAGATAGAAACATCAATGATGAGAGAGAATCATTGATCAGCTGCCTCCTGCACACCCCCTACTGGGGATCGAGCCTGCAACCCAGGCATGTGCCCTTGACTGGAATTGAAGCCGGGGCCCTTCAGTCCGCAGGTTGACACTCTATCCACTGAGCCAAACCAGCAGGGTTATCTCAGTTTTCTTAAACGTTGTTTTCTTAACTGTTAGTACCTAAGAACTACAGGATGGGGTGGTTTGGTGTCCACGCACCTTGATTATTGTACTTTATGGACAATTAAGGAATTTTTTATAGGGTATTTTTTTTTCTTATGGCCATTTTCAAGGACCTTCATGCCTTCGGTGTCTTTAAGGCTTGTAACATGGCTTTACTATTGTCAGCCTTCTCTAAATTTCTGCAGGAACACATTCAGGTAATAAAGAGTAATTTACACCATATTTGTCTTCAATTGCATTTGTCTTTAGAACTAACCTACAAAATATGAAATCCTTTCTACTAATCTTTACTGAGCATCTACTATGTGACCAAAATCTCACAGATTTTACCTCATTTAAACCACGTGAGGTTAAGGAGTTGTCAGTTCAATTTTATAGGTTCAGAGAATTTAAAAAACTTACGCAAGCCACACAGTTATTGGGTATTACAGAATACAAATACCCATGTATCTGACTTCATAGCTCCATGCTGCTCTAGAGGGACTCATCGACTTTGAACAGTTCCATGTAAGGGTTATGTGCACTAGCTCTGATCAAACCAGTCCCGAGTTTGAATCCCAAAACTTGCACTTTCTAGCAATGCAATGATAACAGCAAATAGCTTTGAATGTTTTCCAAGTGCTCAGCACTGTATGTGCACAATATGTCATTCAACCTTCCTGAACACTGGGAGTGAGGTACCACCATTATCCATCATCCCCACTTTACAGAGGAGGAAATGGGCTTAAGAGCAATTGTGAGCAGAAATGAGATTTAAGCCCAGATGTCTGACGCCAGTGCATGTGCTCATAACTAAATGATATGAATTTTAAAAAGGAAACAAAAGTAGTTGAGGAGAAATGAATCCATTCTATGGAATGACCTATATGGTGCAGTAATTAAGAATGGGTACTCTGGGCCCTGGTTGGGTAGCTCAGTTGGTTAGAGCATAGTCCCAATACACCAAGGTTGTGGGTTCGGTCCCCAGTCAGGGCACATATTAGAGTCAACCAATGGCCCAGCCAGAGTGGCTCAGTTGGTTGAGCGTTGTCCTGTGCACTGGAAGGTTGCTGGTCCAATCCTGATCAGGGCACATACCCAGGTTTTGGGTTTGATCCCCAGTCGGGGCATGTATGGAAGGCAGCCGAATGATGTTTCTCTCACCGTCTCTCTCTCTCTCTCTCCCCCTTCCTCTCTCTAAGCATGTCCTTAGGTGAGGATTTTTAAAAAAAGAGTCAACCAATGAATGAATAAACAAGTAGAACAATAAATCAATCTTTCTTTTTCTCAAATCAAATTTTTTTTAAAAGAGTGGGCACACTGGGGCAGGCTACCTGGGGATAAATAAATCTCAGGTCCTCCCTTGCTAGAGGTGTGACTTTGGGCAAGTCATTTAACCTCAGTGTAATGAGTTTGGGCAAGTCATTTAACCTCTGTAAAATGGCCATATAGCAGTACCTACCTGTATTAGTTTCCTAGAGCTGCCATAACAAAATACTATACATTGGTGGCTTAAACAACAGAAATTAATTTTCTCACAGTTCTGGAAGCTAGATCAAGTCCAAGATCAAGTTTGCTGTCAAGTTTGGTTTCTTCTGAGGCCTCTTTCCTATAGCTGCATTCTCACTGTGTCCTCCATAGTTGTCCCTTGGTCTGTGAGCTACATGTCCTATGAGGACAGTCATATTGCATTGGGGCTGACCCACAGGACTTAATTTTACCTTAATAACCTCTTTAAAGTCCCTACCTCCAAATGCAGTCACTTTGTGAGGTACTAGAGGTTAGGACTTCAATACATGAATTGATGGGGAGGGCACAATTCAGCCCATAACACAATCTCATAGGATTATTGTGAAGACTAAATGAACAATACATGTAAAGCAAAGATCAGGGAACCTAGAATGTATTAAGAGCTTAATAACTGTTCAACATAACTGAACACTTAATTTAGACATAAGAGTATCCAGCAAGTTACAAATCTTTCTCTGGTAGGATATTGGCTGGAAGTGCCCTGGTGGCTCTCTTCTCAGCCAGGTGCTCAGTCCGGCATCACCTTTACCTTACGGTCCATAGTCCCCATCTTGATCCCACAACTGTTCCATTCTGGTCTGGCCACTCCTTGAGGACAATGAGAAGCTCTCAAATTTTCTTTCTGGCCCTAACTGGTTTTGCTCAGTGGATACAGCATAGGCCTATGGACTGAAGGGTCCCTGGTTCCATTCCGGTCAAGGGCATATGCCTGGGCTGCAACTCGATCCCCAGTAGGGGGCGGGCAGCTGATCAATGATTCTCTCTCATCATTGATGTTTCTATCGCTCTCTCCCTCTCCCTTCCTTTCTGAAATCAATAAAAACATATTTTAAAAAAGTTTTTCTTTCTGTAACTGCCCCCACGGTTTGTCTTTAAAATGAGGAGACATTCTTTCCCAGCTACTCTCAGCTCAGCAAGTGCCTTTCCAATACTGCTATTTCTACTCTTTGGAAAAGCCACTTATTAAAATTTAATGACAATCACTTACATTTATAAAGCCATTTTCAATTTACAAAGCCCCCCCCCCCATCCATTATCTCTCTTAATCCTTACAACATCTGTAGGAAGGATGTTTTTTCTCCATTTTATAAATGAAGAAAGTAGGGCTCTGAAGAGTAGCATCCTTGACCTGGGTCACTCTGTTGATCAGTGGCAGAGATGGGCCTCAAATTCTGGTCTTTCAGTTCCAAGATGTTAGGAGTAGCTCACCTATTCAGGCATTCTTTTACAGTATAAACAATCCAGGATATCAGCCCTGCTCTCTTTTGGGGGGATGTAGGTAAGTTATTTGGGACCATTTTTTTTTGAAACAACAACTGGTCCCTTTCCCTCCTGGAAAAAAAAAAGACAATTGGCAACCTTACATATTTTTCCCCCCAAGATAGAGGTAAATTTAATCAGACTGACCCCTGTGTGAGGTCCAATATTTGGAACCCACTAGTAAAGATTATTTTTCAAAGTCCACTTTCATCTTAGCTTTTTAAAATCAAAGCTTAATCCGTCCACTTTACAGATGGGGAAGCAGAGGTTCAGAGAGCGCAAGCACAAGGTCAAAGAGGTAGTAAGGAGTCAGGGTTTGTCTGAGCGCCAACCCAGGTCGCCTTGGCAGATCCTAAGCCAAAGCTATTTCCCTACAGGGAAAGAAATGACCCATGCGGCCTTCTTGGAGTGCCCCCAGGGTGTGCTCGGCCTCCCTTCGAGCCTGGATTTGGATGCTTTCTTCTTAATGATGTACCCACTTCATGCCAGGCGCTGGGGACGGTGTAAGGAGGGTGACAAACACGTTCCCACTCTCCTCCCCTGTCCCCTCACCGCGGGACCTGTTCCTTGCCTGGCGGCCAGTGAACCCCCACCGCAGGCACGGGCCGCTAACAGTTTGGGGGTTCCCTCTCCCAGAGGTGTTGGCAGTTTCCTAGGAGACTCTGGGAGCCTTCAACGCCCACAAGACCCAAAGGACTGGAAGCGTATAGTGCAACTTGAGGCGCTGTGATAGGCTGTAAGGAAGGTAATGTGGGAGAGAGAGATCAGTTCAAACCCTATCAAATAACACCGCGTTCGGCCCCGCCCCATTCCCATGGACTTTGCGGGGACCCACAGCCCCACAATTTAGGCTGGAAGAAGGGGGCTCCCCCAAACCAGAGGGCTCTACCGTGCAGGGGACTTACGGCTCCGGCTGGGCGCGCTGCGGTACCGCGCCACCCCGACCCG
>NW_005361955.1:5146709-5147411 GCF_000412655.1 Myotis brandtii
CCCCACGTCCCCTGGGCCTGGCAAACCTCCCTGACCAGCCCTGGCGCGCCAGTCCTAGGCTCCCTCCCAGCTACATCCAGCCCTGGCTTCTGAGGAGCCCCTCGGACCCCCCCACCCCGGGTCCAGACCCTGCAGTCCCAGCCCCCTACTCCTATGTGGCCTCACCCTGATCCCCCTACTGCTCTTTCTTAGACCCTCATACCAGCCCCCACTCCCTGTCCCAGCCCCCATATCACCTTCCCAATCCCCCCAGGAAAGCCCCTAATATCCCCTTCCTACCTCACCGTAGAAGCTCCCACTCCCCTCTCCGCAGCCCTTTCTTAGATACCCAATACCAGACCTCCTGTCTCTAATACCAGCCCCCCAATTCCCTTCCGAGCTCCCTCTGTACAGCCCCTCTGCCAATCCTCCAATACCGGCCCCCAGCCCTCAGCCTCCATTCCATCTCCGCTGGTCCCTCTACTCCCCTAACACCAGCCCCCGAGCTCCTTCACCAGCTCCCCATGACCACTTCCTAACCCCCCTTCCAGCTCCCACTGCTCACCACAGCCCCCTCACCCACCCCAGCGCCCCAACTTTCACGTGGCCCCTTCCTAAGTCACCCACAGACAGCGACCCAACACTCTCATGACCCCCTGCTAGCTTCCCCACTCCAGGCCCCGGGGGCCTCCCGGCTCCGCCCCAGGCCCGGCCCTCAGGGCG
>NW_005361955.1:5147476-5244577 GCF_000412655.1 Myotis brandtii
CCCCGGGCACCATGCTGCCCTCGCAGGAGGCCTCCAAGCTCTATCACGAGCACTACATGCGGAATTCGCGGGCCATCGGCGTGCTATGGGCCATCTTCACCATCTGCTTCGCCATCATCAACGTGGTGGTCTTCATCCAGCCCTACTGGGTGGGCGACAGCGTGAGCACCCCCAAGCCCGGCTACTTCGGCCTCTTCCACTACTGTGTGGGCAGCGGGCTGACGGGCCGCGAGCTCACCTGCCGCGGCTCGTTCACTGACTTCAGCACCATCCCGTCCGGCGCCTTCAAGGCGGCCGCCTTCTTCGTGCTGCTCTCCATGGTGCTGATCCTCGGCTGCATTACCTGCTTCTCGCTGTTCTTCTTCTGCAACACCGCCACGGTCTACAAGATCTGTGCCTGGATGCAGCTCTTGGCAGGTAGGGGAGGGGCGGGGGCGGGACCCCTAGAGCAGGAGCTGGGGGAAGCGGCTCCCTCCTTCTAGCACCCTTTCTTGGAGGAATCAGAGACAGATTCTGCTCCTCCGTCTAAAAACACACCTTTGGTTGTCCCTCAGCAGTGAGGGGAGGATTCTATGAGAGAGACGCCTTAGAAATGGGTCTTTGGAGCTGTGGGGTTGGATATGGGCGGACTGCGTTTATGGGTGGGTTAGAGTTATGGTAGAGTCTCTGAGGGCCCCTGAGACACTCTGTTGGCTGTTTTAGGGGAAATAATGACCAGAATGAGGAGTGACTCTAGGTGTGAACGATGTTTGTTGCATTGAAAAAAACTTGAGATGGTGACTCAAGAGATCTGACTTGGACCTTTAACTTCCTGACATCATAAACTTGGATCTTTCACTTTACTTCTCTGGGGTTCAGTTTTCTCATCCATAAGACAGTGGAGAGGATTCCAAGAACAAATGAGTATCTTGTAAACTTTAAAGTGCTGTGCTAAGATATAGGAGGAGGCTGTCCATAGTGTCTATTCAGTGTTTGAAGTGTGGGTGGTTGGCAGCACCTGGCAACATGGGTCTCTGGAGGACTGATCTCCATTCCCCACTCTCACTCAACGCAGGGAGGAGGGTTCTGGTGCTGTGCCCAAATGGGAATGAATTCCTAGGACCCTCTGAAATGTTTGGCTAAGACAGACATCTTACCCTAAGAACCGGAGAAGGGCCTTTGGGAATAAAAATTGCTGAGACAGTTTTTCAGGATCCATTAGAGTCCCCCACGCCTGCCCGCCTTTCGATCGAAGACAGATTTTGAAGATTCAGCAACTTGTGCATTTGCCTAATTGCAAGCAGGGAAGAGAGTTGGGCTAGGAAAAGTGGGGCCAGAAGATGGGGGAGGAGGGCTGATGAAGGCTAGGAAAAAATCTGGAGCCCTCCAGGGTGAGAGGGAGAAGGGAAAATATGATGATCACGCAACAGAGATAGTTTTTCAAAATAAGCACCTCAGAGCATTTAACAAGTGTTTTTCTAAAAATTATTATTGATTGATTTGAGAGAGAAACATCAATTTGTTCTTTCACTTATTTTTATGCATTCATTGGTTGCTTCTTATGTGTGCCCCGACTGAAGATCAAACCTGCAACCTTGGCATATCAGGATGACAACTGAAGATCAAACCTGCAACCTTGGCTTATCAGGATGACACTCTAACCAGCCAGGGCTAGCATTCAACAAGTGTTGGCCCCTTCAAAAGAGTCCCCTGGAGGAAGTGCGTTCTCACTTGTCGATTTTTCCACTGCTGAAAACGTTGTAGGGAATTATCTTGGGTGCATGGGATGTATTCTCTTGAAGGTCAACATTGAGAGGGGAAACTCCCATCTTTTAAAGGAGGAATATGATTTTTTAAAATGGCTGGAAGTTACTCAGGGACAAGTGTGGAAAATAGGATGGGTGATCAAATTGACAGTTGTCATTTGGAATGAAAGCCAAGGAGTGAGGGCAAAATCTTGAGGCTGGTTTGCTTTCCAAGGGGACTTCTACAGATGCAGGCAAGAGGTACTGTGCCACTGGAAGAATTGCCCAAACTCCCAAAAGAACTACTTTGAACAAGTCAGTGCTTATTCAGATGTGGACATCCTCTGGGCTTTTTCACTCCATTCAACTTAGATTTTTTTTTAAGCAGGTGAGAAAGGGGAATTGTTAGGATATGGGACATATCTCTCCATATATCTCAGTGGTACCCAGAACATGATTTTATGTATTTAAATTCTATTCTTCTTCCAAAGGCAAGTTGGAAAGAATATATGCTCAGTTGGAACCCCCAATTCCTCAACCTTAATTTGGAGTTTGCAGATGGGTTGCTGACCTCTTGGCCTCTTAATTCTCTGTAATCCGAGTGGGTTTAATCTTGGGGACTGGGTGAACTGTTCCACAACCTCTATGTAATTATAGAGTTTCAGGGATCTTAGAGATCAGCTCCTTCAAATACCACCTTCCCCTGTCCCCCATTTATTTATTTTTATTTTTAAACATATTTTTATTGATTTCAGAAAGGAAGGGAGAGAGTGAGAGAGACACCAATGATGAGAGAGAATAATTGATCTGCTGCCTCCTGCATGCCCCACACTGGGGATCGAGCCCGAAACCTGGGCATGTGCCTTGATCGGGAATTGAACTGTGACTTCCTGGTTCATAGATCTACTCTCAACCATTGAGCCACGCCACCAGGCCTCCTGCCCCCATTTTAGAGAGAAGAGACTGAGCCTAGAGAAATTATGGTCTTACCCAAAGTCACACAGCCAGTAAGTGAGTAAATTAGTCTTGACTTCTAGCCCAGTGCTCTTTCTCTTGTGCTACTGTCCCACCCCTGAGAGCTGTTATCAGAGTTGAGCAGTTGATTCCATTTTGCTTAGAGATTTCTGAGTTTATTCCTTACCTGCTTTGTGATCATCCTTATGCTATGCGCTGTGACCCTAAGATCACCCCTGTCCCCAAGGATTTGAGAGCATTTTATAAGGCTATAAAATGCAGTTCCTGCTCTCAAGTTATCATCTAGTTAGATCACTATATTGGTCAGCAGCCTTTCACTAGCAAGTGACAGAAACCCAACTCAAACTGGCTTAAATAAATAAAAATAATATAGAGTATCCCTGACCAGTGTGGCTCAGTTGTTTGTAGCATCATCCTGTGTACCAGAAGGTTGAAAGTGCAATCTTCTAGCCTAGGTTGCAGGTGCAATCTCTCGCATAGATTTTTCTCTCTTTCCCTTCCTTCCTCTCTAAAAATAAAATAATTTTTAAAAATTTTAAGTAATAAAGAGGGTAGTGTTTTTGATTCACATAACTTAAAAGTCAAGAATATCTGGTTTCAGGCATGGATGGATCTAGATGATCAAATAATGCCATTATAATATGTCTCTCTATATTTCTTTGTTCCTCTGTATTGGCTTATTTTTAAGCCTGCTTCTCTCTTTAAAATTTTTTTTTAAAAATATATTTTTATTGATTTCAGAGAGAAATGGAGAGGGAGAGAGATAGAAACATCAATGATGAGAGAGAATCATTGATTGGCTGCCTCCTGCACACCCCCCAGTGGGGATTGACCCCACAACCCAGGTATGTGCCCTTGACCAGAATTGAACCTGGGATCCTTCAGTCCACAGGCCGACGCTCTATCCACAGAGCCAAACAAACCAGGGCAAGTCTGCTTCTCTCTTAAAGGTGATAAATACAGCTACTAACAACTCTGAAACTGCATTGCTGTAGCTTAGCAATGCCTGTTGAAAAAGAACACCTGTTACTCAATGGTTCCAGCAAAAGTTCCAGAGCTGATTCTTATTGGCTCAGTTTTGGTCAGGTGTCCACCTCTTAATTAATCCCTGGAACACGTGGGCTGATAGTAGAGGAAGGTCAATTCCTGCAAAGAGAAGTCACATGTGACCACTGGAAGAGGGATACTCTAGGTAAGACAAGTGCCGACAGAGTGGAAACTCAGGACAATAGAGGAGGCTATGGGCTTACTCGGAAGGTGAGACTCGAGCAGGACAGGGTGTGGACAGGTGTGAGGTTTGGGAGAGCATTCTTAATGGAGAGGAAGATCACGGACAGAGGCACAGAGGTAAGAAAGCCACGTCTGGACTGAGCGTGACATCCACATAGGGGAATAGCAGGAGGGAGGAGAGGCCAGGAAGGAGCAATAGGGCTACAAGGTGCAAGGCTCTCAATACTGAATCAAGGAGTTTGGACTCTAATCAGTAGGCAGCTATGACTGTTATTATTATTCAGGAAAAATCGTTAATATTTTCTGAGCCTTTACTAAATGCTTGAGCATTTGCTAAACATTTACACGCATACTATTTTCTAATCCTCACAGCAATCCTATGGAATAGGTGCCATTATTGGTATATTTTTTAAGATATCTTTTTATTGATCTCAGAGAGGAAGGGAAAGGGAGAGAGACAGAAGCATCAGTGATGAGAGAGAATCATCAATCAGCTGCCTCCTGCACGCCCCCTACTGGGGACTCATCCTGCAACCCGGGGATGTGACCTGACTGGGAATCGAACCACGATCTCCTGGTTCACAGATCGATGCTCAACCACTGAGCCACACCAGCTGGGCAATTATTGATATTTTATAGATAAGAACACAGCCTCAAAGAGGAAGAAGTCACTTGTCCAAGGTCACACAAGTGGTAAGTGGTGGAGCCAGGATTATAACTCAGTTTTTCTGACTCTAAAGCCCAAGGATTTATAAAGGAGCATGAATGGTGGGGATAGAGGCAGGATGTATTTGCCAGAAGGGTTGAATGCAAAGTAGAGAGGCTGGAAGACCCAGGTGGCTCTCTATGGAGTTAGGGGTCAGCTTTTCAGGGCTTCTTGGGACATCTGTACTCCTCTTGGCCTGGTCTTCCCCATTTACCAAGAACACACAATGTGCCAGCTTCTGTGCTAGACATTCTCACATTCATTATGTCATTTAATCTTCACCTGTTAAAGTGACTTGCCCAAAGGCCACACATCTAGTGAAGGGTGGAGGTGAGACTTAACACAAGTCCTAAAGGATCTAGAACTGGAGCCCAGGAAGGGAATACGAAGCTTACAAGTTACAGCTGTGAGCCCTGTGTGCTCTGTGCCTGCCTGTGGGTGGGGTGAGGTTAGCCAAGGGGAGGTTGCTGGCTGGAGTAGACACTCAGGTTGGAAGTCTGGTTGAGGGTCCGAGGGGGCAGTGTGGGATAGTGGTTGAAGAACAGAGGACTTGAAATTCCCGTCTGCCACTTCCCAGTTGTGTGGGCTTGGATAAGTAGGTTTTCCTCTCTGAATCTGTGTCCTTATCTGTAAAATGGAGATTATTATTGTACCTACCTCAAAGGTGGTAGAAAGAAATAAACGAAATGATGGGTGTAAAATGCAGAGTATGGTTCCTGGTGTACAATAAACACTCAATACATGGCCATGGCTATTTCTGTGACATAGTCTGAGTGAAAAGCAGTTGGTGAGGGGTCCTAGTGCTCCGGTGGGAGAGTGTGGACTGATGGTCAGAGGCCTTGAGAAGTCATCAACTACCAGCTGGAAAGGGTCTTACCAGTCAGCTTGTCCAACTCCTTCACTTCACAGATAAAAAAAACAAAACTTGAGTCCCAGAGAAAAGAGACAATTTCATGGTCACAAAGTGAGACCCTCTATCCACAGAAGGGGGATGGTTCTGACCACAACTCCTTTAATACTGAGTGCCTACTATGTGCCACATAGTAGGAGTCACAGCAGAGAACAGAGTGTGTGAGATGGAGTGGGAGATGAGGAGACTGATGGTGGAGGCGGCAGCAGGGGCTGGTTGGTGATCCCGAGGTGAGATCGCCCAGCCTTCCAGATGTGTGTCCTTCATCAGGGGGGGCCTCTGGGCCAGGAACAGCCACGACAGGAGCTTCTGTCACGACAGCTAGGAATATGCATTCACATTCCTCCCCATTTTTTGCTGGTTGTTTCAGGTTTGGTTTAGGATTTTACTCATCCAGTTAAGTCTTTGTTGATGTGTATAACACTGCTGAGCACATTGGGGGAATTCTTTCCTCCCTTCCTCTCTCCCTCTCTCATTTTCTTTCTTCCTCCCCTAACTCTCCCTCCCTCCCTTCTTTCCTTCCTCCCACCTCCCTTCCCTCTCTCTTCCCCTCCCCTCACACCCGTCCTTTACTGCCAGCCTCCTCTGTGTGTCTGACACTGTGCTCAGCTCTGGGAATCTTGATTAAGGGTCCTCACTCCCAGAATGCTCACTGTCTAATGAAAGAGGCAGAGAAGAAAACAGAACATCACCTATGTACGGCACATGAAATGATTGGAATCACGCATAGGCTATTCTGGGGGCACAGAGGGGACTTCTGACACAGTTATGGACAACCAAGAAGGCCTTTCAAAAAGTGACAGCATTTGTCCTGAGTCTTAAAGGATGGGAGGGAAGGAGAAAGGCAACCAGGCAGAAGAGACAGCATGATCAAAGGCATGGATGTAGGAAATAGCCTGTTGTGTTTTGGGGACTACAAGCAATTAGGGCAAGGAGAGGTGAAACTGGGAGACGGATTGTGGAGGCTTTCTGTGCCACGGTAAAACGTTTAGACTTTATCTGTAAGCAGCAGATAGTTGTTCACTTTTTTTGTTTAAAAATTTTCCAGACATTTATTTACTTTTTGGAAAATTTAATAAATGCACATGATACAAAATTCAAAAGGCAAAAAGGTATACAATCAGGTGTAAGTCTCCTTGCCCTCATCCCTCAATGATCTTCCCAGAGGTAATCATTATTACCAGTTCTTGAGTATCCTTTCCAAGAAATCCCACAAATATACAAGCAAATGCAAACAATACTTTGAAACATAAATCAGTTATCTATTGTTGTTTAACAAATTACCCCAGAACTTAATGGCTTAAAGCAACAAGCATTTATAATTTCTGTTTCTGTGAGTCACAGGAATTTGGGAGCAATGTAGGTGAGTATTCTGGCTCAAGGTCTCTTATGAAGTTGCAACCAAGACCTCGGTGGGGGCTGCAGTCTTCTGAAGGTTGACTGAAGCTGGAGGGATCTAGCCACACTCATTTGTTGGCAGGAGACTTCAGAATGAGTGGAGAGACAGAGACGTGGAGAGAGAGAGAGAGAGAGAGAGAGAGAGAGAAGAAAGAGAGAGAGAGAGAGAGAGAGAGAGAGAGAGACTAAATTGCCCATTCCCTTTCTTTGATAATAGCTTTATTGAGGTAGAACTCATATGCCATACAATTCACCCATATAACAGTATAATTCAGTGGGGTGGGGTGTTTTATTTTGTTTTTTAGCATATTCACAGAGTTGTGCAACCATCACCACAATCAAGTTTAGGATATTTTCATAAATTCAAGAAGAAGCCTCATGCCCTTTAGCTATCGATCCCTAAACAATTTCTCCATTAGGTTGCTCTGCCTCTAAGCAACAACTAATCTACTTTCTGTCTCTATATATTAGCCTATTCAGGACAGTTCATACCAGTATAAATGGAATCATATAATAGGTGGTCTTGGTGACTGGCATCTTTCACTTTGTATAATGTTTTTGAGGTTCCTCATGTTGTAGCATGTATCAATACTTTATTCCTTTTTGTGACTAATATTCCATTTTGTAGCTATACCACATTTTGTTTACTAAGTCGTCAGTTGGGTTGCTTCCACCTTTTGGCTATTATGAATAATGCTATGAACATTTGTGTACAAGTTTTTGTATGGACACATGTTTTCATTTCTCTTGGGTATGTACCTAGGAGTGGAATGGGTGGCTCAATGGCAACCTTATAGTTAACATTTTTTTGTTGTTGTTGTTAATCCTCACTTGAGGATATTTTCCCATTGATTTTTAAAGAGAGTGGAAGGGAGTGGGAGAATCAGAGAGAGAGAAACATCGATGTGAGAGAGACACATCGATTGGTTGCCTCCCATACTGTCCCGACCAGGGCCAGGCATCAAGCCTGCAACCGAGGTCCACGCCCTTGACTGGAATCAAACCTGGGACCCTTCAGTCCTCGGGC
Source organism: Myotis brandtii (assembly GCF_000412655.1). Lineage (NCBI taxonomy): Eukaryota > Metazoa > Chordata > Mammalia > Chiroptera > Vespertilionidae > Myotis > Myotis brandtii. Next base: position 5,155,447 of record NW_005361955.1, read on the forward strand.
CAATGCTCTATCCACTGAGTTAAACCGGCCAGGGCTAGTTATCATTTTGAAAAACTGCCACATTGTTGTCCAAAGTGACCACACCATGTGCATTACCACCAGCCGTGTATGAGGGCTCCTGTTTCCTCATAGTCTTGCTATTATCTGAGGTTTTTATTATAGCCATCATACTGGGTGTGAAGTGGTATCTCATTGTAGTTTTGATTTACATTTCCCTAATGATTAGTGATGTTGTACATCTTTTTTTTTTCATTTTTAAAGTAAAATGTTTCCATTTTACTTTACAAGTTATATTATATAGGGAGATTATATACACAAATATTATTATTATTTAACTTTCAGTGGGAAATTACAAATGGTTTTTTTCTTCTTGATGCTTTTCTGTGTTTTTAAATTTTCCACTATACTTGTACATATTTACTGTACAAAATAAAATAGAACTACAAGGAAAATCCGGTCCTGGACTAAGAAATTATTCTCTATAAGTAGAACATTAAGTCACTGAAACCTGGACATTTGGGAGTATGGGAGGCTTTTTAAAAAATATTTTTGTACACCCTGGTGACTAGACATTATATAACTTAATATGTGATCATCCCAATAAATCCTGCACCCAGCCTAGTTATCAGAATATTATTGACTATATTCCCTATGCTGTAATTCACATCCCCATGACTATTCTATAACAACCAATTTGTACTTCTTAATCCCTTCCTCCCCTTCCCGGCCCCCCATCTGGCAATCAACAAAAAGTTCTCTGAATGAGTCTGTTTCTGTTCTTGGTCATTTTGTTTGTTGTAGACTCAATTGTTGATCGATATGTATTTATTACCATTTTATTGTTCATATTTTTTTATCTTCTTCTTCTTCTTCAGTAAAACCCTCTAACATTTCATATAATATTGTTTTGGTGGTGATGAACTCCTTTAACTTTTTCTTGTCGGGGAAGCTCTTTATCTGTCCTTCAATTCTAAATGATAGCTTTTCAGGATAGAGTAATCTTGGTTGTAGGTCCTTGCTTTTCATCACTTTGAATATTTCTTGCCAATCCCATCTGGCCTGCAACATATCTGTTGAGAAATCAGTTGAAAGTCTTTGGGAGTTACTGCTTTTCTCTTGCTGTTTTTATGATTCTCTCTTTGTCTCTAACCTTTTGCATTTTATTATGATGTGTCTTGGTGTGGGACTCTTTGAGTTCATAAGTTCATCTTGTTTGGGACTCTGTGCTTCTTGGACTTGTATGTCTATTTCTTTTACCAGGTTAGGGAAGTCTTCTGTCATCATTTTTATTATTATTATTATTATTATTTAATCCTATTTTGAGAATATGTTTATATTGATCTTACAGAGAGAAGAAGGGAGAGGCAGAAAGAGAGAGAGAAACATCAATGTGAGAGAGAAACATTGATCAGTTGCCTCCCGTACACACCATTACTGGGTATCGAACCCACTACCTGGGTATGTGCCCTGACCAAGAATTAAACCCGTGACCTTTCCATGTGCCTTGACTGAGAATTGAACTGTCACCTCTTGGTTCATAGGTCTACGCTCAGCCACTGAGCCACACCAGCTGGGCTAGAGACATTTTTATTATGACTGGGAGTGGTGGTGGCACTGACGTGTGGCGGGTAGAAGCCAGGGATGATGTGAAATATCCCACAATGCACAGGATGGTCCCCCGCCAGGAAGAATGATCAGGCCAAGCATCAGGATGCTGCACCCTGCACTGGTGCCTGTGTCTTGCTTGAAGCAGCCAGCTCTTCAGCCAGCTGATGATTTTCAAGAGACTTGAACTCGGACTCCAAAGACCTCAGCCTCACTTTCCTCATCCAGCAAATGGGGATGCTGAAGGCTGCCTTGCCTGTAGTCATTCCACCTCCTGATGGTTGAGCCTCTTTTCCTGGTGTAGGCTGTCCTCGTGGTCTTTCCTCTCTTCCCAGAGGTCCAGAGCAGCCCATCTGGTTTGCTTTCCTCCGTTTGCTGGATTTCTGTTGTTTCCCGTTCCCAGAGCAGCCTTTGGGGCCTCAGAGCCACCACCTAAAACCCTGCAGAGCCAAGGAGGCAGAGAAAGAGAGAGAGATGGGTAGAGACTCCACTGCCAGCTCCTCTGAGCACCGTTACTCAGGGTCTCAGTACCTCGTCTGTTTCCTTCCAAGCAGTGTGTGTGGACTTGATTTTATTCCTCCCCACACAGCTCTGCTTCCGAGGTCAGAAACCATGCCTGCCAGTGTGCACAGTGCCTGGCACTCAGAATGTACATGGGGAATGTGCAAAGGGAGAGCCAGAGAAAGGAAAGGGCCAAGAGATATAGACAGACACAGGGAAGGGAGAGAAGCCAGAAAAGGAAGAGAGGAGGAGGAGGAGTGGTGAGTGAATGTTAAATGCCGAGAGATCTAAACCGAAGAGGGAAGAGCCAGGGTCAAAGGTCGAGCGGAGACTGAGACTTGAGCACCATAAAGACTAGCCCTAGAGGGGGATATGGAGAGGCCTGTAAGGAAAGATGCAAAGGGTGGAGAAAGAAAGGAATGGACATGCGATTAGAGAGAGACAGAGACAGAGAGAGACGGTAAATGGTGAAGCAGAGAGACAGAGGGGACGCAGAGCTACTGGAAGAAAACCTCTTTGAGGGCTGAACGCTGGATTGCAGGTTCTCCGGCGAAGGCCGGAGCTGGAGCAGCGAGGCCGGGAGCTCTGGATGCTGGAGCAGTTTCCATGGAGACGAGGAATGCTCCTGGCGGGAGAGGAAACACCGAACCCCAGGAGGGGAGGGCTGGAGAGAAGGAGGAGGGGCTGACTGGGTTTGTCCTCTCCCCAGGCTCTTTCCTCATTCCTGCCTCTTGTTGGGGGTTGGTGTGTGTGTGTGTGTGTGTGTGTGTGTGTGTGTGTGAGTGGGTGGGAGGCACCGGGCGAAGGGCTGCGTTGAGTCCACTCCTTTTCTCTCATCTCTCTACCCTGAAGTTCGATTCTCCTCCCCTTTCTGACAGGGACCTGGAGGGTTTTGCAAAGTGTCAGGGACATTTGGGGAGACGAATGCATCAAGCTTTCTCCATAGGCTCCTCCTCTGTTGCCGCCCAGTAAATGCTGAGTACCCCTGGGCTCAGTCCTGAGACTCCTCTTCAAGTTTCCGTTGTGTTCAATCCCAGGGATTTGCACGCCTACAGCACCACTGGTTACATCTCCAGTACTGATCACCCCTCCCCTCCCCCAGCTTTCCTCTCCATTTGAGTGTCTAAAGCAGTGGTTCTCAACCTTCCTAATGCCTCGACCCTTTAATACAGTTCCTCATGTTGTGGTGACCCCCAACCATAAAATTATTTTCATTGCTACTTCATAACTGTAATTTTGCTACTGTTATGAATCGTAATGTAAATATCTGATATGCAGGATGTATTTTCATTGTTACAAATTGAACATAATTAAAGCATAGTGATTAATCACAAAAATAATATGTAATTATATATGTGTTTTCCTATGGTCTTAGGCGACCCCTGTGAAAGGGTCGTTCGACCCCCAAAGGAGTCGCGACCCACAGGTTGAGAACCGCTGGTCTAACCGGTGTCTTCAAACTTGTTGAATTCCTTAACTCGCCCAGCTCATTCCTGCCGCAGGGCACTTTGCATTTGCCATCCCCTTGGCAGGAACTCTTTTCCCAGCACTTAGGTGGCCCGGTGTTCCATTGGAGCTGAGCCCCCTGTCGGAGGAGGCGAGCATTGCAGAGGGGAGGAAGCCTGCTGGATGTGTGTGGTCACAGTGCTGTGTGGAGCCCTGCTTCAGCATGGGAAACAACCTCGGGGCAGGGGGACACTATCAACAGGGAGGGGAGGGGAGGCCAGAGAAGGCCAAACGAGAAAAGGGGGAGGAAGGGAGGAGGGTCCCCACTTCGCTGTCAGGCAGGAGTCTGGGGTCTCAGGAGGAAGGTGGCAAAGCTTAGGGCCCCGTCCCTATCCTGGGAACTAGATGGGCCTCGTGGACAGGGGTTAGAACTGACCCCCACCTCCACTTTGTCATTGCTGTCATCTAAAACCCAGGTTAAGGCCCTGGTTGGTTTGGCTCAGTGGATAGAGCATCGGCCTGCAGACTCAAGGGGTTCCATTCCCGTCAAGGGCACATGCCTGGGTTGTGGGCTCCATCCCCAGTAGGGGGCATGCAGGAGGCAGCCAATCAATGATTCTCTCTCATCATTGATGTTTCTATCTCTCTCTCCCTCTCCCTTCCTCTCTGAAATCAATAAAAATATATTTAAAAAAATAAAATAAAAATAAAACCCAGGTTAAGCACTCAGTTGGCCAGCACGGAACCTTTGGGTTTCATACACAGTAACCCTGTCGCTGGCGGTACCATCAGACACGAAGATGGCAACATCAAACCGCACAGTCTCAGGTCACACGGCAACCAGCACTGCAAGGGGAGGGAGGAGCAGAGGGCACAGCGTCGGGGGCCTTGCCCCTCTCAGCCAATTAGTTATCAGAGAAATACAATGTGCTGATTGGCTCACACTTGAGTCCCACTCACGAGGGTAAATACTAGGAAGAGCCCAAGAGATTGACCCAAGTGGGTCACTAAACTCAGAGGGAGCGGGTGCCCAGCAAGGAATCAGCAGGGACCCATTTTGACTCATATATATATATATATATATAATTTTTTTTGCTCTTTTTTTTTCAACATCAATGATGAGAGAGAATCAGTGATCGGCTGCCTCTTGCATGCCCCTCACTGGGGATTGAGCCTGCAACCAGGGTACGTGCCCTGACTGGGAATCTAACGGTGACCTCCTGGTTTATAGGTCAATGCTCAACCACTGAGCCACATCGGCTGGGCCAAATGCTTTTTTTTCCCTTTGCCTTGCCCCTCTCCCCTCATCTGAAACCAAGCCCCCTTCTTATTTGCATGATTATTATTATCATGATTAGTTTTAATAATAACAGCTAACATTTATGCCGGACTTACTGTGTCAAGCACTTCACATTTACTGCTTGTTGTAATCTTTACGATTACTTGATCGCCATCATTATCCCCATTTTACAGACGAGAGAACTGAAGCTCAAAGGTGACAGAACTGGCTCGAGATCACACATCCTGGAAATAGCTGAGCCAGGATTTGAGCCCCTTACGGCTTTTCTCTAATGGCTCTCTCTCCCCTCATCCCCCACCTAAAGTGCAAGCTTCATGAGGCTAGAGTCCAAGTACCCTGCCCCTTGCCTAGTCCAGTGCCTGGCACAGAGTAGGTAGGCCTTCAATAGATACTACCTGAGTGAGTCAATGCCTGGCACTGTGCTAAGTGTCTTTCAAGCATGACTTCACTTAATCCTCACAACCACCTTGGGAGGTAAGTATTCACTCTGATTCCCATCACACAGACAAACAGGAGGCACCCCCAAAGTCATGGACTGAGTAAGTGAAAGAACTAGGCTCAAACCCCATCATTCTCACCCCAGTCTGTTCTCTGAGCACAGTGCTCCACTGTGTGAATGAGGACATACTTCCATATCGTGACGGAAAGGAAATATCACTCAGTAAACATGTGAATGAACAACCGAAATAAATCAATGGTGCCAAGGATGGGAGAGGGTAAGCATGGCCAAGGTGCTAAGGGAGGCGACCATGGTTGGTTCTTTTCTCATATTTCCAGGAAGGAGTTGATGTGATGGGGGCAGGAGGGGACGTTACGGGTTCCGGAAAGCTTCTGCTCTCCTAGGCAGTCGGTCATTCCAGGCCCAGGAGTTTCTGGAACCCGCGGGAACCGGTTAGCAGGCTCTTGGGTTGATGAGCGGAGTGAGGAGGGCTCCCGGGGGTGCTCGGGCTCTGAGGAGTAACCATCCCCTTCTGCCTTCCTCCCTGACCGCGGGGCTGGGCCTCGCGCCCCTCAGCTCTGTGCCTCGTGCTGGGCTGCATGATCTTCCCCGACGGCTGGGACGCCGAGACGATCCGGGACATGTGCGGGGCCAAGACCGGCAAGTACTCCCTGGGGGACTGTTCGGTGCGCTGGGCGTACATCCTGGCCATCATCGGCATCCTCAACGCCCTCATCCTCTCCTTCCTCGCCTTCGTGCTGGGCAACCGGCAAACAGACTTGCTTCTGGAGGAGCTCAAGCCCGACAACAAAGGCGAGTGCACGCGTCGGTGGGCAGGGGCGGGCGGGGCGACGTCAAGGTTAACAGTGATGCGAAACTGGGCATGGAACAGGCAGTGTGATCACCTTGAAAACAGGGTGGCTTTATGTCTCAGATCCGAACAGCTGCGCGCCTGGGACCCAGCAAAACCCGCCAGTGGGGTAAACCCATGAGAAACGGGCAAGAATGCTCTTGGCAGCAGTTTCAAAATAGCAGACAACCAAAAGCAACCGAAATGGCTATGGACAAGAGGCTGTATAGACAAATGGTGATATATTCACACCACAGAATAGTTCATAACTGAAAATGAATGACCCTCAGTTTATAGTAACAGAATGGGTTCCCGCTGGAAACATACCACTGAGGGGGGGCGGGGGGGGGGCGGTGGAGAATAAAGTTCCAGAAGATGACACAGTGAAATTTATATTGAGCTCAAACACCAAGCACCACTAAGCAATGTATAATTTAAACACACATATATTTATGGTGATATGGGTGTGTGTGTGTGTTTTTTTAAAAAACAACAAGAAAATGAGAAATATAAATGGTAGAATGGAAGAGGGAAGCCAGGAGCCGATGTGGACAGGGAGGTGTATACACATTATTAGTAGAGTTACAGTTCTTGAACAGTGCTTTATACCTAGTATATTGCAATTAGAGGCCTGGTGCATGAAATTCATGCTCAGGGAGGTGTCCCTAGCCTGGCCTGTACCCTCTCGTAGTCTGGAACCCCTCAGAGATGTCCGCCTGCCGGCAGTCAGACATCCCTCTCGCAGTCCAGGATCCCTCTTGCAGTCCGGGACCCTTGGCCCCTCACCGCTCACCTGCTCGCTGTTCCTTACCACTGAGCTCGCTGCTCCTTAGCACTGCCAGAGAGGCGGGAGAGGCTCCTGCCACTGCCACTGCACTCGCCAGCTGTGAGCCCAGCTTCTGGCTGAGCAGTGCTCCCCCTGTGGGAGCACACTGACCACCAGGGGGCAGCTCCTTTGTTGAGCGTCTGCCTCCTAGTGGTCAGTACGCATTATAACGACCGTTTGGTCGATTTGCAGATCAGGGTTTTATTATATAGGATATGTATATCAGGTAATACTAAAATACAACAAAGAAACAACTTACACCTAAGGCCAGAACCTTAGGGGGTTGTCCCTGTTGTCAATGCTTATCTGTGTGTCTTCAAACCTGATCTGTCCCTTTACAAAACAGAGAGTAGTGTTAAGTGCTAATATGACATAGAACAGGTATCATCCTAAACAAACCTCCGCTTGAGCTCGATTTTTGTGCTCCACTCTGGAGCATGTTGTAAAGATCTGTCTATCATTTCATGGAGAATCATCTTTTTATCCAGTGCTTAGCATCATATGAAATAAAGGAACTGTACTTTCTTACCATTCTCCTTTTAGGGGCTCTTAGGGAGACTTCCAGGTTTTTACTATTCCTGGCAATGCTACAATGAACATTTTTGTCTGTGTCTTCTTATACACAAGTGTCTTCTTGGTGTCTTTCCAGAAGTTAAATTGCACACTTACCATTGAAATGACAGTGCCAGATTGTTCTCCACTGGAGGGCCGGCCTTCTGACCCAAGGGCCCGCCCTGCCCCCGGAGCAAGGGGAGACACTGCAGGGCTTCCACGGACAGACCCCCGTCTGTCTGGGTGTGCGTTCTCTGCTGTGAGAAATAGTAGTCATTTTCATAGTCACACCCTTCCGTGAGCTATTAGCCTGAGCTGGGCCTATGTTTAGCACTTTCCATTAATTATATTCATCTCTTGGAATTTCTCATCTATAAAATAGGGCTAATGGTGGTGAAGACTCTCTCATTTGGCGGGAGGTAGTTTGGCATTGTGGTGGAACCCTTAGACTGTGGAAGCAGATCGTCTACGTTGGAAGCAGGCTGAGCTAAGAAGTGACTTCGCCTCCGTGAGCCTCAGTTTCCTGCATTCACAAAACGAGTGTGGTGGAAAGTACCACCGTATAGTTTAAACACACATATCCTTATGGTAACACGGGTTGTCCTGTGAGGAAGAAGGAAAGATTGTGCCTGCAACGGGGCCCGTGGTGAACGCTCTGTAAACGCTGCCACTCCGCCCCACTCCCCGTCAGGCGGGCATCATGACCCCCGTTTTACAAATGAGAGGTCCAGTCACTTGCTCAAAGCCACCTAAGTGGTGGAGCCAGAATTTGAACCCAGGTCCAAGTCCAAAGACCAAGCTCTGACCCACTGCCTGTCCCCTTTTCAGCCCTCCCTGGGCTGCTAGTTGCTAACCTAAGCTCTGAGCCTCCTGCCCCTGGATACCCTGATAGCCTGCGGTTTCTGTGGCCTTGGTATGAAGTCAGGGCCTGCCCTCTGGTGGCAGCTTCCAGAAGTGCGGGGCTAAGACAGCCATCTGCCCTTTCTGGTGTGAGGTGGGCCCACTCCGCATCCTCTCCTCCCTCCCCAGGCACCCTAATAGCTCAGTGTTAAAAGTGACATCGGCGTCCAGAGATCTCCATCCTCATGAAGAGCTCAAGATGACTGAGCCTCACAGTTCAGTTCTAAGTCAAAGACCTCCGGGACAAAAGTAAAAAATAAAATAAATTGCCATAATTTCCAGCATTTAGTATGTGCCAAACACTGCGCAGTCCTTGGCTGGGGCTCTTTATGTCTTTCTGACCCTCAGAAGCACCTTGTGAAGGAGGCTGTTCTGCCGTCTTGCAGATGAGGAAGTTGGGACTCATTGAGGTCCACTGGCCTGCTCAGGGCCATCCAGCTAGTCCCAGGCCCCGGTGGGATTTCAGAGCCTGTGCCCCCACCTCACCACTCTGCCCAGTTTTGCCCTGAGGATGGGCCCAGGGGAGCCCCAATGCCCTGGTGGTCTCTGACTTTCTCCAATTCTCTCTCTCTCTCTCTTAGATTTTGTGAGCTCTACAGTAAGCTCCGTGTTGCGACCAGGGGGTGATGTCTCCAGCTGGGGAGTCCTCCCCTGTCCCGTTGCTCACTCACAGGGACCCTGAAGGCCAGGATCACAGCCCAGGAATTGACCTGTCCTCAGTGTGTCCCATCTCTTGCCCTCTCATCCTCCATTCAAGCTCTGAGGGAAGACCCCAATCTCAGACTGACTTCTCATCTGTTACCCGCCTGCCAGCTCCAGACTTTGAAGAGAGGTGGAGGCTGGGTGCAGCCTGGGGGAGGGGAGAGGCCCTGCAGACCCTGGGAGGGCCTGATTCTGCCCCTCCCTCAACTGACCTAAGGGAGCCGGACATCCCTTGGGGTCTCCTCTCCTCTCCCACCTGGCCGGGGCCCGGCAGTCTCCCGGGGAAGGAGGCACTGGGATTCCAGTGCCCCAGGCTCCCTCGGTCTGGGAGCTACTGCCTGGTCGCATCTTTGCCTCCTCTGGTCCCTGCCTCCTGCAGAAACTTATTCAAGACACTGCCCCAGGGCAACCGAGCTCTTTCCTTTTTTTTGGCCGATGATGGTTCCATCACATCTTTGCAGAGCTCCAGGCGCCACCAGCCTGCTCCCAGCTCTCCTGAAGGAGTCTGAGCTGCACCGAGGGAGAACACAAGGGCCTCCCTGTCTACTGGCGCCCTGTCTACTGGCGCTCTGTCCAGCCCCGAGTCTGAGAAAGGACACACAGCCCTAGAGGGAACTGGAGACACCGGGACTCCAGGCAGCAAGGGCCAGGGGTGGCTCTGCCTGGGGCTGGCCTGGCCTTTCTGCTGGGACGTCGTGCTGCTGACTGGACCCTCGACCCCAGCTTGTTTTGTACAGCACAGACCCTTTGGCCCTGTTGTTAGGGTTGGAGGTTGGGGAGGGGCCTAACTGTGGGGCATCAGGGGAGGTACTGCCCCTCTGCCCCTTCTTGTGCTGCCTGACCCTGGCATTTGCTAAGGGCAGAGACTGTCTTGCCTCTTTGATACTTTTCTGCATAACTTGAACTTGCAGGTCACCTCTGAACAGGGTACCCCCTGTCCCCATCCCCGGACCTTGTAACCCTGTCCCCACCTTGTCTCCTCTTTGCCCACCTCTCGCCTTGCGATATGCCCAGGGTCTGCCACCCGATGGGCAGTGCTTGGAGCCGAGGCGTGTGTGTGTGTGTGTGTGTGTAAGTATGTGGGGGGGCAGGCGAGGAGTCCTCTCTCCCCCTCTCCTCCCACCATGGGGGGCATCTCCCTCCTGCTTGGCGAGAAGCAACTGAGGGAGATTTCAGGTGTTTCTGGACTTCCCTCACTGCCGCGTGGACCTGGCGGGAGAGTCACCTGGCTGGGGGCGAGGCAGCCCCTTTCAGGCCCGAGTCCAGGCGGCATGTGGGCTCCTTCCAGTGTGCCTGCTTCTGGCTGCGGGGCCCACTGGAGAGGAGCCTGCGACCCACCATTCTGTTATGTTGGCTCAGCCAAAGGAGGGGAGAAAAGCAGTTAGTGCCATGTATTTGCCAACCTGTGTTCATTTCCACTGGAGTTGGACCTGAGAGCGAGGGTTTCCAAGACAGACTCTAGGAATCCTCTGTCCGAATCCCCCACCTGGACCCAACCGGGATCGGATGCTGGATCCTGGTAGGATTCCTGAAACCTGGAGCTCCCCAAGTCCTGACCCTCCCCCTGGGCAAACACCTTCCCCCAGTGCTCTGCCCAGCACTGTGCCCCCTCTCTCCTGCTCCTACCAAGCCCTGCACTGCAGCCCCCACTGGCACCTTCCTCAGCAGGCTGCCTGCGGGTGGGGCTGGGCACCAGGGTCCCAGGTGGAAGGGAAGGGGGAGGGAAGCCTTGTGGGAGGGAAGGAGTCGGGGGCAAATCCAAACCAAAGCCCAGTGTTGGAAGGCTGCAGAGAGAGGGCCCGGAGCAAGTGGTTAGGAATGGGGAGAAGATAGGAGTAGGAGAAAGAATGAGACAGGAGGGAGAAGGAGAGGCAGAGACAGAGCAAGGGGGAGAGGGGTGCAGAGAGGTCCAGAAATGGAGAGAGAGGAAGAGTGAACAGAAGGGGGACCCAGAGGGACAGAGAACCTGGGAGAGGGAGGGTAGGGGACTGGAAAGAGGATTAGAGATAGGGAAGGAGGCGTTGGCAAGACAGTGGTGGGAGACCAGACTGGGATGCAGGGAGCAATGGAAGGGAAAGGAGAGGAGGAGGATGAAGGCCACAGGATGCTGAGGAAGAGGGAGCAGCTGCTTCTGTGTGTGCACTGTGCCCGGGGACCACCAACCCGTGTGCCTTGTGGAGAGGTTAGAACCTACCCGCTCAGAGACCAAGGACGGGCCCAGGCGGCCAGCCCTCACATTAGGGGGACAGTCCAGCTGATTTCTGAGCAGGTTAGCGCCACTGGAGCAGGTGAGTGGTAGAGAAGAGGGAGGTTTGTTCCCTTTGGGACCGTCTGACAGTGTTTCCATGTCACCATCCGCTCAGCCAGCTGCTGCCCTGGCCGAGGAATTTGGGGTTAGGAAAGCAGTGTTGGGTGGGTTGAAGGAACACCAAAGTAACACAGGGAAGGGAAAGAGGTCAGAGTGGGGACCAAACCACAGCTCCGTCCCTGAGGCTTCAGCAGAGGTGGGAGCAGAACGGGTAACAGGTGCTTTAGCCAGGGCCCCAGGGAAGCCAAGAGTGGCCCGGAGGAAGGAAGCCATCATGGCCAGGGGACGCCTGTGGAATGGCCTCCCTGGGGTTTAGCCTTTGGGAGGAGGTGGAAGCAGAGATGTCTCTCACACTCTTGGTCCCTGAAAGCTGAGCGTTGAGCAGGTCTCTGAGGTGACTGGGTCAGAGGGCCTGGCACTCCCCAGCTTTCTCTGCCCTGAGCTGGGGACTCTTTTAGGACAGGCCAACGTGGCCACAACCTCGACGTGGTTCAGAGCGCTGGTTGATCAAATCCTCTGGGTCCCTGAGATGTGAAAACTCCTCTTTGGGGACCAGCACCCATGGAGGAAAACATTGATTTCCTGAGGGCGTGAGGAGCATGGGTAGAATCGAGATCCTTGTCACGCCTGGAACAGCCAAGACATTGGGAACTTACAGACAAGGCTGTGGGGAAATTCCTTGGACTTCGTTTGAGATTCCTGCCTGGACCCAGGGGAGTGCCCCTTCTCCAGCTTCCAGTGTGGACTGAGAAAGGGAGACCCTCTCTTGGGAGAAGCTGGGATGTTCCCAGCACAAGAAACTTCCACAGGCCCCTGCCAGGCTCAGGGCTAGCCTTTGGGTGGGATTGCAGTTTCCTGAGAAAGGAACAAGGGAGCCACAGTCCTTCCCGGAGCTCTGACCAGCAGACCTCAGAGGGCCTGTGCTGTGTGATGTTAGGATAGCTTGGTGTTGTCTACACCCCATTAGTAAGTTTTGTCTGAATGTGTCTTCACTGTTCATTGTCCCACTTGGTAACACTTATTTCGGTCCAGACCCCTTCTGCTGCTGCTGGATTTGAGCTTCAGTACAGGTGGAATGATGTTCAAATAAAGAAACACTTTACATCACCCGTGCTGGCTTCTCTCTCTGCGTCGGCCCCCAGGGGGTCAAGAGGGGTGGGATTCAGCCTGACTCTGTGTCGGGTCTGGCTGCATAGTAACAGAGCTCTACTGTTGTGGCTTAGCAGGATAGTTTCTGTTCCCATCGCAGGAAGTCGGAGGTAGCCAGACCATGACCAGTGTGGCCCGCAGTGTGATCAGAAACCCAGGCTCCGTCTTCCTCAGAGCTACTTTCATGGCCCAACATGGCTGCTTGGCCTCCTTTATCCGCATTTCCTTTGAAGACTTCTGGAAATCCCATCGGACTGAGTCACAGAGCACACTAGCTGAAGTGTGGCCTATTAACTGGGCCCATTGCCACCCCAAATAAAATTGAGGTTCTGTTACCCAGGGAAAGGAGAGAACAGATGGAGTGGGCACTGGCAGTCCGCACATGCCTGGTTGCACAGACTTAACTTCGGATTTACGGCAAACAAGACTCCACCCTTTTCTGCCTGTGTGGACTGGGACAAGCCCCGTCACCTCTCTCTAAATCCCACTGAACGAATGTGGGCGACAACAGTGATCTTGGGGAAGTTGTAAGGAACAATGAGGGAATGTATGTGGATTGCTTTGTAGTGTCTGCCACATTGTAACATGCCCTGTATGGCAGCTACGTTACCATTTTTGCACTTGGGAATTGTGGGCACTCAGTATAGACTAAGCACTGAAGGAACAAAAACAGAGACCCTGACTTAATGGCCAGCTGGTTGGGGAAGTGACAGGTAAAAATGTAAAATTTGCGAGGTGCAGGGAATTGTGGGTGCCCTGGGTGGGGACACCTTACTGGCTTTTGGAGGGGTGGGTAGAGCTAGGGAGAGGTTTACTGTAGGATAAATAGGGCTTAGGCAGGCAGGGGTCAGGAAAGCCACTCAAGAAAGAAGGCAAGCCGAAACCGGTTTGGCTCAGTGGATAGAGCGTCGGCCTGTGGACTGAAAGGTCCCAGGTTCGATTCTGGTCAAGGGCATGTACCTGGGTTGCGGGCACATCCCCAGTAGGAGATGTGCAGGAGGCAGCTGATCGATGTTTCTCTCTCATCGATGTTTCTAACTCTCTATCTCTCTCCCTTCCTCTCTGTAAAAAATCAATAAAATATATTAAAAAAAAAAAAGAAAAGAAAGAAAGAAGGCAAGCCCTGCCCAGTCTTACATAGTGGTTAGAGCGTCAGCCCACGGACCGAAGGGGTTGCAGGTTCGATTCCCCGTCAAGGAGGTCAAGGGCACGTACCTTGGTTGCAGGTTTGATTCCCAGCCATGATTGGAGCACATGGGGGAGGCAACCAATCGATGTGTCTCAGATTGATGTTTCTCTCTCTCTCCAACTCTCCCCCTCCTCCCTCCCTTCCATTCTCTCTAAAAATCAATACAAAAAATATCCTCAGGCAAGGCTTAAAAATAAATAAAAACTATGATAGCTATTTTTTTGTTTATCTCCCCCCCCTTCTTTATCTTGATGATAGCTACTTTTAAAAAAAAAGATAAAGGGGGGGGGGGGGGAAAGGAGACATATGTAATACTCTTTGTAATACTTTAAGCAATAAATAAAAAAAGATAAAGAAAGAAAGCATATTGAGGAATGAGATCGAGGTAAGAAACAGAATGGTCTGTGCAGAGAGCTAAATGCTGGACTGTAAAGTCTGAGGCAGGGAGGGTCAGAGATTAGTCGATTAGTCTGGGAAGACAAAGGTCATATGATGACAAAGCTCCAGATCTGAGAGCAATGGGGAACTATGGAAAGATTTTAAGCAGCAAAGGAACACAATTAGATTAGCATTTCAGAAAAACCACTCTGGTTGCAGTGTTAGGGGGCTGAATTAGAGGGAGACATTTTAATGGAAGGGAAATCAGAAGTCTGGCCTGAAGCAAGGTGGTGGCAGTGTCCCTGAGAGGTAGAAATTCAATATTTAGGAAGTAGACTTGAGGACACTTGGTAACTGATTGTGAGGGTGAGGAGTAGAGAGTGGCATCAGAAGGGCAGTTAACAGTACAGCAGGGGAGCAAAATGAGACATGCTAAGTGTGAGAAACATGTGGGGCAACCTGGTGCAGTTTTCCAGTAGTGAGCTGACATATGGCTGTGAGAGCTCAAAAGAAAGATCTGGACCAGCAACATGAGCATTCAGGCAATGGTTGTAATGTAAAGCATAGAGGAGCTTGCTCAGGTGACTGTATAGTGTGAAAAGCCATGGGGCCCTGGGACGCTGGAAAACACCAGCCTATAAAGGTCAGAGGAATGGATGTCTAAAAGGAGACGACCATGGGGACACAGATATAACATGTTGCAGGGAGGGGGAAAAGGCACCATTAAAAGGAGACGACAATGAAAGAGCCAAGAAAACCGTGAGAATGTATTGTTATGGAAAGGGGAAGCTCAACTGGTCAGGTGGAGCAGAGAGGTCAAAATTCAGGTCTGAAAACTCTGCCCACTGGATTTGGGAACAAGGAGGCCACTGTTGCAGAGCATGTTCAGAAGAGTGTGAGAAGGAGAAGGAATCTGGGCATCTTTGCTGCAGGTGATGATTATGTCCTTGGGCATGATCTGCCTCTTCAGCATGCCCAACTTGGGATGGTTGCCACGGCTACGGAAAAGCCCAGGCGGTTCTGTCTTGAAGTTAGCAATCCTCTCTCTGAGTTTAACCATAATACAGAAGCCATATTCTTTCAGTAATTTCATTCTCCTCTTTGGTTTTCAGTTTCCCTTCCTGGCTCATCTGTTGCCAAGCTTCTGACTGTGCTTTGAAATACTGGCTCATCTGGGTAAAAAGTCACATTTGCTTAGGCTAGTAATAATATTCTTCTCATTAGTCATTTCCTTTCTCCAGTCTTTTAAGAAATTTTCCTAAATATTTCCTTAGTAGTATATTCATGGTCAAGCATTTCTGCAAAGAACGTAACGACTTTTTCTGCTTTGGAGCTCAGCTTCATGACTTGACCATCGTAGTACAACTGGACTCTCTCTGGAAGAGGCTCATCTGGTGGAGCAAATACAGGACCTTTATGCTCTAGGGATTTCCACTTGGTGCCTTTGGGTAGTGCTCTTCTGCCCACCATTCCCACTTCAGCTGCTTCTCTTCTTCAGATTCTTTTTCTTGCTATCTGGCTCAGGAACTTTTAAAACTTTATTCTTGGTGTTGTTGTTTTTTCAATTCCCTATCCTCTTCTTCCTCTAGTTTTTGTTTCTTCTTTCTTGATACCCTGTTTTACTTTTCTTGGGTTTATAATCAGCATCCTCCTCATCCGGAGGTCTCCTCAATGGCGTCAGATCCTCTTTAGGTGCAAAGCAGCCGTCACCTCCAGGCTCATCTTTAATTTGTAGTGGCCTCGAGAAGCCATTTTTCTTCATATACTTTTATTGATTTCAGAGAGAAGGGAGAGGGAGAGAGAATCATTGATGGGCTGCCTCCTGCACCCCTCACACTGGGGATCAAGCCTGCAACCCAGGCATATGCCCTGACTGGGAATTGAACCGGGACCTCCTGGTTCATAGGTTGATGCTCAAACACTGAGCCACACCGGCTGGGCAGCCATTTTCCTTCTTTACTTTTGTATCCCTGGAGGCTCTAACCTTTTCCTCCTTTCATTTTTATCTGTTTTGATGTTTTTCAGAACTTCCATCTTTGTGCTTGCTTTCCCCCCTTCTCTTTGTGTTTCTCTTCAGAATCTTTATGTTCACTGTTGCTTTGCTTGGACTTCTCAGTCCTCCTCATCCTTCTTGTGCTCTTGGTGCCAGAGTTCCCGATCTTTGTGTTTACTATGAGTCATTCAATTGGGAATCCGCTGCGATCTGGGAATCGCTGTGCAGATGGCCCCCACTCATTTGGGCCAGAGCAGCAAGGGGCAGGCGGCACGGGGTGCGGGGGAGTGGGGGGAGACACAGAAGGTGGGAGGGACATGTGCGGGGCTTAGAGGCCCCCTGAGGTGCGGTAAGCGGGAGCGAATCCCAGCAGTTGTGTAACAGCCTAAGTTCGCATTTCCTTTAATTGTAACTCTTGGTATTTGTTCTCTTGCTTTTTTATCTTTTATCCACATGCTGCGTTGTTTTATTTTTGCCTGTCTCCTATATTTGTCACTTTTTTTTTATAGAGCAGTTTTAGGTTCACAGCAAAATTGAGCAGAAAGTACAGAGATTTCCCAGTCTCCCTGCCTCAAAGGCGCAGCCTTCCATATTATTAATATTCCCCCACGAATATTCCCCTAGCCGGTTTGGCTCAATGGATAGAGCGTTGGCCTGCAGACCAAAGGGTCCTGGGTTCGATTCCGGTCAAGGGCATGTACCTCGGTTGCAGGCTCCTCTCTGGCCTGGGCCCTGGCTGGGAGCATGCAGGAGGCAACCAATTGATGTGATTCTCTCTGTCTCTCCATCTCCCTTCCACACTCTAATCTAAAAATCAATGGAAAAATGTCCTTGGGTGAGGATTAAAAAAAAAATTCCCCCATGGAAGTGGTACATTTGCTACAATTGATGAACCTACATTGACATTATTTTCACCCCAAATCCACAGTTTGGACAAATGTATAATGACATGTATCATTACAGCATCATTCAAAAACAGTTTCACTATCTGAAAAATCTGTGCTCTGCCCATTCATTTCCTTTCTCCATCTCCTGGCAACCAATCTTTTACTGCCCCAATAGTTTTGCATTTTCTAGAATGTCATCTACAGTGATGCACCACTTCATGACAGCAGTTACGCAGTTTTGTCATTGTGCGAACATCATAGAGTGCACTTACACAAACCTAGATGGTATAGCCTACTGCATACCCTGGCTATATGGTGTAGCCTATTGCTCCTAGGCTACAAGCCTATACAGCATGTCACTGCACAAAACAACACAAGATTAAATCAAGCACAACAGAAAATACAATAAAAAGATGCAATGAACACAAGATGTATGAGGCTGCTGTTGGTATAGCACAGCATGATGTTTTATGGCAAACTTCATTTTTATAAGTAGAAAGAGAACACTCTAAAATAACAATAAACATACAGTAAATACATAAACCAGTACCACAGTCATTTATTATTATTAACAAGTATGTACTGTACATAGGATAGTGTGTGCTATACTTTTACACTATTGACAGTGCAGTGGGTTTGTTAACACCTGCACCAGCACAAACGCATGAGTACTGCATTACTTTATAGTGTTAGGACAGCCACCATGTCACTAGGCAATACAAAATTTTCAGCTTCATTAGAATCTTATGAAACCACCATTGTATATGTGGACCATCATTAACTAAAATGTCATTTTTTTAAAAAAATATTTTTATTTTTATTGATTTCAGAGAGGAAGGGAGAGATAGAAACATCAGTTGATCAGCTGCCTCCTGCACGCCCCCTACTGGGTATTGAGCTGCAACCCAGGTATGTGCCCTTGACTGGAATTGAATCCGGGACCCTTCATTCCGCAGGCCCATGCTTTACCCACTGAGCCAAACCAGCTAGGGCAAGTTGAGACTTTTTAATGTATCTGTTGACTGTCTCTGTCTTCTTCGGAAAAATGTCTGTTCATATCCTCTATCAATTTTAAATTGAAAAATTTTTTGCTGAGTAGTATGAGTTTTTATATATTTTGGATATTAACCCTTTATCATCAGATATATGATTTGCAAGCATTTTCTCCCATTCCATAGGTTGCCTTTTCATTTTGTTGAGTTTCATTTGCTGTGCAGCTTTTTAGTTTGATGTAGTCTCACTTGTTTATTTTTGCTTTTGTTTCCTTTGCCTTTGATAAAAATTCACAAAATCAGCACCAAGACTGGTGTCACAGAGCTTACCACCTAGGTTTTCTTCTAGGAGTTTTATGGTTTCAGTCCTTAATCCATTTTGAGTTAATTTTTGTATGTGGTGTTAGATAAGTGGCCCAGCCTTATTCTGAATGTGGCAGTCCAGTTTTTCCAGCACCATTGTATATTCTTAGCACTTTTGTCAAAAATTAATTGACCAAAGTGCTTGCTTTGGCAGCACATATACTAAAACTAGAGGCCCAGGGCACGATATTTGTGAACTTGGGGGCGAGGGGGAGGTGATGGGCCCTCAGCCCAGCCTGCACCCTCTGGTAGTCCGGGAGCCCTTGGGGGATGTCTGACTGATGGCTTAGGCCCACTCCAACTGGGGAGCGGGCCTAAGCCATTAGTTGGACATCCTTAGTGTTGCCATGGAGGTGGGAGAGGTTCCCACCACTGCCACTGCACTTGTCAGCCCTGAGCTGGCTCAGGGCTTCTGGCTGAGTGGTGCTACCCCTGTGGGAGCGCAATGACCACCAGGGGGCAGCTCCTGCATTGAACATCTGCCCCCTGGTGGCCAGTGCATGTCATAGTGACTGGTCATTCCACCATTCAGTCGATTTGCATATTAGCCTTTTATTATATAAGATTGGAACGATACAGAGAAGATTAGCATGGTCCCTGCGCAAGGATGACACACAAATTCATGAAGCACTCCCCTCTCCCCCAATTAATTGACCACGTATGCATGGGTTTATTTCTGGGCTCTCTATTCTGTTGTACTGATCTATGTGTCTGTTTTTAAGCCAATGCCATACTGTTTTGATTACTATAGCTCTATAATATAGCTTTTGTTCTATTTCTGTAAAGAAAATGACAAATCTTGATAGGATTGCATTGAATCTGTAGATTGCTTTAGATTGTTTTATTGTTGGGTTTTAAGTTCTTTATCAGATATATCTTTTGCAAATATTTTCTTCTAGTCTATGGTTTATCTTCTCATTTTCTTGATAGTGTCTTCTGCAGAATTTTAACCAAGTCCAGCTTATCAATTATCTTTCATGGATGATGGCTTTAGTGTTGCAACTAAAAAGTCATTGTCAAACTCAAGGTTTTTAAAGATTTTCTTCTGTTTTCTGGGTGTTTCATAGTTTCGTTTTTTTACATTTAGGTCTATGATCCATTTTGTTAAATTTTGTGAAGGATGTCTGTATTGCCTCTGCTTGTGAAATATCAGCTATGTTTGTATGAGTCAATTTCTGGGCATTGTATCCTGTTCCATTGATCTCTTTCTGTTCTTATTTCAATACTACACTGTCTTGATTACTGTAGCTTTATATTAATTATTGAAGTCAGACAGTGTTAGTCCTGACTTTGCTCTTCTTTTTTAATATTGTATTGGACTGATATCCTAACAATGAGTCTTCCTATCCATGACCGTGGAATATCCGTTTATTTAGTTCTTCTTTCATCAGTTTTGTAGTTTTCCCCCATAGAGTTCTTGTACATACTTTGTTAGATTTGTTTACTTCTTTTGGGTGCTAATGTAAATGTTGTAATTCTCAAATTCCATTTGTTGGTATACAGAAAAGTGGTTGACATTTGTATATTAACCTTGTATTCTACAACCTGCTATTAGCACGCTAGTTGTACAAGGTTTTTTTTAATTCTTTTGGATTTCCTACAAGACAAATAGGTCACTTGTGAACAAAGCCAGTTTCATTTCTTCCTTCCCAATCTGTGTAGTTATTTCCCTTTCTTGTTCTGTTGCATTAGCAAGGACTTCCAGTACAAATGTTGTAAGAGAGTGAACATCCTTGCCTCATTCCTGGTCTTAGTGTCAAAGCTTCTAGTCTCTCTTGATTAAGTAGGATATTAGCTATAGGTTTTTTTGTAGTGACTCTTTATCAGGTTGGGACTCCTTCCTAGTTTTGGAGATGTGCCACTTTATCTACATGTCTTTATTGTCTGTGGGGATATTATTCTGCATTCTTTGGCATTTGACTTTGATCCTTTCTGTTAAGCATGTTTATGTTAGTTTTTCTTCATTTTTAAGGAAACACGATTTATGAGTTTTTCTAGTTTCAAGTTTCTACAGTACTTTTTGTGTGTAAAATATTAAAATATGAAATGTACAAAAAAACAGCTGTTTGAACTCGGCACAGAATAGGACTTTATAACTGTTTCTTTTAGGAGTTAATAAATATTTAATAAATATATTAAATAACTTATTCCCAGGAAGAAAATACATCCTGGATCTAATGGAAAAATCCTAGTTTCACTCTATTCAGTGAATGTGATCCCCCAACCCTATCTCTATTTTGACTGTCCTGATAAATTTAGATTCTGTTAAGAGTATCTTTCAATGTGGAGCTCTGTCCATGGGGGCTTTGCTGGTTAGAAGTTTTTTGAGCTCAGACTGATCCAGCCCCTTGGCTTAAAACCAAGCTTCCTTGGTACCCACCGCAAACCTCTCCCAATTTTGGCTGTAGTTCTCAAATTGGCTCACTGAACTTCCAAGTGAGAACTTGTTCTGGAGTTGAGATGCATCAGATGCTCCATTGCTTCTTCTGGAACAGGTGATACTATGAAAGTCTTGTGGCTATTGGTGGTTTATTTCTACATACCTTATTTTGGGGCTCATGGGGGATACTTAGTTTTCCTGTAATGTTGCCCAAGGTTTTGTTTTGCTACCATGACCGCTCTGTGCACTTTTATTAAGGATTTGAGAAATATTCAAAACAATATTATCTCAGAATCACTTCCAGGTTAAGTTCTGAAAATAGAAACAGGTAAAAGTTAAAGGGGAACACCATCTTCTTCAATGACTATGCTTTTCTCTAAAGTGTTGTCTTTATCAACCTTGAGCACAGGGTATATATATATTAAGAATTTTGGCAAAACCCCTCTCATCTCCCTGAGCTTCACAGAAGATTAAAGAGGCTGTCCCAGCTCTGGTTGATGACCTTATACTAGTAATATATGTAGTTTCAAAGCAAATGGACCACTTCATTTGGACAATGGTGTACTTTTTTTCTTCAGGGTGACCCTCACACTGATGCCCCCGGGCCAAAAAGGCCTGACTACTGTTTACAAGGTAGAAAAGGGTACGGCATACTTTTTCAGCTAGTTAAGTGACTTCTAGGCAGATTCATAGCATTTCTCTATTTTTTCCTGGATAAACTGCAAAATTTCCAAAACTGTCAGTTTGGATCTGCCATTTAGAAGAGACACATCTTGGACAAGCTCTATTTTTTAAAATCATTAACAACTTATAAAACAGAGATAATACCTACCTTATACATTAAGTTTGAATGAGCTAGCCGATGGCATAAATGGAAGAGGAGTCTGACAAACTGGAAAGCCATAAATAAGATGCACCATTGCACTAGTTTAATACTGTTCAGCTTCTTACATTTATACCATATCAAAACCACAGTACCTAGTAATAGAGTAGGTACTTGATAACAATAGCAAACATACTAATTCCTAATAGGCATGCCTGGCACACAGTAGGGATTTAGTAAATAATTATGGAACAGAACCTTCCAATTCTGGCAATAATCAGATGAGCTTAAGTCCTGTGGTATAGCTGGAATATTGAACCAGGTCTCAATTTCCCATCTTTAAATTCTAGCATCTTGCCCTAACCGGTTTGGCTCAGGGGCTAGAGCGTCGGCCTGCGGACTGAAGGGTCCCAGGTTCGATTCTGGTCAGGGGCATGTGCCTTGGTTGTGGGCACATCCCCAGTGGGAGGTGTGCAGGAGGCAGCTGATTGGTGTTTCTCTCTCATCGATGTTTCTGACTCTCTTCCTCTCCCTTCCTCTCTGTAAAAAATTCAATAAAATATATTAAAAAAAAAATTCTAGCATCTGACTTGCTTCCTTCTCAGAATTATGAGACCAAATAAGACACTATATATGGCCCAGCTAGAGTGGCTCAGTAGTTGAGCGTTGACCTATGAATCAGAAGGTCATGGTTGGATTCCAGGTCAGGGTACATGCCTGGGTTGAAGCCTCCATCCCCAGTAGGGGGCATGTGGGAGGCAGATCAATGATTATCTCTCATTATTGATGTTTCTATCTCTATTTCTCTTTCCCTCTCCCTTCCTCTCTGAAATCAATAAAAAAAAATATATATATATTTTAAAAAGGCACTATATATGGAAATACTTCTTAAAGAAGACCATGAACCTATTTTTTTCACCCCGGGCAGAATTCAGTTGTGGCTGTTATAAGATTACTAAGTATTCCTACAGGCATTTTGGAAAGGCCTTCAAAAAAGGTAATTTTTATTCTGTCTCCAACTGGTTACCTCCTAAGCTCTTTAAAGAAATGAATAGCATTTTCTCTATTTTTGAATCCCTTATATGCTTAGCAAAGTGGTAGTGTATCATAGGTTTCAGTAAATATTTGTCAAACAGTATAATACTGTTATAGCAATCCATCAGCAAGCACTGCTGTTTACTTGCAAAACATGCCCTGATTCCAAGTACTTCTCCTTATCCCTGTTATTACTTTTTAAAAAAAATATATATTTTATTGATTTTTTTACAGAGAGGAAGGAAGAGGGATAGAGAGTTAGAAAGAGGGATGAGAGAGAAACATCGATCAGCTGCCTCCTGCACACCCCCTACTGGGGATGTGCCCACAACCAAGGTACATGCCCTTGACCGGAATCGAACCTGGGACCCTTCAGTCCGCAGGCCGACGCTCTATCCACTGAGCCAAACTGGTTATGGCTGTTATTACTATCTTAATAGAAGCCATCACTGTATTGTTGCTTGCCTAAATAATTGCTATAGCTTCCAAACTGGTTTCCTGGCATCTATTCATCTCTCTCCCAATTGGACAGAAACAATCAGAGTAATTAAAAAAAACTAACCAACCAATAAAACATAAATTAGACTATGTCATCTCTCTGCTTAATATTCTGCAATGACTTTCCCACTGTACTTAGAATCAGATTCTTTAAACTAAACCCACAGGCTGTACCTCAGGTCTCAGCAAATCTGACCAGCCACATATTTCTGTAAATATAGTCTTACTGGAGCACAGCCATGTACTGCCTATGGCTGTTTTTGTGCTGCAATGGCAGAGCTGAATAGTTGTGACAGCGACCACATGGCTTGTAAAGCCTAACTATATTATGTGGCCCTTCAGAGAAAGGCCAGTTTGCTGACCACTGTACCATACGACCCAACGCCTATCTTTCTGGGTATCTACCACCCCCCTTCCCTGCCCTGGTCATTCACTATATCCTAACCACAGATTCTTGCTCAGAAGCTTTGTACCTGCTGTTTAACTCCCCGGGAAAGATCTTTATTCTTATCCCATGACTGCTTCCTTACCACTGAGGTCTCAGCTTAAACGGCACCTTCTTAGAAACTTCTCTGATCTACCAATTTAGAGTGAAGCCTCAACCTCTCTAGTTATGTAACAGCTGTGAAACAATAACATGGTAATGACTACTTGAAATTATGGACTGGTTTAGTTCTCACCCTGCTCTACAGTGTAAGCACCTTGAAAGCAGAGATTTTTAATCTGCCTTCCTCAATGCCCCATTTAAATCACATAAACCCACCACCAAAAACAATGCCTGAAATTATTTAATAGAAAAGAACGAGGTCAATAAATCGTTGCTGAATGAATAAGGTTAAGGCCAAGGTCAGGAACTCTAGTCTGGTTCAAGTCAGTTTGCAATGCCCAGTTCCACTGCTGCAGACTGACCTGCCCGTAATAATAATAAAAGGCAGAAATAAGACCAATCCATATTCCTGGCCTCACTATGGGCACAACTCCACCAAGAGCACATCCTTCTGAACGTGGGTACACCTTGCCCTCTTCAGGTAAGGAAACAGTTAGGAAAATATGGCAAGGCAAGGTCACAGAACTGGACAAAGAAGTTCTCAACTTTATGATTATTATGGTTAAGAATTTTATTATCAAAATTATTACATCTCTTGTGAAAGTTCAAATGTTACATCAAGGTGTAAACACTCCACTTGAGAAAGAAGTGATACTTCTTCCCTTCCAAGAGTTCCCCCCACCCCCCGCCCCCATCCCCCCCAGAGGTCTGGTCTTGACAGCACCCTGCCCACACAGAGTGGCTGGGGTCTCTGCACGTGCCAGGCAGGGTGAGGGCCGCCTGCCTGCTGGCCTCTCCCCTTGGTTAACAGCCAAGGAGAGAATGCAAACCCCAGCCCAAATGGAGAGACATTTACATACGTTTTATATAATATACAAAGAAACCAGCATCCCAGGCCACATGATTTCCACTCCCAAGGCTCTCCCAGACTGATGGGTTTGTGGGGGAAACAATAAAAAGAAAAGTATTCTGCTGAGTTGTCAGCATTAAAAAGAAAAATCTCCCCTCATTTGAGCAAACACCTGATTTCAATTGTGAAAAAATGAAATTTTGTAACAGTCACACACAAAGAGAGAAGACTGTGCATATGATAGTTGTAGGAAGGGTAGAAGGAAGGGGACGGAAGAGGCTGGGCAAACAACAAAACAACAACAACAAACAAACTGGAGGGAAGGAAGGAGGGAGACTCACAGTATTATCTTGTCCAAAAGAAAAGAAGTAAGGTCCACTGCAGCACCAGGGATTACACCTGTCATAGATCTGCTACCCCTACCATGGTTATAACTGAATACAAAATTAGATAAATAAAAACACGCCGGATATTACAGTAAACAAGTGAAAGAAATAAGCTGGCAACCGTATGGAATTTAAAAAGATTGTGTACCCCACCTGGGCTGGCTCCAGGGCTCCTCCAGGGGTGTACAGCAGGCACAATGCACTGATGGGGAGAAGCCAGTCTGCTCTTGTCTCTCATCCAGAACAGTGTTAGGTGCGTGGGTGGCTTTCTAACTGTCTCACCCAGGCCACTCTCAAATAAGCATCCCCCAAAGAAATGTGGAACATGCCCACACACAATCACAGTCCTGTCGGCACCACTCCACACATCTTTCCACTCTTACCCTGCAGTCACGAGTGCATGCTCCCCGATCACGGAGGCGGTCCTACTCATGGGATCGTCAACTCCTGATTAATTGGGAGTAGAAAAAATAAAATTCAAAGAATTCCCAAACCATCTGGGATCCTTCCTAAGTAAATTTATTGCCAACAGCTGATAAATAGCAATTGGCCCACCTCACTTATCATTCCTCTTTCCTTTACCTATTACTTCATGGGTTACTGAGCTGTGAAATAGCTTGGGGAAGGGGAGTGGGATGGTAACAGCTGGGGGATCAGACAATCTACTAGGTTAATCTGCTCCTGAATAATCAAGGATTGACCACAAGCTTTTCTTCAGAGAGCCAGGCATCCCTTAGAGCACATTCCAAGCTTCACTATCCCTGCCTATTTCTCGGTGATTTAAAGACAAAGGTAGGAACATACTTGGTGGACACATCTTGGCTGGATATCTGCTTTTGGAATGGTTGTCTTCCGGTGAACATTTACATACCTACCTTTTTTTTTAAGTGCATAAAACCCTAACACTATTAGATGGCTTGGGGTTTGGAAATTGGCTCTTTTCACATTTT
The DNA here is from genome assembly GCF_000412655.1 of Myotis brandtii. Taxonomy (NCBI): domain Eukaryota; kingdom Metazoa; phylum Chordata; class Mammalia; order Chiroptera; family Vespertilionidae; genus Myotis; species Myotis brandtii. The sequence continues at coordinate 5,181,296 of NW_005361955.1, forward strand.
TTTTTCTTCGAAAAGAAAACTTTTTTTGGATTTAAAAAGATGTCCTCACTGCACAAGTGACTACAGGCTACAGGCAAGGATGGGAGACGGAGGCTTCAACACAACTCATTGCACTTAGAACCGTTACTAACCGAAACACCATTTGCTTGTCAACAATGTACCCTTAACAGCAGGGAGAAACTTCTTTATAGTCTCTGCTTCAGACAAGATTTACATCTTTCTTCAAGGCCTGAGCCTGTTGTGACCACAAGTCTTGTTTCTTGTCGACCAGACCCAATCCTCTGGCACCTTGTACCCCCTTCCCCAGCAATCTGCTTGGCCTAGGTTCCAGAGGCAGCTGGAAGGAAGCAGCTATGGGCTCATTCAGTTCGGTTTGCCCAAATCCAGAAGCCCTAGGAAAGTCCTGTCTGAGTCTTGACTCCCGACCCTTGCAATGGCTGGAGTCGGTACTGGTGCACACTCCCACTCCCACGGTGCGGGTAGTGCAGTGAATTGGAAACCGCAGATACCCTGGAGGCCTGGTAGGCAGTGGACTGCCCAGCACTGGGCAGACTGATAGTCCGTAAGTCTGATGGCAATGACGACCTAGAGTTCTGAGGAAAGGAGGTGGAACTCAGAGTTCCTGTGCTGGACTGGGAAACCGAGTCTGAGGTCGGTGAGTCTGAGGGCCCCTGCGGGGTAGGGCTAGCAGCACTCGAAGGGCAGCTCCTCCTTGGAAGACTGCTGCCCGTGCTGTTTCCAGAATGTGGCTGGCTGCTGTAATACCCTGGGGTCCCCGTAAATGAGGCCAATGAGTCTGTGGACACAGGGTGGGCGGGGCTGGAATAGGACGTAGAGGAGAGGGAGGATTCTGAAGAACCATGAGAGGGGGGGTTTCCAGGTCTCAGTGCAGTAGTTCGATAACTGTATCCTGGAGATTGGGTGGGATGTCCTCGAAAGGGGGAGGAACTTTGTTGAAGTAGGCTTTGTGATTCTGTCCGTGGACTATCACACTGCAGGAGCTAGAAAGAGTTGGGAAGAAAAGGATAAAGAGGTGAAAAAGTCCCTATTTAAGCCATTTAGGTTTGTGAATATTAAAAACACCCTACTTTTTCTTCATCTTAACTACTGTTCTTTTTAGAATACCAAAGACAGTAAAATGGCTATCTCTGATCACTTTATTTTTCTGTAATGATTTGATTACCCGAAGGTGAGCAGATGATGGCTTATTTCTAAGGCTGCTGAAACTATACACAAAGATGGCATCTCAAAACACTGGCATCCAGAACATATTCCTATGCCCAGAGATGAGCAATTTTTCGCCTCACCTGGTAGCTGTATCTGGAAGGGCTGTAAACGGCCGCTCCTTTTGAGAGTGCTGAGCTCAGTGTCTCTGGGCCTTCTCCATCTGCAGGGTCTGGAATGTAATACAAAATCAACCTGGCTTCTTAGAAAGTGAGAAATAGCCATTGTTTATTGCAATCACCAATGCCATCACTAATCCATGCTGCTCTTTCTGTCAAATAAGGTGAGTGCAGCAAGCGACAAGGGCAAACGGAGTGGTTAATTATGGGCTATGTCTTAAATGCCTGATCTGACTCTGTCTCCTTTCTCTTCATCCTCCAACAGGGTAGATTTCCAGGCCTTTGGACAGATGAGTTACCAAAAGGTATCCCTTGGGGGAAAAAAAAAGCACACAGAGAGAAAGCAATGGTAGATCTTAAGAATGCTGTAGCCCAAAAGAGTAGAAGCAAACCAAGCTGGAACCGTGCATACAATGAAGCCCAACCACATAAGAAGCTGACTCACCTCAGCCTAGCATTTGTTATGAAACGTATGGAGCCTGGTCACACGTCTCTGAACTGGTTGGCAGCACAAAGCCATAGGCTTACCTGAGTCTTTCTCTGTGATGTTACTCTCCCATGTGGGAGAAGGCTCTCCTTTTTGGGCCACCCTCACACTGCTTCGGAGGACTTTGGGGATGCTCCCTCCTTCTCGGAGTCGTTCTACTGATGTGGGAACCATCCTGTGAAGGCAACAGGGTGCAAGTTTATGCCGCAGGACTTCAGAATCAAGGGTCTGGAACATCTGAATCTCTGACAAAGGTTGTACAACAGAGTCACTTAAAAAACATCTTCTTAGACATCATTTTCTTCACCAATTTAAAACAAGATGTTTTCTTTGCCTCAAACTATGTCAGGCACAAAAGAAAAAAGACTTTTAAAGAAAAAGCACAATAAAAAATTTTTAAAAAATTACATTCCATCTTGATGTTAAAAAAAAAAGCAATCAAGGAAAAAGTAAATTTAAGATGTCTACTTCTTTTAACCAACCCCCACCCCCCCCACCAAATTATAAGAGAAAGTTTATTTAGAAAGTTACAGAGGTAGTAAAAGCGAGCCACAGAAGAAATGGGCTCAGGGCACAAGTTACAGAGGCAAAAGAAGGGCCCTTGGAGCTTAGGAGAGAGAAAGGCAGAGGTGACAAACCTGGGGGAAGGGAAAGTCATGGGCATGCTCCCAACAGGGAGAGTGTGCTCAACCCCCATTTTGAAATGCTAAGTTTTCTCTCCTGTGAAGTCATGTGCCTGGCACATGTAGTATTTAATACATGTTTATTAAATAAACATGTAGTGTCTAATACAGGTTTCATAGATTAATAAACATTATTTATTTGAGCCCCACTCTTCTTGCCCAGATTTCATTTCTTCAGTTCAAGATCACTGAACTGCCTCATCCTCTATTTCACTCATCTGGGATACTCAAGTACTTGCCATTAGTATTAGTTATTTGTGGTCTCCCCTAAGCCAGACAAGTCCTTTCAGAATATGTCTTATCTCTCTGCTAGCTGTGTGGAATTGAGACTTCTGTTGTCAATTTAAAGTGGAACTGAGCTGAACTCCTGATTTACCTTTCATATGAAATGAGATAACATAAGAGGCAGTGTTAGGGCCCAGCAAATACTATACTGTATGCAGTTCAAAGTGGTGTACCACAGGATTGGTGGCAATTGTTTGCTTTTATAAAGCTGGGGGGTGGTGGTGGTGGTGGTTCTGGCTGATATTATTTAATCAGCTGAACAGGATAGAGGGCACTGTTGTCTTGCTTTCTCAGATAAGTGTTCCCATACATTTTAGATAAAACTGGGAACAATTCATTTAATTATTAAAGCATCAAATATCAACTTACCACCTACTGCTGATATTCTCTTGTGGTCTGCAGTGAGATGAAGTGCCTCTGGAATCAGATGGGCTTACCGCCTCCAAATGGGACAGAGAGGAATGAGATGGGGAGAACTTTTTGTGAGGGGAAGACGGGGTTCGGGCTGAGGATCCCTGCACACCGTGGGCACCAGTGTCAGAAAGTGAGTTACTGCTGCCTTGCCCAGCTCCTGCAGACTTGCTTTTGCTCTGTGCAGAGTCACCGCTCCCACCAGAATTCTCCTTGGCTTCCTGTTTCCGTTTGCGGTACTCCAGCAGGGATACCTAGGAAGGAAATAACAAACAGGACTCTAGACATTGTTAGTGGATCAGTAGCAATGGGGAAATATAGACCCCTATAAACCATCAGCAAGCCATGCAAACAAAGCAGGCACCAACATTGGCAACTTTCGTCAGGTATGATGCAGATCTGGTAAGGAGAAGAGAAGACACCAGGCAATAATATTTTTGAGGACTGGTATTCACTAGTAGAACTCAACATTTTTTCTGCCTTCAGAAAAACTTGTGAGATTATAGTGCTATCATAGTTATCTGCAACAACAGTAGCTCCTAGAAAAGGGAGGGAAGAGAGTTGGGAGCTTATGTAGTTTGAAAAAGTCTTCCAGGTGATTCCGATAACTTTTTTTTTTTTTTAAATATATTTTATTGATTTTTCACAGAGAGGAAGGTAGAGGAATAGAGAGTTAGAAACATCGATGAGAGAGAAACATCGATTAGCTGCCTCCTGCACACTCCCCACTGGGGATGTGCCCACAACCAAGGTACATGCCCTTGACCGGAATCGAACCCGGGACCCTTGAGTCCGCAGGCCGATGCTCTATCCACTCAGCCAAACCGGTTAGGGCTATTTGTTTTTTTATCTTTAACATCCAGCATAGAACTTGGCCAATAGCAGGTGCTCAGCAATAATTCTGAAATAAATCATGATTTCTATCACTTTTGCACATAATGAAACCAGAAATTCAAAGTCTATTTCCATTTTTGTTCCTGATAGACAATGCTGTTCATGCAACAGTTTTCAAAATCCATTGCTGTTTTATTCCAAATTATCTGCCAGTGTTTTCTCCTTCTATCTTCTTAGGGTTCTCATTTTTTGTCCAAATGTAAAATATAACAAAACTCAAACTAAGATAAATTTTACATATGCATTTTTCATACATAATCTTGGAAAGGAGTTAATAATTTTTGGTAATGTATTTTATTTTAACGTAAATGTAAAAAGTCACTAAGCTACATTTTACCAATAGTACTACAGATATTTTGAAATTATGTGAGACTGTCACACACACAGAGCATCTAGCTTCTCTAGCCCTTCCCAATAAATAAAAGTTGCTGTGCCAACCTCCAAATACTCCCATGCATATCCAAATGCCCTTAGTTGAAAAATCACTGATATAAAAGACAACTCTCGATAGCAGTGATGGCGAACCTTTTGAGTTCGGCATGTCAGCATTTTGAAAAACACTAACTTAACTCTGGTGCCACGTCACACATAGAAATTTTTTGATATTTGCAACCATAGTAAAACAAAGACTTATATTTTTGATATTTTATATATTTAAATGCCATTTAACAAAGAAAAATCAACCAAAAAAATGAGGTCGCGTGTCACCTCTGACATGCGTGTCATAGGTTCGCCATCACTGCTCTATAGCCTGGCTCTGCCCATCTCTCTCTCTCTATTTTTTAAAAAAAATATATTTTATTGATTTCTTACAGAGAGGAAGGGAGAGGGATAGAGAGTTAGAAACATCGATGAGAGAGAAACATCGATAAGCTGCCTCCTGCACACTCCCTACTGGGTATGTGCCTGCAACCAAGGTACATGCCCTTGACCGGAATCGAACCTGGGACCCTTGAGTCCGCAGGCCGACGCTCTATCCATTGAGCCAAACCGGTTAGGGCTGCCCATCTCTCTTGATTTTCCTCCTTACTCTGCCCACCCTTCTCTGACACCATGGCAACACTCAACTGTTTACAATCACACCCATCCATAATTACTTGTCACATAATTAATTGTTCTGCTCCCTCTTTTGTTACATTCTCGCCCTCATTTGTTGGATGATTGATTCCTACTTATTGTCTAAGATCAACTAAATCAGTGACCTGTTATCTCTCACTCCACCAGCCTTCAAATTGGCCAAGAGCTTCTGGCTTGTTCTTAAAGCACCCTCCACAGATCTGACTAGCCAGGTTCCCCTGTTAAGATGTGTTCACCACTGAACAACTATTTTGAAGCATTCATCACCATTATAATTAATTACTTATTAATATAATTATCACTTGCTATAAGCCCCCATTAGGGCAGAACCTAGGAGGCAATATAGCATGGTGGCAATAAGAGCATGCAATTGAGAATCAAACAGACCTGGGTAGTATCCTGGCTCTTCCATTTACTAGCTGTGTGACCATGTGCAAGTCACTCAACTTGCCTTAGTTTCCTCATCTGCAAAGTGGGAAATTACCTATCTTACAGGATTATTTTGAGGATTAAGTGCTTAAGAAAGCTTAACAGTGACTAGAACATGGGAAGTGCTAAATAATACAACTAATTATTAATATTCTTTTCCACTGCTCTATTCTTTGAACTGCCTACTATGTGTATGGCACATACATGATAGGCATTTAAATTTGCTGATTATTTACAAAATTTATCAAATTGTATTAAAACAGCCTGTATTTTATTGGGCATGGCAGAGACCGTGTCTTACTTATCTTTGTTTTCCTCACACTGAGAGCAGTGCTGAACACATAGCGGTAACTTCATAAATATCTATTGTTAGTGCTCTCTATCGTGTGAAACTTACCTTTTTCCTCTGTGGTGGGTTCTGGGGGGCAGATGGGACTCCTTCACAAGCCCTTTCACCACCAGGTGACATGGATCCACGAGAGACTTCTTTCATAAAACCATGTTCATATCTGCTGGGAAACCCTTCTGCAGGGGAACAATATCCCCCGTCCAAATGTAAAGGCTTCCTATCTCCTACTAGAGGAGACCCTCGATATAATCCATCTGCTCGAGGCATAGCGTTCAACGGGGAATAGGCATACATTAAGTTAAACTCTGTCCGAAATGCCTGGTCCGAGTTCCTCACGAGGGTCTGATGTCCATCCCCATTCCTGCTGGGAAAGCCAGTCTCAGAGGTGGGCCCAATGGAGGGATGAGGAGCCAGGTCAGAATGAGCTGAGTTGATGAGGGACGGTCTGTCAGCACAGCTGTTAGTGTTGGAGTCAAGGTAGCCTACTTTTGTCAAGTCCAGGTCTTTTCGGTGACAAAGCTGAAAGAATAAAAATCAATGGAGACATGGGGTAGGGGAGAAGGAAAACAGTCAAAGGGCAGAAAAGAAAGGAGGGAAGAGGGGCACAGGTGAACAGTAGAGACAAAAGGGATGAAAGCAGAAGAGAGAATGCCATTAACATCTGTGAGTCCCATGTAGCAATAGTGTATACAGGCCAGATCACTAAATAACCCCCACCTTTCCCAAATTACTTTCAAATCTTTCTGGAGGAGAATAATGAAAAAATCAGAATTAGGTAATTGGCCAAATGTGACTACTTTGCCTGCTTAGCCTTTCATCAGGTTTGCTGAATCACCTTGCACTACATTAAGGGATTGGCAGTATTAATTTGGGATTTACCTGAGCCCCATGTATGCTACAGAGATGAGACCAGCTGGCTTATATAACTGGCTTCTGGTGTTATTCGTTTCTAAGTTAATATTGATGGAAGGTGGAAGGAGGAAAAAAGTTGAAAGAAAGTAGAAAGTAGATGGAAAGTCAAGTATTTAAGGTACTGGTTCAGTAAAGGAGAATGGCATCAAAGACATCAACCAACCAGTTCTTCACTCACTTTCACTATTAAATAGATATGTTCCTCATAAAACCTTCTGGTCACTCAATTCTTATTTATCCTCTAATCTATGTCAACACACCATAATACCACTAATGCCCATCACTGCAGAATATCTAAAATGCTGAAATGTGCCAAAAATAAGCCCCATCTACTATTTGGTTATCATTACCTCCTAATACCAAGATTTTCCATCACTAGGTCAACTAACTAACTCTAGAAAGAATGATTCCAGAAACCCAGATAATACCCCATGTCAGCCTCCAAAATATGCTATCTTAGAACCTTTAGCACCTGAGGAGAGAACACTGTACTTTCCTTGTAAGACAGAAAAACCACCCAGAAAACCTCTAGTACACTAGAATACAACCTCTCTCAGTTTCACAATCCTCTATAAAATCCTACTGATTCGGAATTTGGTCAACTGTCACTGTGTTTAATACTAATTTTTTATTAGAAGGAGGGGTGTGTGTTAACAGTTAATTTCTAAAAGGTTATGTGAGATTATAACTTCCTCTTCAAGAGGAAAAAGACTATGTGGATTCATGGAATTAATCATTACTACCTCTGTCCAAATCTTCTAATAGTTAAGAAATGCTACCACTAAAGTCTGAATTTTAAATCTCCACAGCAACAGGGTTTCTGAGCAAAGCACTCAATTGATATCCTAAGGCAGTGGTCGGCAAACTCATTAGTCAACAGAGCCAAATATCAACAGTACAACGACTGAAATTTCTTTTGAGAGCCAAATTTTTTAAACTTAAACTATATTGTAGGTACATTGTTATTAACTTAATTAGGGTACTCCTAAGCTGGCTTTTGCTAAAAACGTCCTCAATCTGATTGAGGCACGTTCACTGAGGTCGACCCCTTCCAACTCTCCCATCCACACTCGTCTTGTATACTTGTTTCGTCTATCTCCTTTCCGAAAACCGACTTCTGTGCATGGGCCACGAAGTTTCAATCGCACTGTACGTGCGTGCCCGCATGTGGTATTTTGTGGAAGAGCCACACTCAAGGGCCCAAAGAGCTGCATGTGGCTCGCGAGCTGCGGTTTGCCGACCACTGTCCTAAGGGATACCACTTGTATGGCAATCATATTCCAACCACCGCAGAATGGAGGCCTGGGTCACAGAAGCCATGGGTTGCCATAGTTTCCCTGTGTACCCAGTAAGGAGCTACAAGAATGTAGAAGGCTAAGAGGCTTGCCTCTCCCATTTTAAAGAAGTTCCTCAATCTACCAACCAAAACCCAAAACATGCAGTTAAACAGAGCTCTCAGATTAACCCAGGAACAAGGCATAAATCACTGCCTAACTTTCCCAACAAGGTGCTCCTTTATCAACCTAAAATAATAAATATCAAAAAATAGCTCATACCAACGTTTGATCCAACTTTTCCTACTTAACAAACACACATTGTCAGACTTTCTTTAACAAGGCTCCTACCATACTTTCAGCCTTCATTAAACTTTACTTCTAGATACTATTCTTCTTTTAAACTCTTTAGCCACTCCCTCCCCACCACACACACATAGCTACTTTATTTTCCTCCACCTACATTGAGAGTTCTAAGTAACAACCAGTCATACATGGGAAGATTCATTCAACTTACAGTGACCAATCGGCCACCCTCCAGCCCATCACCCCATTTGCTTGGATACCCCAGCCCTTCCCATACACTCATGCACACTCACTATCAGCCTCCAAGTGTGATTGAGATGGTGTGATAACTACCTCGGGTGACAGGGACTCGGGCCTATTCGCAGGGTAACTCTCAGGGGAGGATATGTTCTAGAGGAGGGAAAAGCATCTTGTTATTCATCTACTTGAAGTCAAGAAGCAAAACAAAACAAAAAATAAAGTAAAAGCAAGCATAGATAGTTAGCCACAACTTTTTTTTTGGTGGGGTGGGAGGGACAAGAATGCACAGGGGAAATGTTTAACTGCAGAATTCATCTCAATGAACAGAATGACTTGTTAAAATGCTTCCTGGTGCCTTTGAAAGCATTTAAGAATAAACTGGTTATGTTTCATGCTATAAGTAAACATCTCAAGCAGATATCAGGAAAGAGGTGAAATTTCACACTATTACAGTTGACCCTTGAACAACACTGGTTTGAACTATGCAGGTCCACTTATACATGGATTAAAAAAAATATGTATAGTACTGTAAATGTATTTTTTTCCCTTATGCTTTTTCTTAAATTTTTTTCTCTAGCTTATTTTATTGTAAGAATACAATATATAATACATATAACATACAAAATACATATTAAGCGACTATTTACGTTATCAGTAAGACTTCTGGTCAACTGTAGGCTATTAGTAGTTAAGTTTTTGGGGAGTCAAAAGTTACATGCAAATTTTCGAATGCACAGGGATTCGGTGCCTCTAACCCCCTTCTTGTTCAAGGGTCAACTGTGTATTTCTTTCTACATTAGATGAGAGTTTAGCAACCTATAGTATTTGTTATTGGGCACCTGACCACTTATTTCTCCTTAGGGGAACCTTTTTCTTTCACCCCACATCCCCTTCTTGAACATTACATTTCCTCATTTTCCTATGTGACTCAGGCCCACCAGTTACCCAGGGAAACCACTTAGCATGTTAGCAGATGACAGGGCTAGGGGGACAGCCTGTTCCTCTTAAATGACAGTTATAGAAGATATGACTGATGGACTTTGTAGCTCACAGACTAGATGGTCTTGGCATAATCTAATCGGATCTGACCACACCTACCAACATTCTGATGTTAAAATCCATTGTATTTTTAGAAACAGAGAGAGGGAAAAAAGCAGTTGTGTATACTGAGAGTCCCTGCTTCCAAAACAGGTTTACCCTTAAGGCTTTCACCTGAGGTATCACTACCATATCAAACAAACTGGGCAGTGAACTCTGATGGGAAGATCTGAATGGTAAAAAGTGGAAAGAATGATGGTGGTAGTTGTGACAAGAGTTCAGGGTGCCAGGGGTAAGGTGGGGGCGGGGGGTTCTTAATGTTGTATACTACAGACAACTGTGTCTAGGGTAGGGGAAATGAGGCTGCTTCAGCAGAGCAGGATATTTATTGACTAGAAATTTTACTTGGTGGGATGGGTAGAGAGTGTGAGATGGATAGTGGAGTATGGATCACAAGGCAGAAAGAGAAGGATTATTCTGGTGGGAAGGAGGGGCAAATTAAGTGTGCCTTCTCAATGCTGCTTTTAGTCTCTTTTCTTGATGTTTCCCCGCTCCTTACAATCTTGTTCTTTTCCACTACATGTTTCCTTAACTCCTTGTCTTGGAGTTGGAGAAATTTCTCATTTTTCTCCTGGAATGTTTTTTATTTTTCCTTTCAAAAACATTCTTTCCCCAACCAAACTGATTTTTACTTGTGACACCTTTAGGTATTTCTGTGTGTCACAGTCTTGGATGGAAATAAGGTTCCCCACACCTTCTTATACTAGAAAGTAGGAAAGAGTATGGCAATTAGAATGATAAAGATGGTCAGGATAGTGAAATTTGTTTTTTAATTGATCAGAAAGGCTAAATTTTCTCAGTTAAATAATGAGATAAAATAGCAGAGACATACACTGAACTTTATGAAGGGATGGACTATTTAATACATTATAACATTTCCCCCACTCCTGATATTCTAACATTATGCTTAGACTATGCATCAATAAAAAGATCTTTGATTTAAAAAAATATATGCAACACTTTACACTTTCATAGTGTTTCGTAGTTATCGAAAATACTACAAGGGATAGGAAATACACTGAGTACTAAACTTGGCTGTTTGGGAAGGCAACTTACCTTCTAATTTTATGTTTAATTATAATTATTACAATGACAAGGTCTGAATCCCTATTAATATAATATGCTGCCCACCAGGGAGAATGTCCTCTCATGAAATTTTATTTATCAAACTCTAGCTGCTAACTGAAAAGTCAACTGCAATCAGACCAGGTAAACTTAGTAAGGCCTGAATCAGCTGCTTTACTATCTGGCTAAAAAGAACGCCACAGGGAATTATTAGAAATCCAATGTAACCAGGAATATTTTTTACCCGCCAAAGAGGCTTGCTCCAAAAGTCAAGTTAATATGGTCTAGCTTAGGTATAGCTGCCTCTTGTTTTTAAGGCTGCTACCTCGTTCTGAGTTAGCCATTTACAAGTCCAGATATTTTTTAAAAATAGTGTCTGTTTAATTATAAATCAAAGCAACATGCAATAAATGAGGTATATTTTTATATACCTGGAATCTACTCTGTAAATCTGCTGTCACCCAAACTTGAATACTAAAGTGATTCAGAATCGTTTTAAAATAACTGAGATATAAATTTCTAACTTAATCCAGAGAGTGAATGTAATTAATTTGTCTTTATAAACGTGTTGCTAGTTTCTGTCTTATTCCTAACAAATTATAACAAAAAGGGAAAGTAACCTAGAGTAGGGAAAAAACCCTCATTTGCCATAAACCATATGCTTTCTCAATCCCTATTTACTGAGCCCATAATGAGAATACAAAACAACAGGGAAAGAGACACTTTACTAATTCAAAGGCCTAGAAACAAAGACAAAAATATTATAATCAAAGCTCTCAGGCTGTGTCATTAATGATTACTAGGCAGCTAGAGGCCTGTTTAACAAGTAGAGAGTAAGGCCAAAGATGGAGATCTAGCATGCTTACTACCTAAAGTTAGGGAGACCAATGGACTGCATGCAAGAGGCAAATGAATGTCATCTGTGGTATAATTATTCCTATTCTGGGAAGGATGTGGATTGCCAAGATGAGAGGCTACCAGGTAATAGGTCACACTGACCCTGAGGTTTCTCATTCTCTTGCTGAGACAGGCAAGGAACATGGTAAAGAAGCATTTGGAATGATACTGTATTTAAAATGAGGAGGTGCAAATGATGACTTCATATTCAGCACTCCCAACAACCAAACCCAAATCACCTCAAACTGCAGAGGAGTATTACAGCGACTAGCAGTAGTAAGAGACGTGATTGGTGAGAACATGAGGCTGTATCCATTTCGACATTCTTCTTCTGGGTGAGATGGGCCAGGTGTGGTCAGCTGGGGGCTCTTTGAGCCTGGATTGGGAGGGGGTGGTGTGACTGGAGAAAGAGGCCGAAGTAACTTCGTGACATTCTGCTCCATCAGATAGCGAGACTTCCATTTCTTTAAAGGGCTCAACAAATCTGTGAAATACAAAGCTCAGATGAGAGGCTGAAACCACAGCTCAAAAGGAGGCTCTGCAGTAAAGCCATTAATTTCTAGCCCACAATGGCTCTTAACTTTTCTTTTGCCTCAACCCATTGTTACCTCCTGCAATCAAATCAAAAGCCCAAAGAAACTCTTTAATTGCCACTCTTTTTTGAAACTATCTCCCAGAGAATTGCCAGATAAAACCTACACTTCTGACTGATCCCTGGAGCTAATTAATTTCTTCCAGTGGAAAACATAAATTAATTTTTACTGAGTTTCCAAAAAACCCAAATTTGTGTCACTTTGTTAAAACCACCCTCTACTTAATTAACATGTCACCAGCTCAAACTTCCTGAATGCTAACTACATAGCTCTTTTCTTTTATCTTCTCCTAAACATTTTTTTTTGCCATTTTTCAGCAGCTTTCTATGACATTCTGCTTTAGTAGGAAAGAGGTACACATGATTACCTATTCCATATGTAACCACTAATTTTTGAAACGACTTCTATGAAAACTCCCAACCACTTAAAACAACTAGGCTGGAACTTTTTCTCATTAGAATATTATACTTTCTATACTTTAGAGGTCACAGTTTGATTCCCGGTCAGGGCACATGCCTGGGTTGCAGGCTCGATCCCCAGTGGGAGGTGTGCAGGAGGCAGCCGATCAACGATTCTCTCATAATTGATGTTTCTATCTCTCTATCCCTCTCCTTTCCTATCTGAAACCAATAAAAATATATTAAAAAAAAAACCTTTATTGTTGAAAGTATTACATATGTGCTCCTCCCTCCCCATTGACCTCTTCTAGCCCACCTCCACCCCCCACCCCCAGCCTTCACAACCCTATTGTCTGTGTCCATGGATTATGCATATATGCAAGTTCCCCAGTTAATCTCTCCCCATCCACCACCCACCCCCGCCTTCCCTCTGAGATTTCACAATCTGTTCCATGCTTTTATGTCTCTGGATCTATTTGATCATCAGTTTACTTAGTCATTAGATTTCACATATGAGCGAGATCATGGGATACTTGTCTTTCTGACTGGCTTATTTTGCTTAGCAGAATACTCTCCAGGTCCCTCCATGCTATCTCAGGGGGTAAGAGCTCTTTCTGTTTTACTGCTGCATTGTGTAAATGTACCACAACTTTTTTATCCACTCGTCTATTGATGGACACTTGGGCTGCTTCCAGATCTTAGCTATTGTAAATTGCGCTGCTATGAACATAGGGGGGCATAGATTATTTCTGATTGGTTTTGGGTCTCTTAGGATATATTCCTAGAAGTGGGATCACTGGGTCAAATGGCAGTTCCATATTTAATTTTTTGAGGAAACTCCATACTGTTTTCCATAATGGCTGCACCAGTCTGCACTCCCATCAGCAGTGGTGTACTAGGATTTTTTCTCCACATCCTCACCAGCACTTGTCATTTGTTGATGGTAGACATTCTGACAGGTGTTAGGTGATACCTCATTGTTGTTTTAATTTGCATCTCTCTGATGACCAGTGACTTTGAGCATTTTTTTTCATTATGTCTCTTGGCCATCTGTAAGTCTACTTATGGAGAAGTATCTATTTCGGTCCTTTGCCCATTTTTTAATTGGACTGTTTGTCTTCTTTTTGTTAAGTTGTATGAGTTCCTTATATATTTTGGATATTAACTCTTTATCTGATGTATTATTGCCAAATATGTTCTCCCATATAGTGGGCTTCCTTTTCATTTTGTTGGTTTATTTTTTTTAAATTTTGTTTTATTGCTTAAAGTATTACAATTGTTAGGTTTTTTTTTTTTTTGCTGTGCAGAAGCTTTTTATTTTGATGTAGTCACATTTATTTTCTCCTTAGTTTCCTTTGCCCTAGGAGATGTATCCGTAAACATATTGCGACAAGAGATGTCTAAGATTTTCCTAAGTTTTCTTCTAGGATTTTTATGGTTTCTAGACTTATATTTAAGTCTTTTATCCAATTTGAGTTTATTCTTGTGTGTATGGTGTAACTTGGTGGTCCAGTTTCATTTTTTTGCATGTATTTGTCTAATTTTCCAAACACCATTTAGTGAAGAGACTGCTTTGACTCCATTGTATGTTCTTGCCTCCTTTGTCAAATATTAATTGGGAAGAATGGTTTGGGTGGATTTCTGGGGTTTCCGTTCTGTTCCATTAATATATATGGTTGTTCTTGTGCCAGTACCAGGCTGTTTTGATTATAGTGGCTTTGTAGTATAATTTGATATCTGGTATTGTGATCCCTCCAACTTTGTTCTTCTTTCTCAAGATTACTGCAGCTATTCAGGGTCTTTTTTGGTTCCATATAAATTTTTGGAGTATTTGTTTTAGATCTGTGAAATATGCCATTGGTATTTCAATAGAAATTGCATTGAATCTATAGATTGCTTTGGGTAGTATGGACATTTTGATGATGTTGATTCTACCAATCCATGAACATGGTACATTTTTATACTTGTTTATGTTTTCCTCTATCTCTTTTTTCAAAGTCCTGTAGTTTCCTGAGTACAAGTCTTTTACCCCCTTAGTTAAGTTTATTCCTAAGTATCTTAATTATTGGTAAATGGGATTGTTTAGTTTCTCTTTCTGAGAATTCATTATTGGTGCATAAAAATACCATCGATTTCTGGGTGTTGCTTTTGTATCCTGCTACATTGCTAAATTCATTTATTAAATCTAGATTTTTGGTGATCTTTAGGATTTTCTTTTTTAAAATATATTTTTATTGATTTCAGAGAGGAGGGGAGAGGGAGAGATAGAAACATCAATGATGACAGAGAATCATTGTCTAGCTGCCTCCTGCACACTCCTATTGGGGATCGAGCCCACAACCTGGGCATGTGTCCTGATGGGGAATTGAATAGTGACCTTCTGGTTGATAGGTCAACACGCCGCAATCACTGAGCCATGCCAGTTGAGCTTTAGGATTTTCTATGTACAATATCATGTCATGTCATCTGTAAATAATGAGTTTTACTTCCTCCTTTCCAATTTGGATGCCTTTTATGCTTTCTTCTTGTCTGATTGATATGGCTAGGACTTTCAGTACTATGTTGAATAAGTATGGTGAAAGCAGACATCCCTGTCTTGTTCCTGTTCTTAGAGGAAATTTTAATTTTTGCCCATTAAGTATGAAGTAGGCTGTAGGTTTGCCATATATGAAATTTTCTGAGTTTTTATCAAAAATAGGTGTTGGATTTTGTTGAATGCTTTTTCTGCATCCACTGATACGATCATGTGATTTTTGTCTTTCAATTTGTTTGTGATGTATTATGTTTGTTGATTCGCAAATATCATACCAGCCTTTCTGAAATCAGTAAAAATATATTTTAAAAAAGAAAATCCTAAAGATCACCAAATACTAGAACAAATACTCCAAAAATTTATATGGAACCAAAAAAGACCCTGAATAGCTGCAATAATCTTGAGAAAGAAGAACAAAGTTGGAGGGATCACAATACCAGATATCAAATTATACTACAACGCCACTATAATCAACACAGCCTGTTCTATATTGTCTCTGAATTAACAGGGGACAAATATATTGGGAGAAAGGATTTGCAGTAAAAATGACAGTATTATCCCTACTAGCAATTTGGTAAGATTTATCATAGGCATTAAAAATATTCATACTCCTACCCAGCAGGTATGGGTCAGTGGTTAAGCATCAACTGACCCAGGAACCAAGAGGTCACGATTTGATTTCCCGTCAGGGCATATGCCCGAGTTTTGGACTTGATCCCCCAGTAGGGGGCGTGCAGTAGGCAGCCAGTCAATGATGTTCCTCTCTCATTGCTAGTAGGGATAATACTGTCATTTTTACTGCAAATCCTTTCTCCCAATATATTTGTCCCCTGTTAATTCAGAGACAATATAGAAACAGAAACATTGTTTATACAAGTTTGATTTAAGAAAAATTTGAATGTGTCCGAATTTGCATTGGCAAGAATCTAATTCTTTTAAATCCCTCCAAATTCCAGAATAATTTACATCTTTCATTTATATAAGGCCTGTTTCCGACTATTCTGCTCCATCTATAATAGTAAAAGGGTAATATGCTAATCAGACCGAATGTGAAGCCAGGACCAGAGTGAAGCAGCCCAGGTCCCGGGTGCCAGAGGGAAGCCAGTGCTGGCAGCCGGGGAAAGGAAGGCCTACTCTTGCACGAATTTTTGTGCATCGGGCCTCTAGTATTTATATATGAATCCATTCTTGGATCGGTACTGTACTAATTTAATTATTAGTGTCTAGCTTCATATTAGAAACTAGTTTCACAATTCTAGGGAAAATATATCTCATTATTCTTTTTCAGTTATTTTTCTTGGCTGTTTTCATGCTTATTTTTAAAGATAAACCTCAATATAACTTAATCAAATTTCAAAACATGATAGTTTGATGGTAACGCTATAAAGTTATAGCTCTGCTAGTGGCCCGGTGCATGAAATTTGTGCACGGAGGGGGGGGGGGTTCCCTCAGCCCAGCCTGCACCCTCTCCAATCGGGGACCCCTTGGGGGATGTCCGACTGCCGGTTTAGGCCCGATCGAAACCAGCAGTCGGACATCCCTCTCGCAATCTGGGACCGTTGGCTTCTAACTATTCACCTGCCTGCCTGCCTGATTATTCCCGAACTGCTCTGCCTGCCTGCTTGATTGCCCCTAACCCCTCTGCCTACCTGCCTGATCACCCCTAACCCCTCTGCCTGCCTGCCTGCCTGATCACCCCTAACCTCTCTGCCTGCCTGCCTGATCGCTCCAAACTGCCCTCCCCTGCCGGCTTGGTTGCCCCCAACTGCCCTCCCCTGTAGGCCTGATCTCGCCCCCAACTGCCTTCTCCTGCCGGCCAATTTGGTTCTGATTGGTCGGTTTCTATGCCAGTCAGCGTCAAAAGCTCCGCCTCCTAGGCAGCCATTGGCTTCTCACAGTTCACCCAGGTTTGGTTCTGACTGGTCGGTTTCTATGCCAGTCAGTGTCTCTGGGCCTATCTCCGGGCCTGATCAGAGAGGCAGGGCTGATCAGCAGCCTCCGCAGAGGCTCAGAGAGAAACACAGGCGCTGGAGAAGCCTGGAGAAAGAGAGGCAACGGCTGATCAATAGCTGCCACGGAGGCTGCGGATCAGACCCTGCCTCTCTCTAGGCCTAATCCGCAGCCCCCTCGGCAGACTGCAGGACTGACTTCCAGTGTTCGGTCGAGCCTTCAGTCGGTCGTTATGGACCCTGGGTTTTTATATATTAGGATAAGAAATCAACAACAACAAAAAACATCCTCAGGTGAGAAATAACTATAACAACAACAGCAACAAAAATTTCAGCAATGGTTTGCTCCACATGCTCCACCAATGTTATTCCTAAGAAGTTTCTTAGTTTTGTTAAGTTTGAGAATAAAAACTTTTCTTTATTAATTTTCTTAGTGCATAAATGCTACTAATTTTTGTATACTGTCTATCCAGCAGTTTTATTAAACAAGAGTTTAATTCTAAGCTTTTCAGTAGATTTAGGCTTTTCTAGGTATATATCCCTATCACTTATAAATAATGAACATTACACTTGCCCAAAGCTGAGTAGTAATAACTTTGATTTCTATATGACTTTAGTTTTTAGGAACTTAGAATTGTTAATTTATTATAGTATCTGACTAATTTCTGTGTTTCAGAAGAATTTTGTACAGAATAATGACAGTAATTATGGGTCTGACATTGCACTAAGAAATTTATACATATCATTTAATTTAATCTATTAGTTCTTTGAAGTAGATATTACTATTCCCATTTTACAGATGAGGTTAAGAGATGTTTAGTAACTTGCCATTTATCATATAGTTAGTAAAGAGTAGGGCTGGTCTCAAATTAAGGTCTTTTGGGAGTCTTTCTCCTATACCAAACTGTCTCCCTTTCTTCATTAATATCTCCTTGGTCTTTTTGGGAAACAAATAACCCTGAAACTAACAAATAAAAATAATTCCTTGGAATTTTCATTAACTTGTAGCAATATACCAAGTCACCCATTTGACTAGCTTTTTTTTTTTTTTTTACTAGCTTGGTTTTAAATGAATATTTTCCTTTTGTTTATATTGCTCCTTATTATTAAGGCAAGGTGTATCATTTGTATGTTCCTCACTGCTAGAGACAGGAGCAGAAGTTCAATAAAGGCCCAAACCGGTTTGGCTCAGTGGATAGAGCGTTGGCCTGCGGACTGAAGGGTCCCAGGTTCGATTCTGGTCAAGGGCATGTACCTTGGTTGCGGGTACATCCCCAGTAGGGGGTGTGCAGGATGCAGCTGATCGATGTTTCTCTCTCATCGATGTTTCTAAGTCTCTATCCCTCTCCCTTCCTCTCTGTAAAAAATCAATAAAAATATATTAAAAAGAAAAAAAGAAGTTCAATAAAGGTTGGTGACTAGTTGTCCTAATTCCATTCCAAATAATGTATATAGTAACCAAGGCACTTTCCCTATGTCTTTGTCAGTCAGGACACGATGCTATACAACCTCACTTTCCCAACCTTAAATATGTACACATTTAACACACACACACACATATCACACAAATAAAAATGTGCATTAGGCAGATTTCAAATGTATACCAGACAGAAGATTTCAGTTAAGTTATATAGTTACTGTACTATAAAAGTTACCATAAATTGATAATATCGATAGAAATCTGGTACCAGCATTTTTTTACATTAATCTGGTTTGAGTAAATCTCCATAGTACATGATAAGTAAAATATTTTAAATACATGGTACTATTTATCTTCTACACGTTCCACACTGGGATTTTATTACCCTGGGGTTATGCATGTGATAATTTATAAGGTATAATACAATCTACAGATAGAATAAAATAAGTCAATAATTTGAAAATACATTTTTAGCAGCATATTTTTCCCCACATACATTATACAACATTTTAACATAAAGCAGATATTAGCAGATAAGTGTACTTACTTAATACAATTTTGTATTTACTCAGCAGGTCAATGAAAAGAAACAATGAAGTAATTTTTATGAAAATCTGAAATATCATGCTAGCTGCAGGCTTAGATGACTTTTTGCATGTAATTTATCTTGATATTTTATTTTAACTGCTTATTATCCACCAAAACTGAGATATAGAGATAAACTTTGGGAAATCACAGAGAACTTTTCAATTAAGCTGATATTAGCAGGAGAAACTTTAGTAAAAAGACTGTCCCAAAATAAGCTGGTGTCATAAGTTCATGTACCAGTGCTTTCAACGGCAATTCAATTATACCCCCCACAAAAGTCACTGTGAAAACTAGTGGATTGGATGACTTTTCATGGCGCTGTAGTTTAAAAATGAAGACTTCACATCAGATTCAAGGTTGTCTTCTAAAAATTTTGATGCTAACAGGGAAAGCCCTTTTTAAAAGAAACAATTTCTAATAATTTTTTGTTTATTTCATTCATCCACTTACCCTTCAACCAAGCCACACTCACCTCAATTACCTATAATTGTGATTCACTCCTGAATAGTGTCCCACATCTTTCTTACTTCCTCTTTTATAAATATGAATAAAGGTTTCCTAAACTTACTGCTTAAATATATCTAACTTTCTTTATGATAAATATATCTAACTTTTAAATAACTATCTCTGCTGTTATCTGTACACTATTTCCTACTTTGTCATCCTAGAAAAAATGATCCCTGACTTGAGATCTCTCTCTTCCTCTGTAAAGACAGATGAAAGGAACTATTTAAAGAACAATGCTATTTCTTTTTGTATCAGACTTTTTCAGTATTCATACTGAAATAATCATTGCTCATATATTCAGAAAGGTTTGAGATACATACCTGCATTGTCTTTGCAGATACTAGAAGAGTTACTATTCTCATTACTTTGGTATAGGTGCTGAGTTCTAGTCTCTTGGGGTACAGATGATGTTTGAGTCATCCCTTCTTCCAAGGCTTGCTTTATCCAGCGCTATAATGGGAAAAGAACCAGGAAATTATCAATAATTATTTAAAACTATTAGTATATCTATTTCAAATGCATTAACCAGGTCATTCATTACATATCAACTGGCGAGAGATGCAATCCAACACACTCATTCAGTTCCATAGTCAAGTATTTTTTCTTCTTGTGTTTCAGCATATTGGAATATTACCCATCAATTCCTTTTACTGGGCAAAATTGAGAAAACCTAGATTACACATAATGAGATCTCATTAAAAAACCGAAACCAATGAAAAATGATTACTCAACTTTTCATACTGCTTAGAATGGGGAAAATGGAAAGAGATAAGAAGAAATCTTAGCATTTATTTAAGAGATTGATCATATAGGATGAAAGTAGCACATAAAATAAGTGCCAAGAAGGAAGATAAAAGAACACCTCTTCACTACAGGTACCAAAATACTTCTAAAAGGTCTACTCTCAGATGGAATATCCTGCTAATTTTTCTCTTCCTATCAAGTAGTTGGTTAAATTATGCATAAATAATGCAAATAACCAGAATAAATGATCTGTAGAAATAAAAAAGGGGAAAAGCCACATTTTTTTTTTAGTGAATACTGGAATCTAAATGATGAAAAATAAATTAAGGTCAGGAAGTAAGCCTACAAAGATTAGGATTGTAAAACTACGCATCCTGTGGAAGAGAGAAAATTTCTTACCTGTAATTGTGTTCTCTTAAGATACACAGTTGTAGGTTGCTCACCACTGTGTGGCTCTCCTGCCCTGACATAAGACAGATCGAATTTTGATAAACATCAATTTCTGAGTAGGACCCTCCCCCAAATAGGAAAATCAAAGGTGTTTATAATTTCACACCTTTAGAGAACAAGTATTACAGGTAAGTAAATATTCTCTTCACTAAAGAGAGGAATTTTAATAGATTTGCCTGATTAGAAACGTAAGAAACAATTATTTTCTAGGGAATAATTTCTAGGAAAATTTCACCAAGAAAAAATTTATATCTTGTAAATGGCATTGTGGACTGCCTGCCAAATAAAACTAAAATAAAGTTGTAAACATGAGGAGAAAAGAGTGAATAAGAATATAAAAAGATCTCCACAATCAATTGAATCACATCAGCATTGTAGAATATGACCAGGTCTCTGAAAAGCCCAAATAAGACCAAGAATGAACTCTTTTATACACAGAATATTGATGTAAAGATGAACCATCAGAACCACAACTCCTTATGACTTAGAGAAGACCTTAGAAGTCCCTTGTCCAAAGCACGTAGTGTACAGATGAAGAAAATTAGGATCAGGAGGAAATGACTGTAAAATCCTTCATTATAGATACCTTTAGTACAAGTTTTTCTTTTCAGAGCAGATGACAGGACTTAATTGGGGTTACTGTGCTTTCCTCCAAGAGAAAAGTAGATGCACCCATAAAAGAAGTTACATTCTGGATTTGATAACCAAAAAAAGGAAAAATAAAACAAGGATAGGGGCATTCTAAGGAATAAGATGCTGCTATGGTTGGATATAAGATCAAACACAGCAAATATGATCTAACCTATTCCTCCTGGCCCTATTGTATGCCTACACAGTTATTTTATGGCTCATAAAAAAGGATCATAAACATCTGTATCTAACAAGTTCAAATCACCCCTATAGCTAATAAATTAACATTAGATAGCCCCATCCCTGAGTCCCAGCTATGGTTAAGGTCAAAAGAACATTTCTTCCTTCTCTAAAACTCTGTATTACAGAACTTTTTAGGAAGCTCAGAGATGAGAGGGAGAAATATTTTAAAGAATAAAGAGCAAGAAAGTAACTTCGGTTTTAGTTCAAAGATCTGTGTTGAAACTTGGCCATGCCTTTTACTAGCTGCCTAACTCCGGGCAAGTTACTGAACCCCTCTAAGTCAAAGCTTCTGATCTATAAATTGAGGCCAATAATCCCAACTTCACAGGGCTGTCATGTAGGCTAAGTGAGATATTGTATGTGAAGAAAGTTTGTAGCAGAGTACTGAGTACAAATGATCAGTGAGGACTTGTTCAGCTGAATTTCAATGCTATATGTAGAGATAGAGATTAATAACCTTCCAGTGCATACAATGAAATATCAATGCAAAGGACAGTGTTTCATTTTTCAGTCAGGATGGTTTTCTAAGAAATCCGGGAGACCAAATGCCATACATATATTATGCCTTCAAGGTAAGTTTAGAGAAGATTTAGAGAACAAGGAAGGATACTACTTGAAAGACTTCTTAGCCACTTATAAATGCTTCCATTCTAAAATAAGAAGTGAAGCAAGATCCAACAAAAGACATACATACCATAACATGCTTTTTAAGAACTATGATTTGATTTACTTTAGAAACTCCAGGGAGATCATAAAATATTCTGTCAAATACTCTAAAAGTCTGGGTGCAAATATACATATACAACTTTATGCTGTTTTTTACTTAAGAGCCCTGTACCTCCTTTAATT
Organism: Myotis brandtii; assembly: GCF_000412655.1. NCBI lineage: Eukaryota > Metazoa > Chordata > Mammalia > Chiroptera > Vespertilionidae > Myotis > Myotis brandtii. Next base: position 5,203,950 of record NW_005361955.1, read on the forward strand.
AGATATGAAACAGTAGGCCTATTAATAATATACACTGTTCCAACTAAATCCCACGGAGGATGGTTTTTCTCATCTACCTGTTTAACCTACATTCTTCTCTAAGGTATCTTCAGACATTTATTACAATTTTGTTTAATCACAGAAATCTTAGGTTCTGCATTAGATTAATACTTTCTAACCAATCTACAAATGACTCGTCTTCATCCCCACCCAGGATAAAGCTGAGTTTGACTGCTAGATAAAAGCCTCAATTTTATTAGTTTTGCCCCATAAAAAACCACATTCTGGTTTTGTAATGTAATTTTGGTATGTCAACAGCAAATCTTAAAGCTGTGATTTGAACTTAGTTCAGATCTAAACTTAAATAAATAAGACCCAATTTAAGTAAGGTAATTTTACTATGATAATTCAGAGTACATAGCCTGAATTCCTGAAGACTGGTATGACACACATAGATGAAAAGTGCCTGTGCAGAGCCTGTATATAACAAGACTAAGGATAGACAGACACATTTGGAGAATATAACATGAACATGAATTAAATGGGATTTCTATCTGTTGCCAGTAGAGATATAAAGATGAGCCAGATACAAGCCCTAAGCCATAACCTGGGAAAAAGAGCTCTAAGAAGTAGATTTTCTATGAAATTTTAAGTTTTATTTCTATACGTTTTTGGTTTTCACAGGACTCTGCTAGTTGGAAAAGCAAGATGGGAATAGAAAGACCATAACCCAGCATCAGAATAATCAAGGCATCATTTCAGAAGCTAGTCTATACTATTTACAATTCAGACTTCACTACTAATCTGTACTAAATAACTGTCTAACCTTCATAAAGGACCAAAATAGGAGATTCTAGAATCTGGCTTGATAAGATGCTTCAACAGTTAACATTCTTAGAAGTCTAGTAATCTGTTATTGCATTATCTACAAACCATTTTGCAAAGATACCATGGTCAAATTGCACTTTAGTTCTACTTGGGAATTTCCCCCAAATAAACCAGTAAGTGACTCAAATACTTAGTAGGTAAGATGTATGATTAGGAAAAGACTTTCTTCAGTGTATACTGCTCATTCGGTGGTAGGGCCCTTCCTTTGTGCACAGATCCCTGTTGCCCTCCTCCCCTCCATATCCCACACCACTCTGGCTCTTCTTTTGTAACCCCCCTCCCCCCAAGAAATAATTTCTGCTCTTTGGGGAAAGAGAAAAGCTTTAAGTTTGGAGGAGTCAGGGAAGACCTGCCTGGAGTTGGAGACTTCATCACATCAAATAATCTACATGCAGCATCCTCATGTACGTGATGCCAGTGGAGGAGGGCAATGGCAGACACTGAGGAAGGCAGCCTGAATCCAGATCTGAGGATAAGAGAAAAGGGTGTTCCAGGGAACAGACTACCTCAAAGGAAGACCAAATGAAAGGGTGTCCTATACTTCTAGAAACACAAAAACGACATTATAGTCTGAGGCAATGATCTATTCCTGAGAGACACCTTTGGAAAATATTCAGGGCTTCTGGGAATTAAGAAAGAGCATTCCAAAAACAAACAACTCAAACACTACTGCCACTAGATCCAAAAATAGTATGTAACTAGAGAGAGGAGAGACAGGAAGAGAAAGAGATAGAATGAATTTATAGTAGGTTCCATATTCACTAGGGAATAAACAATCCAACTTGTCATTTGATCAAGGAACAACAATTATGCCAATTGTAATAGGACATTTCCTCTACTCTAATTCAAATGATAATAATGATTGAATTAATTTAAAACACAATTCGATAATTTTTTACTTATGCAACAGTACTTTAGAGTACCTGGGGCCCAATCTCACTCAAAATCACAAATGGACATTTTAACCAATACCACAAGAGCACACACAGAACATCCCTCCCTTCCCAGGCATCAAATGCTGTGCGCTCTCAACTCAGTAACCTCAAGGGCTCTCTGAAGACAATAGTGAATACTCACAAACTGAGCACCAACAACGCAGTACACAACATCCGACCTTAGTCCCACTGAGTTTTGATGCATCGGTATTCAAGGTTGAACAATTAACTCATAATAAACTCACATGGGCAGAGAGTAGCTATCTGGAGAATGTGTTAGATATGTTAGGATTGCAAGCAACCTAGGTTAAAAATAAACATTGACATACCTTTTTACAGGAGCTGAATGTGCCATCAGGCAGAAGGGGCCTTCGACGCCTCTCAGGGATAAAGGGTGAGCCAAAGCGAATGTAGTGTTTGGGGGTGGTGCAAATTAACGGGGAATGGATAAGACCAGGTAACATGTTCAGGGTCGTTGCCAGTACAGTTGGGTCCGTGGTGATACGTAAAGGGCACTCAACAGGGCATTCTTGCTTCTCAGCTTTGTCATTCAACCATTCTGTAACTAGATACTAAAGCAAAAAGAGATCATCAGTTGACGCTGCAGATATAAAAGCCAGAGGCAGCAGTGTTAGATGATAGACAAACCTCATCTAGAAACTAGGACTCAGGTAGATACAGCAGCTGCAGAGAATGAATTGGGCATTCAAAATGCAAGGATGTTTCCTTCACCCTCTCTGTGACCACAAAGGGAGGAATAATTCCAGATATCAGCATTTACCTCTGCCCAAAAATTATGGGAACAAAAGCACTGTAGTAGCATGGCTTCAGCCCTCTGTGTCAAAATATTTTATTTAAAACTTTCAATTTAATAATATTTAGAGTATTTGTTTTTTTCTGGGGAATTACAGGACCTCTCACTTTACTAAGACACAGCCCTTGCCAGACTAGACTTATGAACATGTTTTCATGACTCACCTTTTTGGTTTTGGGGTATTTAGACGCTGCACGGTTGACATGGGATCCAGTTACTGATGCCATAGTTGGGTCAGATCCTGTTAACTGCCTGTTTTCTCCTGAACTGTCTGTACTTCCAGCTTCAGTAGGAGTTACTGAACTGTTATTTCCTCCTTCTTCCAAGGCAGCTTGTGACAACTCTGCCTGCTGTGCAATGGCCTGCTTCTGACGCTTTAGTCTTTGGGCTGAACTGGTCCGGTACCGAGAAATACGACTCTTCGGTCGGGGCCTAGAAGGCTTTGCAGGAGGTGGTTTGGGGACTGGCTTTTCTATAGCAACATCCTATAACAACAGCAGAGTAAATGCTTACTAGAAATTTCTTATCAGCAAACATTCCATCTAGCCCCCTATTCCCTTTAAGCATTCTGAATGTTTACTGGTGAAAAAAGCGAGCATTTAGAAACACTAATTTCAAAAGTAATTCTTATAAAATTTAAATAGTGAAATTAGCTAAATAGGCTGTAGGTAGATGCCTTGGTTATTAATTAATTAATTATTTATTTAGCTTCTTGTAAGTATTTATAAAATAGGTCAAAAGTCAGCTGAAGCCACCTAATTTTAGGGATCTTAGCAAAGACAATTTTCTCCTTTGTTTCTTTCCCACACACTAAGGTTTTAGTTTAAGGCTTAGAATTCAGGGCTAGGGTAGGGAAGGGAAACATGAGTTTACCCTGAGAATACTATGAAAGGGCAGCTGCATGACTGTGTTATACAGAAGGGCCAAAAGAGAAACCAAATAATTTTTATGAACTCATCACCAAGAGTTTATCTGGCAGAAACAATATGACATTTCATTCTAGTCTAAAGTGTCTGGTCATTCCAATTCTGCCTCCCTGTATCCCACAGCTGATGAAAATGGCCTTATTTAATGCAATATGAAATAAAACTGAAAATTCAAATTTTAACAATTTCCAAAAACCAGGTAACTGACATTAGCAAAAGCAAGGATGTTGAAGGCTGGAATCTTTTCTTCTCTTACCCCAGCTTGGGAAGACCTTCGGGTGTTCACCCCAATACTCTGTGGGGTGCTTGGGATGGCCACATTTGAAGCAGAGTTGCTAACTTCAGATTCAGGAGTTTCAGTTTTTGTTTCTTCCCCTACAGGTGTCTCTGAGGCATTGGTAGTAACCTCTATGTCAGAGTTGCTTTGTTCCAAGGACTGATCCCGTCGCTTCTTTCTTTTCTCCAAGTTTTCAAAAGCATGCATGATGGCTTCAACTTTCCTATCTTCCCGGGTCTAGAAAAAAAACAAACACATAACGTTAGCATAGAAGGAAGTTTCAACCGGGGGGGGGACCACGACAGCATTTCAGAAATATTATTTATGAAAATTTATAGACATTTACAAAACTATCAGTACATATACAGTAGGTCCTTGGGTTACATCAGAGATCTGTTCCTATGGCACGATGTAATGCGATTTTTGCCGTAAGTTGGAACCCACCTACAGAAGCACCTACGTCACTCACATGGAGCACATACACAGCAGTAATAAAGTGAAACAGTAAAAAAAATTTAAAAGAAAGATAACAATTCCTGACCTTTACTTGTGGTAAATAAATAATAAAAAGCATAAAGCACATATGTACATACGTCAAAATGACGGAACTTTTTTTTTTTAATAAATGGGACATAGTGACATAACCACGAAATGACATACGTCGAGTCCGACATAACCCGAGGACTGTCTGTATCTTGTAAAATAAAACATAAAAACTAAAAATAAAGTATTTAATTTAAAAAAATATATATTTTACTGATTTTTTTTACAGAGAGGAAGGGAGAGGGAGGGATAGAGAGTTAGAAACATCGATCAGCTGCCTCCTGCACACTCCCAACTGGGGATGTGCCTGCAACCAAGGTACATGCCCTTGACTGGAAATCGAACCTGGGACCCTTCAGTTCGCAGGCCGACGCTCTATCCACTGAGCAAAACTGGTCAGGGCAGTATTTAATTTAAGTGTTAGAATTTTAAAGGAAGGTCAAACCTTAACTTTTCAAACAAGGCCAGCTATCCTGAAACTTTAATATAAAAGAAAAACAGCCATCAAAACCAATTACTTCTCTGCATTTTCAGAGTTCAAAATAACCAAGTAGATTTTCTTGAACTTCTTCTGAGGGACAGAAATAAACATGGATGCCCTAACTGGTGTGGCTCAGTGGATAGAGCGTCGGCCTGCAAACTGAAGGGTCCCAGGTTCGATTCTGGTCAAGGGCATGTATCTTGGTTGCGGGCACATCCCCAGTAGGGGGTGTGCAGGAGGCAGCTGATAGATGTTTCTCTCTCATCGATGTTTCTAACTCTCTATCCCTCTCCCTTCTTCTCTGTAAAAAAGCAATAAAAAATATATATTAAAAAAAAAAAAAGAAATAAACATGGATGGTTTCAGCAAAAAGTAAGAGTTTTGAATCCATATGACTGATAGGGATTTTTAAATGTCAAAACTCACACAAACTTAGAGGAAAATTCCTCTAAGTTAGAGGAAGTAGCCCCAACAGACACATTTTGTTTTGACCAGACAGTTTTTTGGAAATGAGATTGTTAGTAAGAAGCTTCTAAAGACCATCATTGATAATAGGCACTAGACAACTGCTACATTAATAAAATTGACTTTATGAAAAAAAAAATCCAAATTATAATGTGCAGATGATGGTATAGTATGTTGTCAAAGAAATGAGATGATACAAACTCAGAAGAGAAGGGCTTCACATACTATAGGTAGTAGGAGTCAGCTCTAACAAAAGGATGTTATGGGATACCCACCCTCCTGCTATGAGCTGGGTTCTCCTGGTCATCTGTAACCTCTTCTTTTTCTTCTTCTGCCTTTTCTTCTGGATTGTCTATTTCCTTTAAGATAGAGGCAATATTTAGCTGTACTCTTAAGCTTTGGGACAAAAATCACCCCCTGACCCTCCAATAGCTTAAAACTCTCTAGAAACAATTTCTAGTGCTTGATAGTGTTACTCATGTGGGGCCACATGGTAAACACAGACAAGCCCCATTCTCTGGACTAAAACCTGGAAAGTAGCTAAAAGGATATTCTTGACATTGTTTAAAAAAAGAGAGAGGCCCTAGTCAGTGTGGCTTAGTTTGTTGGGCATTGTCCCGTGCACCAAAAGGTTGCCAGTTCAATTCCTAGTCAGGGCACAGGCCTAGGTTTTGGGCTTGATTCCTGGTAAGGGGTGTGCAGGAGGCAGCCAATAAATATTTCCCTCTCACATCGATGTTTCTTTCTCTTAAAATCAATAAAAATATTTTTTTAAAAAAGAGAGAATGAATGGAACGAATGAACATGCACCCACCTTGATATGAAGGGCATTAAGTGTTATTATAGATCCCTACATAAAACATGTGTCAACCTGAGATCCTCTTCGCTTGGAGATGATCAATACCATAGCAACACCCTCTGGCCAAGTAACATTACCTCATGGTCACTGGATACAGTCACTTTCTCAGCAGGAACTTGTTCTGCTTGTGGGTTGGTATCCTCCTCTACAGTCTCATTCTGCTGCTCCATCTCTAGCTCTTTCCGCCGTGCTTTTCTCCGTCTTGTCTCTGCTCCAACGATGGGTAGGCTTGGAGGAGGTGGGAGTGGCAGTTCTGCAGCATTGGGATTCCTTTTCTGTATAGGGCAATTCCGGTTCCCCTTGTGACATGCACAGTCTACTTTATAATTACTGCTCCAAAGAAACAAATAAAAGTGCCTGTCTCAGTAACCTTGAAAATCAGTTATATTACCCATTCATTCTCTTAAAATATTACTACAGTAATTTTTTCTGGTATTATGTGTGATTAAGTTAAACAGAGACATTAGAGAGTCCTATGAGTACTTTCAATATTCTGTGTGTCTACAGAACCCCAACTTTTCCCACTGACCTATGGTCAATGGAAAGAAAAGAAAGCCCCCACTAAATTCAGTTCTCCCAACTGTCTTTATGCTACTGAGTGAGCAATGAATCAGTGAAAAATTCTAAAGTGGCTATACTTATCTTTTGTCTACATCCGCCACTAACTTTTTTACCCACCAATTCCCCACTTATTATTATTATTTTTTCTTAAATATTTTTATTGATTTCAGAGAGAGGAATGGAGAGGGAGAGAGAGAAAGAAACATCAATGATGAGAGAGAATCATTGATCAGCTGCCTCCAGCACACCCCACACTGGGGATCAAGCCCGCAACCCCGGCATATGCCCTTCACTGGAATTGAACCCGGGACCCCTCAGTCCACAGGCCGATGCTCTATCCACTGAGCCAAACTGGCTAGGGCCCTACTTATTATTAATACCTTTTATTATACATGTGCCAAACATCAATTTATAACCTTTTTTGCCTAAAAGGACCATGGAAGAAAAATCATCCATTTTATAAAACCCATCACATATTCATCTGTGATTTGCCATCTCTGTTTTTCTGTATTGTCATATATAACTAGATTACATGATTTGAGTGGATGGGGTGAACCTTTAAATTCTCATTCTATATGACCCCTGGCATAACTGCTGTGTGCATACAACTGATGCTGTCTCAATTTTCAGGAATGTCATACCTACCCATTTTTTGCTATTCTTGCTATAAAGGTATAAACTAAAATACATTTGGTTAGCAGACTATTGAGCAGTTTAATACTATGTATCTATGTCTCATAAAACAAACAAAACAAAAAAACGCCCAAAATCTCTTTCCCTCCAGAATTTCTAAGCAGAAAAATGCAATACTTGTGAAAAGATTAGTTAAAAAAGAGAAAAATGTTTAGGAACAAAAGCAGACCTAATAGCTTAATATATAAGATAAGGTCATTCATGTTAGGAAAGGTTTTAGAGGTCTTACCAGTTACTGTACTCATAATCAAATGCTATGGTGACTTCAGCATCCTTGGTGATAGCAGACACAGCATAGATACACAGGTGAATCATCCCATCTGCAATCATGTGTCGCACCTGTGTGAATAGCACTTATGATTGATGATTTATCACAAAGACCAAAAATTCTCCAAAAGAAAAAAAACGTTTTATACAAATAATTTATCCCCAGTTAGAGTTATAGTAGTCTTAACTCTATCATTTCATTTGTAACTATTATATAGTAAGTGTTTGAAAATGTATGATACTTCAATAAACCTCAAGATGTTAGAAATCAAGGTACAACCACTATTTTATATATTAAAGCTGTTTTCAGAGAATTAAAATTTCTTAGCCTGTAAGAAAACTCCTGTGGAGTTTCTTGCTTTATTTGATATGGTTGCACTGATTAATCAATTCTAAAAATGTCTAGAAGCACTATTAACCATATAGCTTAGTTTGGACCCAACGACATCTTCTACTATATGGTAACTTCTTTACTATAAACTCTTTGACTTCTTATCCAGTCTAGCTCTTTCTCTTAAACAAATGCTTTTCACACTTCTTCCTCTCTAAAGAATTCATTCCTTGCCCCCATCCTGTCAGAATAAAAGCATCACTACTTTTGTTTTTGTCTCTCTTTTACAATTAAAGATCGTAACCATTATCTACAGACCTTAACCTGGGTGAAGTTTTCAGATTGTTTCTTCAGTAGACTTATTCTATTCTTTGGTGATTCCATTAAAAGAGAAGTTCCTACAGAAATCTTACCTCTGCATTTGGTGTACATGATCTTCTGATGAACCGAGCATCATTACCGAAAGTACGTGCATCCACACACATCTCTACACCATTGAATTTTGAGTAGAAGAGCACAAAGGGGTATGGTCTAGGGATATAATTAAAAATTTCTGTAATTCTCAACACAAATAAAAAGGCCACCCCGTTGATTTCAAATATAAAGCACATGCTGACAGAAGCAGCAGTAGTCTTTTGCAATGCCTACACTTGGAAAATATCACATGCTTGTCTGCTTTTGATTAAAGAATAAGCACAAAGCAAGGAATGCTTGGCCTGGAGTCATTACCACTTTATACATTAAATAGTTTGCAGACTTATTAACACTTCTCTAGCTACGGCAGACATGAATGAGATTATTTGAGCTGTAATCTTTTCCCCAAGAGAGTATCCTATCAACCAGAATGGTTTTTATAGCGATACGGCTCAGCCAGGCCCACTTTAGCCCTCACTGCTCACAAAATGATATTCTTACTTTTTGAAGAAATGCCCATTGACCTCAAATTGCTGTCGTAACATGACTTTCCCTCGATACTCTATTATAAGAGTGTCCAAAGCCAAATCTCGTGCAGCCCTCAGGATCTTCCGGTGCTTTTGAACACGAGTGACTCTTCCCAACTGTAGCTGAATAAAACCAGAGTATTAACATTAGATAGCAACAACAGCAGCATCTTATATATAATAAAAGCCTAAGCGACTGTTTTGGCGAAACGACCAGAATGACCAGTTGCTATGATGTACACTGATCACCAGGGGGCAGACACTCAACAGAGGAGCTGACCCCTGGTGGTCAGTGCACTCCCACAGGGGGAGCGCCGCTCAGCCAGAAGCCAGGTTTATGGCTGGCGAGTGCAGTGGTGGTGGCGGGAGCCTCTCCTGCCTCCATGGCAGCATTAAGGAGCAGTGAGCAGACAGGTGGTAAGGAGTGACGGGTCCCCTGAGGGGTTCTGGACTGCAAGAGGGCGCAGGCTGGGCTAAGGGACCCCCCCCACCCCCGCTCAAATTTCATGCACCGAGCCTCTAGTGTGGATAATATTTCCTAACTGAGGAAAAAACACCAATGCTTTTAGGATGTATTTGTATATATCATTTAGCTCAATGATCAGGAATTTTTTTCATATATTTTTATTGATTTTTAGAGAAGAAGGGAGAGGGAGAGAGAGAAACATCAATGAGAGAGACTCATTGATTGGCTGCCTCTTGCACGCCCCCAACTGGGAATTGAGCCAGCAACCTGGGCATGTGCCCTTGACAGGAATCGAACCCAGGACCCTTCAGTCCGCAGGCTGACATTCTATCCACTGAGCTAAACCAGCTAGGGCTATGATCAGAAATTTCTGAGTTGATGAAAGGTCAGTACTTCTAGGAAAAGGACTCCATGTAGTGAACTTGCCACATTCCCTCACACCTTCACAGCTTAATTTGGGCCCAATAACATCAAGAAAAGATACAAGTCCAGCCAGAGGGGCTAAGTGGTTGAGCGTCGATCTATGAACCAGGAGGTCATGGTTTGATTCCCAGTCAGGGCACATGCCCAGGTTCTGGGTTCTTCTCCGGTAGGGGACTTGTGGGGAAATAGCCAATTGATGATTCCATCTCACCACTGATCTTTTTTCTCTGTCTCTCCCTTCCTCTCTGAAATCAATGAAAATATATTTAAAAAAAAAAAAAATCCAAGAAAAATGCATAATTATGATTTTAGTGGTCTATTTCTAATATAAGAATGGGGGGAGGGGGAGAGAGCTTAGCTTTCTATTAAGCTTAATAATTCCTACTGAGGCTGCATAAAATTTCCTATCTTAATTTATATATTTTTAATTAATCAAGATAGTCTAAAAATATGTAACTGGATATTGTCCAGTTACTGTAACTCCCCCCAACCACTACTGATTTTTTAAAAAATATATTTTTTATTGATTTCAGAGAGGAAGGGAGAGGGAGAGAGAGATAGAAACATCAATGATGAGAGAGAATCATTGATTGGCTGCCTCCTGCACGCCGCACACTAGGAACAGAGCCCACAACCCAGGCATGTGCCTTGACCAGGAATTGAACCATGACCTCCTGGCTCATAGGCAGACGCTCAAACACTGAGCCATGCCCGCCGGGCTGATTTTTAGAGAGTGGAAGGGAGAGGGGAGACAAGAGGGAGAAATATCGACGTGAGAGAGACACATTGATTGGGTACCTCCTGCATGTGCCCCGACTGGTGCCAGGGATCCAGCCTGCAACTGAAGTGTGTGCCCTTGCCCAGAATCGAACATGCGACCATTCAGCTGGCGGGTCAACACTCTAACCACTGAAGCAAATCAGCTAGGGCAACTATAACCTGCTTTTGGTTAAAGATGCTCTAAGTCAGCGGTTCTCAACCTGTGGGTCGCGACCCCTTTGGGGGTCAAACGACCCTTTCACAGGGGTCGCCTAAATACATCCTGCATATCAGATATTTACATTACGATTCATAACAGTAGCAAAATTACAGTTATGAAGTATCAATGAAAGTAATTTTATGGTTGGGGGTCACCACAACATGAGGAACTGTATTAAAGGGTTGCGGCATTAGGAAGGTTGAGAACCACTGCTCTAAGTCCTTGTAAATTTGAAAGATATGGTAATTCCAATATAAACCCTCTTCCTGAGTTCTTAAAAATCAACTACTTTGAGCCATTAATCCTTTTATCCTTACCTGCATTTGGGAACCAATAACTGTATTATTGCAGGCCAATTCAGTCTTATTGATAGTGTCTAAAATAGCAGGTTTGCCCACAAATTCCTTGCTAGAATGTAGATGTTGTTCAAGGGCATTCTGTACATCTGCACTGTACTGATTAGTCAAAGCTTCTTCATACTGATCAGTCCATAGTCTTATCCGATTTTCCCATCCCTCAGTTGTATTCTCATCTAAATTCTGTGCTTCAGAAGGAGAATTCTGTAGAAAACAAAGGTAGGTAGGTTAGCAGAGCCCATGAATAAAAATGGGAGGGGGGGAAAAGAGGCTGAGTCTCATAAAATTTGTTTTTAAGTGGCAGTTGGTGTGGCATAAAAGAGTAATGCCTGGGAGTCAGGGGATCTGGCTTCTATAATGGTTTCATTACCAATGAGCAGGGAAGCCTTAAAAAAGCTCAGTTTTCCTCATTTCTAAAGTGAGAAATTAATCTGGATCATACTTCTATCCCATCACTGTAGTTTTATGACCATCTTTAAGTCATAAAAATCAAGTTAAGAAGAAAATTTTCATGAAAATGAACAAGAGACCTCTCAAATATCACATCACTTAAATTTAAGTATTTCTTGGACATCTCTATTAGTGTGCCAGCCCAAATTGATAGTATTTTACTTCTCTCCAGGAGAATGTTTTTGTTTTTGTGTGACTTATGTTCATTATACAATTATTACATGTTCACTTGAAATATACATGTGACCCAAATAAATAAATAACCCATCATCTCATTTCCCATAGAAAAAGCTATCATTCTGGAGTGTATCTTTCTAACACTCTATTTTCGACAGTTTCAATAGCCACACTTTGAAAAGCTGAGGTGAGGAGAGGGGGTGGGTAGGTAGAGTTTGGAAAATGCTGAGAGTACTTTACTATGCTTCTCTAGGGAAAACCATTGCCCTCTATGGTGACAGTACTAAGAAAATATTATTATATCACATAAGCATTATCCTAAACAGTTTTTTGTGTGCTTGAGCTACAGAGACAGAATTTAAGTCTGACACATGCTCTCCTCTCTAGAGCTCAAGACTTAAGGTACCATCAGAAAACAAAACAAATAATTGTGATGATGTCATATTAGTGATGATTAGAAGGAAAAGACAGTATAGTAACAAAGCTACTCATAAATAATGTCCACACTAAACTTGCAAAAACAGGCATAAGAAAATTAAACGTACTTTCATGAATGATATAGACAACATTTATACCTACTGTAACAATTGCTTTCTTTCATTTTTGTGTCACTGGTTTTAACTGACTGTTGTCTACCATCCTTTCCCCACGAAAGGAAAAGGAAAACATCAATACGACTGTTTTTTACATTTCATGCTAGAGTCCAAAAGACTGAACAACAAACAAAGGATCTAAGAAACACCTAAGACCAACAACACACTGAGAACAGAATTTCATCTGCTTGAGATGTAACAGCTGAGAAAAAAAAAAAAGTACAAAACCTAAGACTTAAGGGTGCTTGCTTATAAGACTGAGAATTATGGATGCCCAAACAGTATTCCCAAGTTTAAGCAACCAATAGGGATCACTAAACTTTTGACTTATTACACTCAACATATATGAGAAGCCTTTGCCACAGAATCATATGTTATTCATTGATACAACTCTGTCTAATCTGCTGTCCCATTCTTCTGGGTACTGAACACCCTATCTCAGTAGGTTTAGAACAGTGGTTCTCAACCAGAGGTAATTTGCCCTTAAGGAGATATTTGGTACTATCTGAAGTCATTTTTTATTATCACACCTATGTGTTATTGGTACTAGTGGGTAGATGCCAAGGATGTTGTTAAACAGCCTACAATGCAAAAAAACAGCTCCCTTCAACAGCCCAAGAATTTCTTGGTTCAAAATGTCAGTAGTGTCAAAGTTGAGAAATTTTGAGTAGTCTCCAAGTAGGAAAGTGCCTGACTGTGGGATTAAAAATCCAAATGACAGATTCTTCCCATTCTTATAGCTATCACCCAGAACTTTGGTGAAGTTCTTAATAATGAATTCTGAGTACAAAATTTGCAACTCAACTTAAAATTCTGGTATGAGAATTAAAATAAACTGACTAGTATTTTTTTATTGTATAAATTTTAGCATGTTTATGGGACTGTGTGTCAACATGTCAAAATAACAAGCAATATTTGGGGTTTATGTGTAGTTTTCTGGAGAGTTGATCAACAGCTTTCAAAACATTTCAAATCTCTAAAGACAAATTATAATAGCTGATAAAATAGAAAAGGGCTTAACAGCTAGGATAAGCCTTTGTCTGTTCTATAACTCTATTTAAAGGCTCCCTGTAAGCAAAGGAGACAAAAATAAAGGGGCAGTTAAAGCAAACTTGGCCCCTTGAAGGAGATAATAATTAAGTTGTGTTTTAAGGTATCTCAAGACTCTGATGCTCTTGGGCTCTAAGTCTTCTTCCCATCTCTTCTACAGATATGTACCAGTCTATTTATAGGTGTATACAAGGCAAGGTCTTCAAATTTTAGATCAAGTGCCACCTGTAATCTTTGTTAACATCAGTCATGTTGTACTCCATATATATATACACACATATATATCCTAATAAAGCTTATCTTCACTAAAATATTTTAATGTTTTTCCCATATAACAGTCAATAGGAAAGATTCTGCTTTTATATCATTTATATGTTTAGGGACATGAATAGTTATAGGGAAATACCAGATAGTACAATCAAATCTCCTTTGGGCAAATTCTGTTTTTGTCACCCAGTACCTAAAGTCCATTGCACATAATTTCTCTATTCTCCAACTGTTACCCAAAATCATGCCTCATAAGCTCTTTTATTTGACAACCGAAGAAAAGAAACACATCAGCCATCGGAATCTTCTATATCAAATAAATATGCCAGAAGAAAACAGTTCAAATGTAAGTAATTCCAATAAGAGTAGGTCCTATCAATAAATACCACTTTCCTACTGATGAAAACTATCCTCCCAACTGGTGACTAAAGCCCACATGGTCCTAGGGTAGGTACATAAGAGATCTTATTTTACCAGAAAAACCTCACTCCTGAGGTTGAGGCCAAACACAATAACAGAACATATCTGCCTCATTTTATTTGGCAAAATGTCACTTACCCCCAGAAAAGCAGCTAATGAAAAACCAACAAATGAAAGCTAATTACAGAAAGAGAAAATATTTCAGAAAATGGCCAAGAAAATCTACTTTGGAGAAAGGTTCTATGAAAACCAATGGCAACAATTACAAACTAACAAAAAGTAGAATCCAAGATTCCCAGACCATCAATGTCAGGAAAGAAGCTAACCAAAATGCAAGATCACAGTGAAGTAAAACACAGCATCAGGGAAGAATACCCCTTACCTTCATCCGCAAGGACTTCCGGGATCCCTCTCGAAATGCCTATCCCAAAGAGGAAAACAAGTAGAACAAAACAAAACTTGGTACCAAGAATGACAGTTATACCTATCTGAGACTAAAACTAAGGCAAGAACTAGTGTTCTAGCCTGTCCCCTTTTCCCTAGGTAACAAATATAATTGAATTCCCCACACTATTATCAAGAATAGGGGGTAGCTCAAGGAGCGTGAACTCTGTGGCTAACTCCAGTACTTCCCATTGTGAAACTAGGTAATTAACAGGGAAGAGCATGCATCACTTAAATCCTATATACACACCTGACACTAAAAGAAAAAGTAAATTAAAATGTTAAGTAAGGTGGCAGATTTACCAGTTTTGAAATTAAGAAGGAAACAAAGACCAATCCCCTTAGCAAGGGATGGGCAAGTCACCTAGGAGCAACAAAGTTGCCATGATGGGGAAGAAAGAACACAAAACAGAAGAGGTTTCTCCTAGAATACAGGAAAGTGACCACAACACTGAGGAAGCCTAGACCATTCAAGAGACATTTCCTAACTTTTTGAAACAAGGAAATAAATCAATCCAATGACATGAAGTAGGCATGTACCAGGACAAGAATTTCAGACTACTTTGGGCTGAGGAGGCAGGGAGATACTATAAGGATAGTGGAAGCCTAGACTGGAGGGTGTAGCACATATGGGCTTGTTACCAGGTGGGGCTAGGATTTCATACCTGGGATGGGGCTTGGAGGAGAAGAAACTTTGTGCCAGTTGTGATGGTATGGAGTGGCAGAAGAGAGGTTGGTCTACATGTTGACAACAGATTAGCCGATTTTTGCAAGTAGAGCAAAAGTGGCCCTTCAAACATCTGGATCAAATTCTTAAAAGAATTTTGGTGCATTCTTGGTCCAAAATTTGAGCTATTTCAGACATATTTCTATTTAAGATACTTTACCCTCCATACCTTGATTTTCTTTGTCTTTGGTGCTGCACGACCCTTTTCTGGACTCTTTTTCCGCTTCTTGGGTTTGGTTCTTCTAACAGTTAAGGTGATGCTTGTAGGTGTGTGCTGTGTTGCTGTATACAACACAGTGGAAGGAGAAAGCTCCTCATCCCAGCTTTCTGTTGCACTGCTGTCCCCACCTGAAAAGGTTATTTCATAGTTCACATTATATAAATATTCAAAAGTATATTAAAGCAGCTTATTCTGATAGATTTATTCCATAATCCAGTAAGTCATTACTTCTACTACTAACTCTATCTGTAGAACAACATAAATACCCACCTCCCATTTGAAAACAAGATTCTTTATCATTGGCAGTAAGCAAATAAACTGTTCTATATTGTATCTATTTCTCCCCTGATAATCAGTCCCAAAGCTCCATTGTTTCAGTATGTAACATAGAAAAAGGACCTGATGTTTTTTGCTCACAAAAAATATTTTGATTGCTACAGAGCTAAAATGTCACTTATGGACGTTAAGAGAATTACACAGTGGTTTTCAGAGGACTTCTCTCTCTTTCCGTGAAATGAGCTAGGGACCATGGGAACTTACAGAAGGGGTTTAGACAAATACTTAAAATACAAAATACTTTATGTCAAAATATGGGCATAACCCATCTTCTGCTCACCTGATATGTTGTCCTGCTTCCGCCGATGAAGTCTAATAACCTTCCCCCTGCTCATTCCCCTAAAGATGGAAAATAAACTTAAAGTAGTCCTTCCAACAGCATGCAGCACATCATCGCACACATGGGAGATGTGTCTCTGTATACACTACCCCCTTCCTCCCACCTACCAAAAGTATCCAGGACATTAAATTTCATATCAAATTCAATAGCTTTAACATCAATCTCTCATTCCTTGTTGTCAGCAATTCTCACCTAGTGCAGAGAATTCGAGCCAAGGAGCACTAAGGAATCATCTACATTAACAAACACAAGAAAGAATACTTTGAGCTTTTCCCTACTAATAAGAAACCCTAATCCCAGCAACCCAGGCTTGAATTTAGATGGAACATGATCTTACCTGCACTTGTCACAGTTGAGAAGGAAGCCATCCTGAGAAAGACCACAAGGACACCAGGTAGGAACAGTCTCTCCTTCAGAGTTCGGGCTGTCTCCACAGCGTTCCTCTACGGGCGACGGCAGGCCATTCAGGTCAGAACGAGGGATGATCGTCTGGACAGGGGGAGAAGCAGGAGGTGTCGGAGGAGGAGGGGCTCCGTAATTATGATCCTGAAAATAAGATTTTTTAAATCAACAGTGTCCAAACACTGGCCCCTCTCTCCCCTAAAGTATGGTACATATGGAAAGAAAGAAGAAAGTAGTACCCTTCGTTTTTTGGCTTCAACCAGGAAAGTGATAAAACAAAATGCCAAGGTCAACTGGGACATAAAAACAAGAACAATGATGCAGGGCTAGACGTCCGCTGGAGGCAGGGAAGTGCAAAAGGGGCAACTTCGTCATGCTGCATATAAACATTGCAAGAAAGTCACAATGTATAAGAATGGATTACACTCCAGGAAGATCACTGCTTTGGAGAGAAACAAATGCATACTCACAGCATAAGGCAGTCCTCGACACCCATGCCTCTGAGTGGTCCCATAATTATGAGTGGAATACACGCTCTTCTCATTAACTGCTGGACTAGCCTCCACAGATTCAGGGCTGCACAAAGGCGAAAAGCAATGCATGATAGCATAACACCTAATCTTCCCTTAAACTAAAACTTAACTTCCCATTCTAACCCCTCCTCTTTCCACAACCACCAGCTACTAGAATAAAGAACTCAGTGAAATAATCTGATTAACATAACTAAGCCTATAAATAACACTACGAGTGTTATTAAATGTGGATTTGTGTGTAACATGAAGCCAGTACAGGCAGATGTCTCAAGGCAGGCACCTGGGATACAAGGTGTCCCTAATGACAAACACAAACGTACCAGCTGAGCAGGGAGTTTCCCCTAGAGAAGCCACTCTGGGCTGCTTTAGACTCAGAACTATTCTTCTTAATTGGATCTCTTAATACTTCCATGAAACCTCACATGACATTTGCAGTGAGTGAGATGATGAAAGTGCCTTCTGCACTGCCCCAGGGACCAGGCCCTCTTCCATTCACTACCAAGACTGGATACCCTGAAGAAAGTACAGGTAAAAACAATGGCATCTTATATTTATACCTCTCATCTTGATGAACCCCCAAACACCTTTCAAATATTAGAGTAATAACTTCTCATCCACCAATGACATGCAAGCATATCAAGGACACAATTATCTTACAGCTGCATGATAATACAATAGAACTTCAAAATAATCAAAACTCTACTGAGATGTTTTGTTAGTCTAATGACAACAGCAACAGTGACTACCAATTTGAATTTCCCATTATTTTCTAGGTACTGTATATATATATATATTAATTCATTTACTCTACAACTACTAAACATGGTAAATAGAACCCCTTATTTACAGAAGGGTAAACAGGTATGAGTTTACACAGAGCCAGGATTTGAAACAATGTCTGACTCCAAAGCCTGTGCTCTTTCTACTCTGCCTAACTGGTTTGTAAACCAGGATAACACTGAAAGAAAATTATATGAGATCTTAAGTAACCAGGCTTAGTGAGCAGCTTGGTTCAGTATCTTTTAGGACCCTCCTTGAGTGGAAAATAAACAGTTCAGGCACAATTTATTAATATAAAAGAATTATAAATGTGTTCAAATTTAGAAATTCAACGTAATCCTTTACTTGATAATAAAAAGGCATAGGTGGCAAAGGATAAAATGTGAGTTTTAGGGGGAAAAAAAAACTTTAGTGGTTATGTTTGGCAGAATTTTGAAACATAATTAATGCAATTGTATGACTTTGCATAATGAATAATAGATTATGTCATTTATTTAAATTAACCAGAACAGAGACTCACAAATTAGAAACTCCAAGGACACCATGCATAACTCAACCTTAGAGATCAAAGGGTTTTTTAGGGAATCAAATAATGCATACTGTTTGCCTCAAGTAATATGTTTATTTCAATATATTAAAAATAGACAATATATAGTACTTGGCAGGAATAAAATGTGAGGTTCAATGTGGCACAATGTCAGCTGAGAAGTGAGGGATAAAAGAAAATTCTGATATATGTATCCAACTCACCCAATCATATGCTCCAAAACTGTGAGAAGGGATCTTATTAATAACAGCAAAGGTAATTTCTAGGTAAAGAAGAACTTTAGACACAGGAAAGTATTCTCTGTTAGTGAAGTGCATGCATTTTATTACTTTAAAAGAGTGTCTGCAAGATGGGAACTGGGAGGGAATAAATCAAGAATGCAGGTCAGTATACTCGAGAAAAAGATGATCTGAACATGGCTCATTGGAAGGCAATCAGCTCTGAGTATTAGGAAACAGGTGGGGTTTCCTAAATGAAACCAAAGGTAGACAAGCATTAATAAAATGAAGGCAGAATTTAGTTTCTATGATGGAAAATCAAGAGAAAGTAATTTTATACATTAATTTACTTGATAAACAAGTATTCCAAAGAGCTGTACATATTTTATATAAGAGATTTTGTACCACTGAACACATGGGGTGAAACATGACAGCTGTTTATTAGGAATGACCTGTGTAGTTTTGTTTTTCTTGGGGGGTGGGGAGAAGGAAAAGTGACATGAAATAAAAGATGGCCATGGAGATGTAACTATGTTGGTTTTACCTTACCCATCTCCAAACTGGGTAAATATGAACATATGCAATTCATGTGCAAGTCTAGGGAATAAAAATAAAATGTATGTTTTGGAGGTTAAAAGGCCACCCCATTGCACAATACTTTCTAGTCAAGCACAGCATTTAATATATTGCTATGCATGCCAAATACTAAAATTTAAGCCCATATCTTTTGATGAGGAAACTTTGTAATTTCCATACTGGTTAGTGATTCAATACAGTTACATGTTGACAGGTAAATATAGGATATTTCTTAGGATATTCCTTGATGTATATATCAGCTCTTATCTATAATTTAAATGGATTAAAACTTAGTGTTAGGACTGCATCTCTTTATTAGCCAACCATTTAATGCAAATGTAACTATAGCCTTTTCCCCCCTTATGTTTAAATTGACAGTTGGGCACATACACAGAGCCCATGCTTACAACAGATACACTCCATCAATTGTGTTCCAAGTACAATATGCAATCTGCTGCTATAATGCTACCTCTTGGGAAATGTCTGAAGTGCATTTATGGCAAGACTATACATTCAGAAAAATCTTTTCTTCCTTTGTTATAGCTAGACTTTTCCCCCTACAAATATATGAAAAAGGGATAATGCATAATGTCATCAGCTTAAAAAAAGCATGAGGTAAAACCTAGGTCTTTTTCTTGGTTGAGTATTTTGCCCTCCATATCAGATTTAATCTTCATACCAGTGCCTAGACTAGTAGAATATGCATGACAGTAAAATATGCATGATGAAGCATTAAAATAGGCAACAATAATTTAACAGAATGGCATATAAGCTAATTGTTGACATTCTCTTGCTTTGTAGAAATACCAAACAAATAATTGTGTAATTAGTTATGATCGCACTATCAAAAATCTGCCTGGAGATTGTGAATGAAATGTCTCAAAAAATAGAAACATTGTAGGCAAATTTTTTATGCCAGAAGTATTTCTTCTTTCTGCAATTACTTCTGGATTCCCTAGCAACATGTATGGGCAGTCATCTGTGCACTCTGGGGAAAACACCAGTTTTAAGAATAACTGTTTTTGGTATTTTTCTTATTTACTTATCCCAAACTCACTGATTTAATCTTTTTATTAAAATTTCTCACAAATGTTAATGTTGTCTACCTATATAGTTTGCTAGTCAATCCATATAGGAGGCTAGTGGCTAACTTTATAAAAATCTATTAATACTATGCAACCAATTACTAATACAGGAATATTTTTAAGTAACTTACTTGGGGAATAGTTATAAAATTGGAAACCTTGGCTATTGGCATAACGAAATCTCTTTGGCATGCAAACCTCCCCCCCCCCCAAAAAACAAAAAAAACACAAAAAAATGGGGGGGGGGCATGGAAGAAACACTATCCACCCTTCTCTATCTCCCACCCTCCATCTTTCGTTTTATATGGGAATAAGGCCAAAACTGTGTTAAATTCTAGACTACCCCAGAATATAATAATACATTGCTGCTTAGAGTAGTTTCATTTTAAGCCTTCCTCTTTAAGGAAGTCAGCAAGCAGTTAAGTTATCCTAAGTGGCTTTATGAAGAAATATACATGCTCTTTACTAATATTCTCAGTTTTAAGGAAGAAAACCACTATTAATCAGGGATGCAGTTGAACCCAGAGTTCTAGTACAGTTGCTTTTCTTTGCTGAAGGGGGAGAATCCCCGGGGACTGTGAAAATGGCAAGAGAAACAGGGGAATTAGAGCAACACCCACCTCACTCTAGAAGTGGCTGTGGGATCAAGAGTCTGAACTGGACCTGAACATATTCAAAACACCAGGATTTTTCCAGCCCAGACCCTAATCCCTGGTACTGCCTGGAATAGACTTGGCTTCTGGGGGTGTGCTGCCCCCTAGGCCCCTTGGGTCTCTTTCGCTGGACTTTCACATCCTTGTGTAGTGCCACTTCGTCTTGAAAGGTAGGGGGCTTCCACTTCCTTTCTGTAAGCAAGGAAGATTGGGTACAAGGGAGGTAAAAGGACAAGAGGGGTAATCTGTGAGCAGGGGGAATCTCGGACACTTAAAAGAGAAGGGATACAAAAGGCTAAAATCTTTTAAACTGTGAATAATATATAAAGTTTTATAACGAAGGCCTACCTTTATTGCCATTTGGCATTTAAATTCTTCAAGAATTGAGAGTCTATTTTAGGGATTGGACTTTTCGACAAACTCTGAATTCCTAAAGCTGCTCTTAGCTGAAAAAAAAGTTTGGTACCACTGATTTTGAAGGTCCTCTTTCTAGGCAATGAATATTATAAAAAACAGATGACACTAACTTTCCATGTTTTCTGCCCCATATAAGGTTTAAGTAACCTGCCCATATAAAGTTTCAGCCCCTTTACTCTAGAATAATGAGAAGTACATAGGAAGAGGCCTTCAAGGAAAATCAGTTGGAGAGAACTCCTCTTTATCTCCATCCACCAATTCTACAGAAGCAGGTAGTGACACCTACTTTATTTCAATCTTCCCCACCCATCAAAACAAATAAAAATGTAGTCACTACTTTGCAAATTTCATCCCATTTAATTATTTACTTAGAAACCCCCCTCCCCAATTTTTCCCCTCCCATATTCAGCTTCTATGGGAGAAAGGGTCTAATGTTATTTATAGTGGGCTAGGCTTGGGTTTAGAAAATACTACATGTTTATTATTAGATGCCCACAAGTTGTATCCACACAAACTGGTAATTCACCTACTAGCTAGGAAGTAGCACTTACTCTGATCCAGCAGCCATATCTGAGTAGGATGTATCTGGTGTGGTGACTCCCAGAGGGATTGCAATGCTCATGACGTCCAACACAGCAGAAAGTGGAAATCACGGGGTCCAATTAATGGAGACTGGCCACTCTGAGAGTGGGGGTGAGCTGTAGAGCCTCAACCAACATGTTATGGACATGAGGAATCCTGCCATAGCAAAGGAAAATATCTAGTAACCAGATAGTTCTTTATATTTATCCTAAACATTTTTTCCACTTTTTGAATAAGCCTTTTAAAGGGATAAATATAAAATAAGTACAGCAAGAGATCTACACATGTCCCATGTTTACTATGCACTTCATTAATGAGGTAGCAAAAGTTATGCTTTCTTTTCATTTCTATTTTATTTTTCCACCTTTCAGATAAAGAGAAAGTAATAGTTTGTCCAGCTCACTAATAAGCACATTTCCCCCACTGTACGACATCTCATCAAACGAAATTTTCCAGTAGCCTGAGACCTAACAATTTTAAAGATATAGGCTGGTTAATGGAAATGTCAGTTTAATTTTTTGACAATTCAAAATCTTCATTTAAACGCTGCTCCCTCCGCCCACCACAAACAAATGCAGTTTTTCCAGCAGCCAATGTTATTTCTTTCAAATTAAATATGATAAAAGAGATCAATTTGTTTCTATCTGACTAGACACAGCTGTTTCTTATTGCCTTCTTTTGTTATAGAACACACTCTTCCTTTTTTTGAAAAAAAAATTTATTTTTACTGATTTCAGAGAGGAAGGGAGATGAAGAGGGAAAGAGAGAGAAATATCAATGATGAGAGAGAATCATCAATCGGCTGCCACCTTACACGCCCCACACTGGGAATTGAGCCTACAACACAGGCACGTGCCCCAACCAGGAACTGAACATTGACCTCCTGGTTCACAGGTCGACACTCAACCTCTCAATCATGCCAGCCAGGCCTCTTTTCTTTTTTAAAACCATTTTTAACTGTAATTTTGGGAGAAGATGCAGTTTATTTTAACAACTATATTTGTGAGGTAACATCCATTGCAAGGTATGAATAAAAACGTAAACCATGAAGAATACAGTTTCATGATAAAGATCAGAAAACTTTGTATGGAAAAGCAGTGATGATACCTTGAGAGTTGGTGACCATAACCAGTGGAATTTGAGAACAGAAAGACTCACAAACTACTGAAGTGTAAAAATGCAAAAGTAGATTAAGATATTTGGAGGTATGGTGCAAAGGGAAAAAAGTTTCCTTTGTATGATTTTACATTAATGGTTTTATATTGCAAAAAAACCCATTAAATACAACAAAAACATTAAAAGGATGAAATACAAGCATTTTGTGTGGGAAGAAAGTCATGTTAAAGACCCAGATTGATAAAGATTTCTGTAAAAAGACTGCAAAGAGTCATGATTGATATACTGATTAATGGTAAATGAAGATGGTAGAAAATTCAAACGATTATTTATACTTAAAAAAATATGGCATGAAAAATATTTAATATTTTAAATGGTAGACAATCTGAGATGCTTCAATCTTATTTTGATATATGAAGCAAATTAATATGGGTAAAAAACCCAGTTGTGAACAGTGAATCAATCCAAGATTTTTAAGAACGCATAAATTGTATTACTCTTGTGTCATTTTAGAATGCTAGAATAACTATCAATTGAGCAGTCCTCCCAGGCACCTACACTTCGCAAGAGCTTCATCTCTCCAATGGATCTAGGACTCTTCAAATATGGATGTGGCAATAGATCTGGTTCTACTCAACAGAAGGTGACATATTGCTAAGACTTGAGACTAAAATGAAAGGGCAAATCTTCCTATCTATTGCTTCTTCACAGCTCATAAAAGTGACTAATATAACCTTTTGCCTTTGAGCCTGTCACACACATAAATGTTTCCTTTCCCTAACAATATATCCAGACAGAGATTTAAGCAGTACAGCCTTAACAGTCTCTGGAAAATTGAAACAAAAATCTACAATGATAGGAGAACACATCAAATAAGCCCAAAGGGCAAAACATTAAATACTGAGGATTGTTGGCTCAACTTTTGCTACTTTTAGTATCACTGTATAATTCGAATTAAAAATAAAAATAAAAAAGCCCCCATAGTGCCTGGCTCGATAATCAAAAATAGAGCCTGATAATAACCATACCTTCCCTGACCAATACAGGAATCTGAATCATGTATTATATTTTCAGTAAAGAACAACAAAAAAAGTTACTCAGCACCATTAAAAATCCTCTGTCACAGCCATTATTACATGCCTATAAACAAAGTAGGCTTTTAGATAAAAAAACAACTTAGCCCTAGCTGGTCTGGCTCAGTGGTTGGAGCATTGGCCCGTGGACTGATGGGTTCTGGATTTGATTCTGGTCAAGGGCACATACCTTGGCTGCAGGCTTGATCCCCACCCTGGTCAGGGCCCAAGGGGGAGGCAACCAACTGATGTCTCTCTCTCTCTGTCTCTCCCCCTACCTTCCACTCTGTCTAAAAATCAGTAGAAAGTATCCTTGGATGAGGATTAACAACAAAAAAAACATTAACAAAAAACAACTTATAAATCTACATTGATAGTTGTTATTTTTCTGTGAATAATTTTTAAAATATATACTAAAAAGGAAAAGATGAAAAAATTACTTCAGGTATCTCCCTAATAAATGAATAATTAATAGAGTCCTTAATGAAATCCCACCCCAGCTAATTTTGATAGTCGATAAATAACTTTAAGAAACATTGTTAACTATGAATTTATCTTTTCATGAATTGCTCCATTTTCCTTTTGTCTAGTTTTACATGACTCTTCTAATCTTCTAATGAAAGCAATCATAGGTTATAAAGCCTTCTCAATACCTGGGCTTCTTAATTAAAAAAAAAAAAGGTAACAAATCCAAATTTTTCATGTAACTCTGAGGACAATTCCTTCCTTAGATAACACTTTTCAAAATATAACTATTAAAATTTTAACTATAAAGAACTTTTAACAGATCATCTATATGCAATATTTTCTTATAATAATGGCATTAGTTTTATAAGCCAAGACAACAGGTTCCTAGTATAGTTTACTAAGCCTAGTAGTTATAGCATTTATTAACCTATTACATAGTTTGGAGATGTGTCCTAGAGACTGAGAAGAATTAACACTGTCTCCGGGTGAAACAATTTTAAGATACTTTTTACTTACTTGTTAATTTGTCTCTCTATAAACTCTATGAGGATAGTGGTTTTTGTGCTTTTATCCCCTGTTGTAGTTCCAATGTCCAGAACAGTGCCTAACACATAAAGGGTTTCCAAAAAATATTTGCTGAATGAATTTTGATTATTCTTATCTCAATATATGATTTTATCATTCATCAAAATACAAAAAAATAAAACAAATTAAAATAATTTATTTGGCTCAGTCACCTTTTTATAGACCTCTGAATATGAAGTCCCAAAAAATTATGTCAGTAGCTCTGAAGACCTAGAAAAAGTTGAGACACAAATTAGTATAGAAAGAAATAACATTGATAGACACTGTCTTGTTTAACATCCTATGATCCAATTAGTACTCTCTCTCATTCTATATATATTTATTTTAATCCTCACCTGAGGATACGCTTATTGATTTTAGAGACAGAGGAAGGAGGGAGAGGGAGAAGGAAACTTTGTCTTTCTACTGACTTGGTGCATGGATTCGTGAACATTGAAAGGAAATTAATTAGAAGCTGGCCAGCGGGGTGGGACTGGGTGAGAGGGGCCGGAGACACCTTGGAGCCAACTTCCCGCAGTCCCTCCCCAGCAGGCTGCACCTGGGGATCAAACTAGCCACCTAGTTTATGCCCTGACCAGGAATCAAACCCGTAACCTTTTTGGTATATGGGATGATGCTTCAACCAACTAACCCATCTGGCTGGGGCTCTAGTGCTAAATTTTTATCATTTAATCTTTACATCATTTTTTTTTTAACTTAAGTGATAAATATTTTATTATGCCACTGGATATTCCTTCTCTTTCTTTCAAATTAGAATTATCTCCCATTTCTCAAGGGATACCTTCGTTTTCTCCCAGGAAGTGTTTCTTTCCTCCACTGACCCCTTCCCAAATTCAGAGGCTTTTCTTTAACCAAGTGTCAAATTTACTCTCCAGTCATACAAGAATCTACCATGGCCCAATAAGTTCATATCATTCCTTTTCCCCTCCCCATTCCATCCCACTTATATCTTCTTGTCCTACTACAGAAAAAGATTGACAAATGAAAGTAATTTCTATGTGTGGTCAACTCCGTAATAGAAACACATAGAAAAATAAAGCTGTAATCAACTTTCTACCCTCCGAAAAAGGGAAAAGAAATAGGTGATGACCTAGGACTTTTTGGGGGAAAAAAGTGAAATGTAACATTAGCCAGAAATGAAAGAGCTGTTGATGGTATTTCAGTTACCAAGGAAAGGAAATGTACTCTATGTTATTTTACAAATTTCCAACTTATTAAAAATTGGAAAAGAAACTATTCTGTAGAAACAATTCACAAAGAACATATTAGGAATTATAAAAATAAAAGGATGAAGGTAACAGTAAAAGGAACAACAACAACAAAAACACACAAAGAACTCAAAACAGACATAGACTCCTCTAGCAGCAATAAATAAGAAAGGTAACGAAATGACAGAAGGAAAAAAAGAAATAAGTCTGAGTGCACAGCAGGAGGAAAATGAATGCATTTCAATTTAAGTATTTCCAGAACAATCCGTCAGAATCCACAGAAACACTAGTATGTTCTCGAATTCAGAAGCAGAATCAGCCTGCCTCCCAGTACTGACTACTCCTTTGAGAAGTCACCATTTACATACAGGTTCTTGGGAACAGGCTACTAAATAGAACATGCCAGAAATAGTTTATAATTACTCCTATCTTTTTAATTGTGTTCAGAAATGGTCAATAGTCTTTGTAAAAAAAAAAAGAAAAAGAAAAAAAAGTCTTTGTATTTGTCATTATGACCGTCTCTTCTCTATATGACTTTACTTGCTGAAAGCACAAGACCTGTGTAATCTGTCTAGTTACTCTCAAAAGACAGTGTTTTAAGAATAATTCCAACAGAGATTTAGAGAAAGAAATTGCATCAGCCAGGTGAGCCGGAAGCAGCTGGGAGACAAGAGTCCAATAAACAGACAATTCAATGAAAGAAAATTCAGAACAAGTCTGCTTCAGTAATCCTGTGAAGAGGACTGGCAGGAAGAGGAGTGCTGCTTCAGAAAGAGAACAGGCTTCATATGCTTCAGACAGTCTTTGTACTGAGGCTGTGGACCTTGGCCATTCTCCCAGAAATGATGCAATCCTGATGAACAAGATCTGCTGCCAGAGAAACAATTGTTAACAGCCTATGCAGACAGCAACTAAGCCAAGGAGCAATCTCTGATCAATTTCACAAACCAACAAAAAGCCAAATCTCTTCCCTCAATTTTGGTTTCTGACAAAACATGTGAGTAAATATATATTTAGATATATATATATGACCAAGCCATTTTCTCAAAATGTCCCTCGTCTTTTAATTCCTTTGGCTTTACAATATCTAAGATCCATCATTAAATTTTAATTAGAACACTGAGACCATTTTTACTATGAATATAATTTTCCAAGCATATTAACAACAAGGTATTTACAATGAAATTTTACACTTGTTTTCCTCACTCTCCTAAGAAAACCTTTGGGAGGTAATGGTTTTCCTAAATATAAAAACCACTTTGGAATCTAGAGCCCAAATATGAGATTTCAAAGTAAGGACAAATATGCACACCCACAAAGGTATATTTTAGACATCTTTGAAACTACAGGAAACTCTATGTTAAAAACAGGCATGTGTTAAAGAAAAACAGAAAATTTCTTCTTACTTAGGCTGACAAAAGAAGTAGATTGAGTAATATCATTACACTGTAATGCCTACTTTTCTCAAGGGCAACAATATTATTTCAGATCTTACAGGAGGGTTAATAACTATTTTCATCCTACTAGCCACAATTTACTATTTTATTTTAGAACCTAGCTCAGAAAAATCCTCAATTTAAAATCCTCCATAGATTCTTCATCTCCTAGGCCTCATTTCTTTTTCAGAGCTTTATCAGGTTGTTCATACAGTATAGTTATAAAATTATTAGGATTTTTCTCACTTACTAAATAAAGAACTGCATACAGCAAACTTCAGTTCTCTAAACTCCAACTAGCTACAATTAACCAAATTTCTTCCCTTAAGCAATAACCCTCAAACTGAGATTCACTAGAAACAAGCACCTAAAATATATCCTGAAATCAATATATTCAGACCAACCTACCTCTACATTTAAACCATTAAATAATGAAAATTAACAGATATACAGAATAACAGATAGACAGAAGTCATAAACGATCTTTAACTCAATTAAGGAGAAGAGAAAAAACATGCCAGAAAAACTTTCAATTAGGATTAAAAGAAAATAGTCACTAAGTTTAAGATTCAATTTCTGATTCTGTTATATATGTAAGTTGAATTTATTCTTAAATACTTCTATAATTTCTTTCTTTTTAATAACTTTACAAAATGATAAAAGGGAGATGGGAAAAGAAGGTTTTTTGGTATGATTACCACCTTCAATTTAATTTTTAAATCACAGAAAAAAAATACAACAAATATATGAACGCATTTTATCTACATGACCAACTTGCTTGAGAACTAATGTGGCAGCTGTATTATATGCTTATCTTCTATCTCCAACCAAAATTAAAATACTGAGTGTTTGTACTGTAACAGTTTTTTTCCTTGGGAAAATAAAAAAGTACTATATAATAAGGGTTAGGAAATTTGAGTTCTAGCCTGCAACTTAATTTAAGTTTGGTGTTCTGAGAAAAATAACTTTTTATAGATGAACCTTAAATTCCTCAAAGTAAAATTTTCATTAGGCTTTTTCTTGCTCTAAATTTCTATGAATCCTGACACTGCCTTATGCAATGTCTCAAAGTCTCAGTTTTCTCATCTGTATAATAGAAAGAATAATACCTGTCCTGCTGACTCAGGTGTGTATGGACTATCATTTATAGTACATAAGAGTTTAAATGGCTCTTTGGAGTCTTTAAATACATGTGAAGATAAGCTGCTACTAACAACATGAATATGGGTAAAAATGTTTTTCTCTTCTTCAACAGTGTGTTATTTCAATCTTGTAACAGTAAATAATGTGAGAAGACTATATGTGGAAAACATGAAAAAACAAGCAAAACCCAACAGTTTAGGTGAGATAAGTAACAAGCATTAGAAGATATAAATCTGTTGAAAAGTTCGTATAATTGGGATTAGTACAAATTCTAAGTTAAGCTTACAATTTGTAGCAAGTTAATGAAGGCAGAGTACCTAAGAGAAGTTCAGGGCTGAAAAGAAAAAAAGAAAAAAGAGAAACATTGGGGCAAACAATTAAGAGACTAAAGAAATATCATGATTTAGTAATTTAGGGCCAAGATAAAGTTTTCCTTTTTTCCCCATCTCTTCCTTGGCCACTTTGCCTAAATTTATATTCCCTCTAGGGCAGTGGTTCTCAACCTTTCTAATGCTGCGACCCTTTAATACAGTTCCTCATGTTGTGGTGACCCCCAACCATAAAATTATTTTCGTTGATACTTCATAACTGTAATTTTGCTACTGTTTTGAATCGTAATGTAAATATCTGATATGCAGGATGTATTTAGGTGACCCCTGTGAAAGGGTCGTTCGACTCCCAAAGGGGTCGCGACCCACAGGTTGAGAACCCTGCTAAGGGCTGCTGGACTTGGTACAACAAACCCATGACTAGAATAGGAGGCAATTAAAACCCAGTTTTAAAAAAACACCCCTATTTTATAGTCCATAGCATGAATTTCTTTCGTCATGAAAAATTTCATTAATGGCAATATTATGGAGGAAAGACATACTTAGTTGTACTTGGAGGGGAGGGGTGATAGGACAAGAGTACATGCCATAAATAATGAAGCTAAATACATACTACACTTTTATTTTAGGTTGTTTTAGGTTGACATTTTACTTATTTTACTTATAACTCGTATTATTTTACTTATAACTCGTTCAAAAATAATAAATACATATATACTGCTAAACTAACCAAGGATGCACAGACTATTCTTAATAAGAATTAGAATGACATGGACTTTGATTTACCTCTTTAAAGGGCGATATTCTCAAGACTTTTTGAAGGTTCTGTCCTACTGTGTTTGGAGCCTCAGCATATGCTTTAGAAACATGTACCAGACTAGATAGGAAAAGAACCTCTCATACCTCTACATTTGCCTCCTCTGTCCAAACCGCTTTCATTTTCAAACACTGAAATGGGAACCAGATTTACTTACTCTAGAAGAAATGGGTTATGCACATTTATAAGGCATTAATATCTGTTACACTTTCTGTAGTTTAGGTAAAATTTCTTAAGTTGATAAAAAATTTAGAGTTTTAGGATAAAGTCTAATTCATTATTTTATAGATGAAGAAACAGACTACATATATTTTAACTGTAAGAAGTCACACACACAGTGGTGGAGAGTTCAGAAAAAAAATTAGGATTTAACATATAGCTTCTATTTATTAAAGTAATTAATACTTATTTTAGAGAGCTACATCTGAATTAAAACAAAAAAACTGTAAAACTCAGCACCAATTATTGGTGCTGTGTTAGACAAACAAATCCATATTAAAATTCTTGACTGTTTTGGAATTTATATTATCTAGATTTGTTTATATTATCTAGATTTGCCAGTTTTTCTGCATTCATTCATTCAACAAACATAAAGTAACTACTATTTATAAAAGCTATGTTATGTGCTATTTTAAGATGTTTCTCTTATCCAGAGAGGGGAAGCAATTTGCAAACTCTTTAGGTTTGCCTATGTGCCAAGTATTGCATTTTCACAACCATGAAGGGGAAAAACAATCCTAAAGTATGCCTTTACACTTAATGAGTCATTCTGAAGAGAAAACATCACCCTCCCTACAAAGACAGAAAATCCCAAAAGCATCCCATCGTTTATCACTGACACAGAGGAGTCTCTTAGGGAAAGAGATTATTTTATAAATCTCTTAAACTATTTAGACAAAACTTACTGATTGGTCTCATGGAAAATTCTATTAAGAATGAAGGACAATGGGCAGCAAGAACCTGTAAAACACAGATGAACAGAACCTGACCATACATGTTCTGTGATTATTTGGCAGACCAGGTAGGTAAGTATATAGCAGTAAGGGCATTTAGAGCTTAATAATTCTAATATGTCCAATCGGATTCCCCTCACGTCCTGATAGCTGAATCATTAATCTTATTATTTAAAAACTGCTTGTAAAAATTATTCAAACATCACAAAAGCATAAAATAAAGTGAAATTCTTACAATTCCATTTTCCAAAGATATTCCAAAAATAAAATAACCCTACTGTTCTGTAATCTGTTTTGTTCATTTAGTAGTAAGTTTTAGACATCTTTCTATATTTAAAGGAGATATACAAATTTACTTCTTTCTCTTAAATGATGGCACGGTATTTTATCCCATGGATCTACCGTAATTTAAGTCAGTCTTCTGCGGGTTGATGTTTAGATTGTCACTAATTTTCCATGACACACACAATGCTGCACTGAATGGTTTGTGTATACATATCCTATGTAATAAAAGCCTAATATGCAAATTGTCCTCTCAACTGGGAGTTCTGCAGGGAGTTCAACCACTTGCTATGACATGCACTGACCACCAGGGGGTGGTGCGGAACATGGCGGGTGTTGGTGACTCGGCACTGGCAGAGGAGGCGCTGCAGGCCCTGATGCGCCCAGATGAGAGTGGGACCAGGGCGGGATGGTGGAGCAGGTGAGTGGGCAGCGCCAGGCTACGGTGGGTGTGAGACACTGGTCGCTGGGTGGGGCCCGATCGCCCTCTGATTTGATTACCACGCCACCGCCAGGCTCCCATGCACTGAGGGAGCTGTGCAGGGGCCCAATGCCCTGCCAATCTGATCGCAGGGTGACCAGCCGGGGCGGTGGGGGGCGGGGCTGCTGCCCTGCTCCCTCAGCGCCTGGGTGCCAGGCAGTGGCGGGGCAATCGGGCCCCATAGGCGGTGACCAGCAGCAGCAGCAGGGCTGCCACCAGGCTCCCTCAGAGCCTGGGAGCTGGTGGGGCCATCAGTTTGGGGGGCGGGCAGGCAGCCCAGGAAAGGGAGGCCCCAGCTGGCAGCTGGCAGTCACTAGGGACCCTACCTGTGCACGAATTTCGTGCACTGGGCCTTGTGTGTGCGTGTGTGTGTGTGTGTGTGTGTGTGTTTGTGTGTATACTTTTGTTTATACATGTGCACAAACATTTCCTTAAGACACATTCCTAAAAGTGGAACTGCTAGAATGGCATGAGCATATTTATTAGCGATGCTGAACCACCTCTCAGAAAGTAAAAACCGTATTACACTCCCACAAACATAGTGGGAAGTCTACATTTTTTCATAAGTTTTTAAATACTTTCAATTCTTTCCTCAGAGTTTTTCTTAGAAGATTCTACATTCTAAAAGAAAACCCAAAAATGAAAATTAATTGTAAATACTCAACATTCTATTACCAAACTACTCACCAGAAGCTATACTGATAATAGAATTACTCAGAATAATTTGTAATTTAAAAAGTAATGGTGATGAAAGACATAAACTAAAAACAAAACATTGATATACATGTTAGGGCAAAAGTAGGTTTATAGTTGTTCGTATGGAAAAAGACTTACAGGTTATGATTATTATAATAGCTTTATTAACGCAAAAGAATGCCACAATGTCACAGTGCATTTATGTACAATCTCGTAAGTGGCTGGAATTGCTGGCCTTCATTATTTACATATTCTTGTAGTCTACTTGCTATACTCAAACACACTTGAATACAGAGTTCTTTGTCATCAATAAACTTACTTTTGCCTACTCCTGTACAGTGTTTGGTCTATGCATAAAACGAGTCTATTTTTACTCATACAGTAGATTCCTGAGCAAAATGAAACCTTTGGAATGGTGAGTAGTACATTATTTTCCTAGAGGATGAGCATCTATGATGGTTTGTTATGAGACCCAAGAACTTCAAGAATTCCCATCATACAAAACATCAAAATATTGTAAAACTTTTCTCTGATATCTTAATATAAAAAATGATTAAGCCTCTACACGGATGCTAATCTTTGGTCCAGTTTCAGTAAACATTTCAGCTGTATTTAGGCCAAAATTCTCATTCATTAATTCTTATAATAAATTAGCCCCAGGACACTGACAAAATAGTACTTTTTAGTTAATGAATATAACTGGCATAGTAAGCTGCTCCAAATCCTTATGCAAAAAAATAATCACAATTATATATTATGCTAAATTTTCTGTTATTTTATTCTCCTTTAATCATCTCTGTGGGTTTTCCTGTCATATCACAGTTTGACCCTAAATAAAGCCCAGAATTCTAGCACTGAATAAAGTAAAACACTAAGTATTTTAGCATTTACCTGTTATTTTCCCTCTTTGTTGAGAAGTCTTCTATTTACAAACTTATTTTTTACTGAGTAAATATTTCTAAATGCTGAATTTTACTGCTTCTGAATACTATATTTCATTTTCCGGTACTTGGTAACCAAGTACTTAGTGTGCAATATGAAAACTAAGACATCTTTTTTTAAAAAAAATATTTTTATTTATTTCAGAGAAGATGGGAGAGTGAGAGAGAGATAGAAACATCAATGATGAGAGAGAATCTTTGATCGGTTGCCTCCTGAACGCCCCACACTGGGGATCAAGCCCTCAGCACGGGTATATGCCCTGACCGGGAATTGAACTGTGTCCTCCTGGTTCAGAGGTAGATGCTCAACCACTGAACCACACCAGCTGGGCCAAACTAAGACATCATAAAAAAAAAAAAAATCCTATACCCCAGATTATGAGAAATCTCTTATAGACCACCAATAACTTGGTTTCCAATCTTTTGGAAAAAAAGGAGTTTTTTAAAAGTGCAAAAATTTTGGGGTGGGGTAGGAGAAATCAATGGAGGGGATCAAAAGGTAGAAATTTCCAGTTATAAAGTAAATAAGTCATGGGGATACAACATACAGCATGGTGACTACAGTTAATACTGTACTGCATACCTGAAAGTTGCTGAGAGTAGATCTCAAAAGTTTATATCACAAGAAAAATAATACTTTTGGTAACCATGTAAGGTAAAGGATGTTAACTAGACTGTTATGATCATTTTGCAATGCATTTGGACTGAATCATTATGTTGTACACCTGCAACCAGTACGTTAATTAACCTACTTCAATTGAAAAAAATTTTTTTAAACGAGGCCACTGAGTGGGCCCTAATCCAATATGATCAGTATCCTTATATGAAAAGGGAATTTGGAGACATGAAGAGACACTAAGAATGCATGCACACAGAGAAAGGATAATGTGAAGAGGCAGCAAGAGGGCAGGTCACCTGCAAACCAAGCAGAGAGGCCTCAGGAGAAACCAATCCTGCCAATATCTTAATCTTGGACTTCGAAAAGTGCAACATTTTTTATTTGTTGATTAGGAAAATACAGTAAAACAATATTAGATCCTTTGCAACTGGGGCTCCTGGCCCACAAAGTACTAGCATCCATGAATAATAATTAGACAATTGACAATACTTCTGTACCATATCCTTTCATCTTATATCCTTAAGAACCATTTTTCATTTAGCCATTACAGGACTACATGATAATTTATACCTAGATAAATACATCAAATGATACTTGGGTAACAAAAAACAAAAACAAAAACAAAAAGAAACAAAAAGAAGACTTCTACTTAAGAAGGTATCCCCTTTGACCTAATGGGCCAAAGGACCAGAAAGCCCCTGTTAAAGCAGTGTGGTCTTCATGATCATCTCTGAATTCTAAAAAAATATTGCATGGCCCATGGCTCTTCAATGAGTTTAGGATTTCTTAAGAATCCACTAAGAGTCAATATTGTTTCACACTGAAATTCCAATTCTTTCCCCATTTGTTTATTAAAGCAAGAAGGAAACCCACTAGGCTTCCATTTGCTCTAGTATCAATATTCAAAAATTGATTCTTAGTATGAGCATAACTACCTTGTTACTGTTTTTCTAGCTGATTTCAAACTTTGAACACACATACTTACAGGAATTCCTACCAACCCTTCTTTGGTGAACTGCTCAAAGGAGACAGTATTTGCCTAATCTCTTCTTTGAGGAGATCTATAATAAATGTTTATTTGGATATTAGTTTATAACAACATAGAAATACTAATTTGCAAGCCAATGTTTGGGAGCTGCTTGTTACCATCCCTTATGCTACCAAAACACAGATTCCTTTAGGAATTCTTATCTGGCTTCTAGACCTGTTATTAATACCTTCCTTTAAAAAAAAAGCATTTTCTTTTGGAAAAAAATTGAGTTTACCAAGCACAACTTAGAGTGCATCTATGTCAAGTTAATACAAATAAAACTAAGTAGGCTACAATCTTTAGTAGCAAAATTATTTGAATTTTCAAAACTAAAAATGAGTGGGAGGCAACCAATCAATGTGTCTCTTTTACATAGATGTTTCTCTCTTTGTCTCTCCCCCTCCCTTCCACTCTTTCTAAAAAAGTCAAGGAAAAAATATCCTCTGGTGAGAATTAACAAAAAATAAATAAAAACTGAAATCACTGATCATCTATAATAATAAAAGCATAATATGCTAATTAGATCGGACAGCTGACTGACCTTCTGGATGAAGCAGGGGCTGCGAGGCCCGAGGCAAGCCGCCACAGCTGCGAGGGCCAAGCCCCATACCCGAATTTCGTGCATTGGGCCTCTAGTTTCTTTATAAGAAAACAAGTATGCTCACAGTGGGCATTGTGGTGGTACTCAATTTGGCCCAATAGATCAAAGGGACACACCTTTTTAGGCCCAAGAAGAACCGAGTTTAATATCTACTTGGTTGCTTAGCAACCAAATCCTAGGGCACCTATATTTCTTAACCTTTTCGAAGAGTGATCACAGACTTCTATTAGACTCTGATAAAGACCATGAATATTTTCCTCAGAAAAACACCAATAAACCTTGTAAAACTTCTAGGGATTCATAGGCCCTTGTTCTATAACCCTTCCTGAACTGCAGCCAGACTCGATATAGGGAGCCTGCAACTGACTGACTTATAAGGAAGGTATGGGTGACTGGAAGAGGCTCATTAACTTTTTTTTTTAATACCAAAGATAATGAATAATCACTCTAGTAGGGGATGATGCCCAATAAAAAAATATATATTTTTCCTTTCTTTACCCAGATCCAGGAGCCCCATCCAACTTCAGGCAAAGAATCCTAAAGTAAAAACTGCAAAAACTTCAGATGGGTAGCAGTACCCAAAGTCAGGAGGAGAGAAAAGGGCAAGATTATATTGGTGAAGGTGGAAGGCTTTTTTTTTTTTTAAATATATTTTATTAATTTTTTACAGAGAGGAAGGGAGAGAGATAGAGAGCTAGAAACATCGATGAGAGAGAAACATCGATCAGCTGCCTCCTGCACATCTCCTACTGGGGATGTGCCCACAACCCAGGTACATGCCCTTGACCGGAATCGAACCTGGGACCCTTCAGTCCGCAAGCCGACGCTCTATCCACTGAGCCAAACTGGTTTCGGCGGTGGAAGGCTTTTTAAATAAAATAGGGAATGTGGTATAATGAAAAGATTCTGGAATCATAAGGAGTTGACTCACCCTATTACTAGCTATGTGACCACTCTAGTTCAGTTTGTTCATTTGTAAACCATCCCACTGCACTATTTTGAGAATTAAGTGACATAACATTCATAAGAGAACCTAGCAAGATATTTGACACATTGCAAGCACCCAACTTTTGATATGCTGGGTTACATTAAAGAAGTAGAGAAAATAAGAAATGTAAATAGGAACCACTTTCCCACTTCCAAGCCAATAGTATGAAGTATAGGAGAGGAATTTACAGTTTGAGTCCTGTTAGTAATTCGCCAAATCCACTAATACTAAGATTTGCCAACAGTTACAGAATAACCTGCACCCTAAATAGCCTATTAATTTTCTTAGAGAAATCTTGACTGGCACTGATTTGGTATTTATAAGATACCTTTTCAGATATTCAAGTATTTTATAAAATGAAATCTATTGTATACTAAACATACTATTAATTTCCCATTTGCTTCTTCAATCTTCCTGTCAGGAATACCTTCCAGAATCTGTGTATACCTCTTTAAAATATTAACATTTCCTCTCAGTATAAAGTCATTATATACCTACATAGCCACTCTATTTTCCTTTTGATTGGAAGTATGTGATAGCTATAAGAGAAATTGGGTTCAGAGGGCAAGTCGCACTGATGGGGAGAGACTGAAAAATCTGATTATGTTTACTTGCCTGCTGTAACAAGTTTAAAGTTTTAAACTTTAAAACATTTTATTATGAAAAATTTTAAATAAGTATAAAGTAAA
This sequence comes from Myotis brandtii, assembly GCF_000412655.1. Classification (NCBI taxonomy): domain Eukaryota; kingdom Metazoa; phylum Chordata; class Mammalia; order Chiroptera; family Vespertilionidae; genus Myotis; species Myotis brandtii. Next base: position 5,241,427 of record NW_005361955.1, read on the forward strand.
ATTTTATAAAGAACTTCATTTACTTACTATTTCAACAATTATCAACTCATATTCAATCTTGTTTATCTGTTAACTCTCCTCCACTCTAAAGCAAACACCAAACAACAAATTTCAACATTTAGCACATATCTCTAAAAAAGTGTACATTTTAATTCCTGTTTTGTTTTGTGGGGAAGGGAAAGATAACATTAGCCCACCATTTGTTCTTTCCTGGAACTCCCCATATCTAAAATAATAAGTTAGGACCCTGGCCAGGTAGCTCAGTTGGTTAGAGCGTCATCCTAATACGCCAAGGTTGCAGGTTTGAGCCCCAGTCAGGGCACATACAAGAAGCAACCAGTGAATGCATAAATAAGGGGAACAACAAATAGATGTTTCTCTCACTGTCTTCCTCTCTCAAATCAATAAACTAAATTAAAAAAAAAGATAGGTAATATAAGGTATAATTAAAAGATTCTGGCTGGAATCCTAAGGACTTGTCATCCAATCTGAATTCATTTTGGCATTCCTCAATCTCACTGTAATCCTAACATATTAAAAACAAATAAAACTGCCCTGGCCGATGTGGTTCAGTTGGTTGGAAAGTCCTTCCATACACCAAAAGGCTCTGGGTTTGATTCCACGTCAGGGCACATACCTAGGTCTCAGGTTCGATCTCATCAGGGCAGGTCGGCCAGTTAATGTTTCTCTCACACATAGATATTTTTCTCTCTCTTTTCTCTCCCCCTCTCTCAAATCAATAAACATATCCTCGGGTGAGGATTAAAAGAAAGAAAGAAAGGAAGGAAGGAAGGGACGGAGGGAGGGAGGAACCTTCTAAAACATTATAGAGGGAACACTTCCAAACTCATTTTATGAGGCTAGCATTACTCTGATACTAAAGCCAGACAAAAATACTATAAAAAAAAGGAAAACTACAGGCCAATATCCCTGATGAACATAAGATACAAAAGTCTTCAACAAGATATTAGCAAAATGAATTCAACAGTACATACAGTAAAAGGATCACACATCATGATCAAGTGAGATTTATTCCGGGGATGCAAAAATGATTCAACTAGCCTTAGCTGGTTTGGCTCAATGGATAGAGCATTGGCCATTGGACTAAAGGGTCCTGGGTTTGATTCCAGTCAAGGGCACTTACCTAGGTTGCAGGCTTGAACCCCAGCCCTGGTAAGGGCGCACACGGGAGGCAACCAATTGAAGTGTCATTGATGTTTCTCTGTCTCTCCCCCTCCCTTCCACTCTCTCTAAAATTCAATGAAAAAATATTCTCAGGTGAGGATTAACAATAAAAAAGGTTCAACCATCGAAATCAATAAATGTGATGTACCACATTAACAAAATGAAGAATAAAAAACAAATAGATGAAGAAAATGTATGACAAAATTCAACATTTTTTTCATAAAAACTCTCAACAAATTGGATATAGATAGAATGTATCTCAACATAATAGAACAAACACACAGCTAACATCATACTCAATGGTGAATAGCTGAAAGCTTTTGTTTTAAGACCAGGAACAAGAATATGATGCACACTCTTGCCATTTTTATTCAAATAGTACTGAAAATCCAGAGCAATTAGCAACAAAAGACCTCCAAATCAGAAAGAATAAAATTCTCTGTTTGCAGATGACATGGTACTACATCTAGAAAACTCTGAAGACTCCACCAAAAAACAGACTAAACAAATTCAGTAAAGTTGCCAAATAGAAAATCAATAAACAAAAGTCAGTTGCATTTTATACACTAACAGAGAACTATAGGAAAGAATAATAAAGAAAACAATCTCACTTACAATAGCACCAAAAAGAATAAAATACTTTAGGAATATATTTAACCAAGGAAATGAAAGATCTGCACAGTGAAACAATAAAAATATTGATGAAAGGAATTGAAGACACAAATGAATGGAAAAATATTCTGGGTTATCACCAAAAAGAGATAATAAATGCTAGATAGGATGTGGATACAAGGGAACCCTTGTACACTGTTGGTGGGAATGGAACTGGTACAGTCACTATGAAAAACAGTATGGAGGTTCCTCAAGAAATTAAAAATAGAACTACCATATGATCCAGCAATTCCACTTTGGGGAATATATCCAAAAGGGGGAAAATCACCATCTGGAAGAGATAACACCTGGACTCCCATGCTCACTGCAGCACTATTCACAATAGCCGGGGTATGGAAACAACTTAAGTATCTGTCAAAAGATGAATGGACTAAGAAAATGTTATATCTAGCTATTTACCTACAACAAAATATTATTCAACCATAAAAACAAGAAAATTCCGCCATGAGACAACATGGATGAACCCCGAGGGCATTATGCTAAGTAAAGTAAGCCAGACAGAGAAAGACAAATACTGCATGGTATTACTTATATGTAGAATCGTTAAAAAAAAATAAAAATAAAATTTACTACTATAGAAACAGAGAGTAGAATCGTGTTTGCCAGGGGCTGGAGAAATGAGGAAAGGTTAGTAAAAGGGTACAAACTTTCAGTTATAAAAACTAATAAGGTCTGGGATCTAATGTATAACATGGTGACTCTAGTTGAGGGGTTGGGGAACGTCCGGCCCTCAGGTTGTATAAGGCCTGCAGTATCATTGGGCCTGGAGCTGCCAAGGCATTAGGGGTGAGTTAATTATGTTTGACAAAATATGACAGACTAATTTTTAAGCTGATTAATTTTGTATGGCCCACGAGTGATGTTATAAATATCAAAATGGCCCTTGTCAGAAAAAAGGTTCCCCACGCCTGCTCTGGTTGATAATACTGTATGTACTAGTACTGTATGACTGAAATTTGCCAAGAGATTAGAACTTAAAGATTCTCACCCCTACAACCAAGAAAGGAAACAAATGTAAGGGATTAATGTGCTAATTAACTTACTTGCTGGAATCCTTTCACAATGTATATGTATATCAAATCATCATGTTGAACACTGTAAATATATTATAATTTCATCTCAATAAAGCTAAGAAAAGCAAACAAACCAAAACAGCTAAACTAACGAGCAACCTGATGGTAAGAAAATGTTTCCTTAAAGCTCCCTTACCTATTAAGTCTTTTTTTTTCTATAGTCTTTTTTTTAAAAATATATTTTATTGATTTTTTACAGAGAGGAAGGGAGAGGGATAGAG
>NW_005361955.1:5244847-5259849 GCF_000412655.1 Myotis brandtii
AGTTAGAAACATCGATGAGAGAGAAACATCGATCAGCTGCCTCCTGCACATCTCCTACTGGGGATGTGCCCGCAACCCAGGTACATGCCCTTGACCGGAATCGAACCTGGGACCTTTCAGTCCGCAGGCCGACGCTCTATCCACTGAGCCAAACCGGTTTCGGCCTATTAAGTCTTTTTAATGTGAATATATTTATTTGGTAAGCACTGGCACATTGTGAAGCCAGAAGCCTCAAATTTTAGTTAGACCCTGATTATTCCTTTGTTAACAGTTGGTTCTTTTCATATAACTAATGGAGTCATGAAAATGAGGTGCTATATTTACAGCATGTAATAAGCACTACTTATCCTAAGTAAGGTGCATATAGAGTTTAAAGAATTGATCAAAATTTCGTAACAATAACAATTTTCAAATAAAAGCTAACATTTATTGGATGCTTATTTTTGTAGCAACCACTGTTCCCTCAATCACTTTACATCCATTAGTTCATGTGATGCCCACATCATCTTTATGAGGAAGGTAATATTCCTACTTAGCCAAAGAATTAAATTTGCCAAAGAATTACTCACCAAAGCTAAGAAACTTGCCAAGGCCAGAATAAGAAAACTGCAAACTAAAATCTGAACCCAATTGCTTCACCATATGAATAGCCTGATTTAATAGTTTCTAGCCTATAATATAAATATATCATATTAGAATGTGACATATATTGCTGAACTATGATACTGCAACTTCTTTCAGCTATTAGAATAAAAGAGACATTATTAAACAGGTTTCAGATTTAATTTAAAACTTATAAAATCAAGCACTCTGAACTTTAAATGACTAAGTTAAAAAGTAGATTACATTCTTTCTAAGATAATATCTAAATTTCAGATCTAAATTTCTTAAATTTTATTCATTCAAGAAATGTTAAATGACAGCGTTCTATTACAAGTAGAACCAGTGTCCCAAGTGTTAGTCAGATTTAAGTGTCTGAAATCATCAGAGATAAATGGAAAATTATCTAGCATTTCAAGAGAGATTAGGAAGTTTCCTATCTTGACTGTTTATATTAAGGCAAGAAATTGTGGTCACCAGAAAAAAACCAGAAAAGTCAGTGTTCCTCTTCCATGGCCTAAAAATACTTATTAGTTACTGAAAAATCTAGAAGCAGATACTTTTAGTAAATGAACTTAAATGCTTCTTCTGTTACAATAAAAGTACCAGGATAAAAAAAGAAACACTGTAATCATGAATAATCTGTTAAGTCTTACATATAGGGACAGAAAGGGGACAGGGTGGAAAAGACTAGAAGTCAGATTTCTCTGTATACAGATATAAATTTCACTTAGTAACCACATTTTATGTAATTACAAAACAAAAAGCAGTCCCTGAAAAATCTGAAATGACTAAAAAAATTTACCTCTGTGTATCAAGTTGGTGGCATAACCACATAGAGAACTATTCCAAGTGATTTTAAAACACTGTAATCTGACCGTATTTTTTAGAGGGACATATCCTAAGGTCAAAAATAAACAACTCCACTTTCCAGTATCATACTGTTCTGAGATTCTAAAACTGTTTTGTATGTATTGTGGGATAAATCAAAGAGTAATTACATTGGTGTTAGCAAAAATTGGAATTTTGGGTGTGGGGAAAGATTAGGATTATTTAAATATCATATAGTATTGAATTCAAAATAAAAGTTATCAAACAAACACCAACAACTGAGATTTAAAAAAAGAAACAAAGAGAGCAGAAAAGAAACCACTTTTTAGTTCTGTCCATTGAAAAGGTCTAGAAACAAGAACCAAACCAAGAGCAATGGAACATCTTGTCATGAGAAAGCAAAGAACCAACTAAAAAAAAAAAAAAAAAAAAAAAGCCAGGTACTGATTGAGAATGAGGAAAAAAAAACTTAACACAAAGTGGACAATCATGCCAATTCTCGCTTCACATTACACAATGTTTTACAAAGTATCATACTTTAAAAAGATATTAGCTTGTAAGAACATGTAATAAATAACTTCAAAATGCAATGGATATTTAATTTTAAAGCATGCCTTTAACATTTATGTAAAATGGTTTTGTACTCATTCAATAGAAATTTATCTGGCCACTGAGTAAAGCTAGCAATAAAACTACTGGTCCGCACACAATGTGTTAAGAGTCAAGAGCCAATTGTGGGAAAATTTGAATGTCAAAAATAATAATTACAAGGGACTGAAACACATAAATATATTTAAAACCACAAATACACAATAATGCCCTGGCTGGTATGGCTTGGTTGGAGTATCATTCCATACACCAAAAGGTTCCAGGTGTGATTCCTAGTCAGGGTGCGCATGGGAAGCAACCAATCAATGTTTCTCTCTCTCTCCTTCTCCCTTCCTCTCTTTGAAAATATGTCCTCGGGTAAGGATTTTTTAAAAAGTACACAATAATAACGCTTCATTGATCACCTTTGGAGGTTGCTAGGTTACCAACCATTATTTAGAAAACTAGTAAGGGGAAAAACGCACCAATCTTGCCTTTTGTATTCAAATGCATCTTAGGGTAAGCAAATAATTACAGAAAAAAATGAAGTAGTGATAAAATATCACTACTTCACAATCATCCTATATAATAAAAACCTAATATGCAAATTGACCTAACGGCAGAATGACTGTGCCAGCCGCCTCCCCTCCCCCCCCCCATCGCCCCACAGAGGGAGGCAACTGGCAGCGGCAGCAGGGGGTGGTGCTGGTGAGCAGGCGATGCCAGGCCGGCCAAGGCGGGTGCCAGCAGGGGACCCTGATCACCCAGCTGGTCGCCCCCCCATCACCAGCCAGGCCCAGGGACCCTACCCATGCACGAATTTTGTGCACTGGGCCTCTAGTAATGGAAATAATCTGGGCCTGTTGTTCTCAAACTGTGTTTTTGGAACTCCTGAAGTTCCCCAGATTCTTTCAGGAAATATGGGTGATCTTTCCCTTTTCAACTACTTATCTGTGTGAGAACAAATTTTCTTCATATTCTTCAACCAAAACAAACACAAATTAAATGCAGAAGGAGCTATGAGAAAACTGTTGTCTTTCATCAAGCCAGATAGATAGATACTAAGGAGATTTGCAAAAATGGAAAATAATGCCACTTAAAAAAATTAGGTATTTTCCACAAAAATCATGTTATTTAGGTAAGCAGGATTTGTTACTGTTATTTTAAAATCAATTGATAATTAAGATTTTTTTTCTCAGTTTTAAATCTGGTAAATCTTGATATAACCCACACAAACAAAAGGTCTTTGGGGCCTTTAATTTTTTAGAGTGTACAGCTTAAGAATAGCTGATCTAGGCAATAAATATCAACAGCTGCTTAACATCACATAGACAAGTAGGTATTAGGTAACTCTCAAGGAAGTACATAGTATTCTTATAAAAGTGTACTTGCAATTGATCTAATCACTATTTACATGAAATATGGATGCGTGTGGGTTGTCATCTTATAGAATACTAGGGGACAGTGCATGAATTCATGCACCTTGAAAGGAACTGTGGGCTGCGAGGTTGCGGTGGGCACGGGGGCAGTTCTCAGCTCCTCCTCCATGCCCCCACCCAGCCCCTCCTGCCATGGCCCCGGTCCCATTTGCCAGCAGCCCCGCTTGCACCCGCTGATGGCAGAGAGAGACTGGGGCCAGCGCCAGCAGTGGGTGCGAGTGGGGCCAGCGCTGTCAGCAGGTGCGAGCAGCGGCTGCTAACCCGATCACCCCTCAGGAGCAGGGGGAGGCGGAGAAGCCCTCAGGGGCGATCGGGGCCAGCAGCGGGTTCAAGCAGCAGCTTCGGTGCCGGGTGCAAGCGGGACCGGCACCAACAGTAGGTGTGAGCACAGGGCAGGACCAAGGTGCACGGGAGCAAAGAATTTTCAGTAACTACCAGAGGCTTGCCCCGATGACAGCAACCGGTGCCCCGCCTTGGTCTGGTGCCCCTGCTCAGCTGCTCCACCATCCCGCTGTGGCTGACCCCCGCCATGTTGCGTGCTCTACTGCCTGCTGCCGATGCCCGCAATGGTCCACGTGCGCCCCCTGGTGGTCAGCACATGTCATAGCAACCAGTCGTTCCGCCGTTCCGTCTAATTGCATATTAGGGTTTTATATAGATAGATGTTAAGTGACACCATGTACATGCAACCTCCAACATCCAAAGAGTAGGAACTTTACAAGATGATAAATTCCTTTAATAAGTGTATTACATTATATGAAAATGAGAGTGAGAGAACCTATAAATTAGAAAGCTCAAATTTATCAACCAAATGCAATGTATGGACCTTATCTTGGTTTAAATAAAATCCAAAAGGAGTCCCCTTTTCTATTCTCTCTATTTTGTTGTATTTGGACTTTTTCATAATAAAAAAATCTAATCAAATATATATCTATCCCCTCCCTTACCAACTATAAGGAAAAGAAAAAGGCATCCTAAAAATCACTCATGTAAAAAAGGGGGTTCAGAGAGGACAAAAGATAAATCCTTGCAGCGAGAATCAGAAGAACTATATAAAAGACAAATAAATGGACTACTATGTAGTGACAATAAGACCCATGATCTTTTGTAATTAGGACAAGCATATAATTTATGGTCCAAATTGGGACATTTTTGAGAAAGAAGTGCCATTACTAATTATTCAGTAGTCATAAACCAGGGCTGTCCCAGGGAAACCAAGACATATGGTCACTCTATCTGTAAAATATTCAAATTTAAAATCATTTTCACAAAAGATATTCAACACAATCCTTTGGGTAACTACTTTCCACAGGAACATATTCCTAATATTAAGTTTTCAGAAAAACTAAGGTATTCTACAAAAAAAAACTTTTCATCTCTTGCCTGGCACATAGCTATTTCGTAAAGATGTCTACTTCTCTTCTTATTGCTCAGTGTACTCTGCAAACTTCCAGCAATTCCTTTTCATGATAAACTATAAGTGGAAAGTTACACTAACCCAGAACCTTGCTTCTCTAAAAATACATGTCTTCCCATGGGTCTTCACACAGGCCCAGTCGGATTCCTATTCAATTTATGAACGGATACTTTATTCCTAGCAACACTTCAAATCTTAATAGCCTAGGGATTAACTAAGGAAGAGTGAGGTAAAAACATCTGGGTCAGACCAACCAGCCTAGGCTCTGAAGTAAGAAGAGCCTTGGAGCTGGCATTATTACCTATTTGGTCTAAGTGGAATGGCTACAGTAACTTCAGAACTCCATATATGATATGTCAGCATAATTTTCATTTTTTCTTGGATTTTTAGTAAATATTTTAAATTAGTGTTTATATAATGTGCCATAAGGTAACTACCTGTTCAATCTGTGAGTACTTTATGCCACTTCATAAGTTTAAAAACTTTTGCCCTGGCCAGCGTTGCCCAGTCAAGGGCATGTACCTAGGTTGTGGGTTTAATTCCAGGCACCCCGATGGAGGTGGGGGCGGGGGTGGAAGGCACCCCGCCCCCTCTTCTCTCTCTAAAACTCAATGGAAAAAATGTCCTTGGGCAAGGATTAACAAAAAGTTAAACTTTTAAAATAAAAGTAGCCTAAATATGCAACAATTTGGTACAATTTTAGCCTCATCCTACAATGTGCATTGGCATCATGACAATCTACCCTTATTTTGTTCTATTACTAATCTATGACATTAAAGTTCTAATTGCCATAAATAAAACTAAAATTATCTAGCAATAACAAAAATAAAAGGGGACTTCAAAAATTTGGAATAATGCCCTGGCCAGGTGGCTCAGTTGGAGTGTCCCCCTGTACACCTAACGGTTGCAGGTTCTATCCCCAGTCAGGGTGTGTACTAGAGACTTCTCTCACATCGAGGCTCCCGCCCTGTCTCCCTCTCCCTGTCTCTGAACATATTCTCAGGCGAGGATTAAAAAAAAAAAAAAAATTGGACTAGCTTCTACATTTTCCTCAGATCTGTCTTTTTAAAAAATCATTCCACCTAATATTTTTCAGGTTGTGGGCAAAAAACATTTATTTAACTTGCATGGCTATAGTAGTTTGCACCATAGAAACTGAGAAAATAAAAATTTATGCATTCAGGCAATAATCTAATGCTACATTGAGCATGCAGTCAATCATACCGCAGCAACAATACTTCTTTGTTCTATTTTAAGAGTTTAAACTCTTTTGTCTTTAGAACTAAAATAAAGTTTTAAGAAATGTGCCTAAGTTTCTATCCCAAATGTTATAATAACCATTTATTTTTTAATAATCAGTTCTAACTGTGGCTCTTCCCTTTCTGTCTGGTTTCTCTTATTAAAACAAGTTAACTCTCAACGGCCTACGTTAATAAAGAAAATGGTACCATAAATACAGAGGTAGTGTAACTGCCAACAGGTCCTTCCAGGTTCTTCTTCATAAATAAAACCGTCCTTGGATACCAAACAGTTGATTATTAACTACAGATCATCCTCTTTCACAAAGCCGTGAGAGCAAAAACTATATGTGTTGTGGCATGCAGAAGTTAGTGGGAGGAGATAGAATTTTTCAACACAGGCCAAAGATCACAACAGGACAAAAATACAAAACCATGGCCCTGATCGGTTTGGCTCAGTGGATAGAGCGTCGGCCTGTGGACTGAAGTGTCCCGGGTTCAATTCCAGTCAAGGGCATGTGGTTGCAGGCACATCCCCAGTGGGGGGTGTGCAGGAGGCAGCTGATCGATGTTTCTCTCTCATCGATGTTTCTAACTCTCTATCCCTCTCCCTTCCTCTCCGTAAAAAAATCAATAAAATATATTTTAAAAAAATACAAAACCATGAACATGGGGGGGAGAGGGGCGACGCAGAAAAGAAACAACCTCATATAAAAACGACAAACAATGGGTGTAAATCTAAAACAATGAGATACATCTTGGACATATGTTAAAATTAACATGCCAACATTATTAAATATGCTAACATGATACTGAAACAGCCTATTCAGATAATAATTTCTAAGAATTATGAAATAATCCTCTTACTATACTCAGCAATGAACACATTATTAGATTCCTGGATTTTATTAGTCTTCACATTTCAGGAGTGGGAAGGAGAAAATCTCAGCGGCCAAAGGCAACAATAGAAATGATAAAAATGAAATTTCTTGGTGTTTTTTTTTTGGGGGGGGGGGGGGGGGGGGGGGGATGGGAAAAAGAAGATCTGAAGAACATTAATTATGCAGCTTGAAGAAAGAACTCTGAAGAATGAAAAATTTATATTCTAACAATTTCGCCTCCACTACAATAGAGGTAAGCATAAATGAAGGTTTAATTTTTAACATTATTTTAGTTATAAATCTGAATTACACAAATTAGTAATTCTCAATACAAACTGCAAATATTATATGGGAAAAAGAAGATCTGAAGAACATTAATTATGCAGCTTGAAGAAAGAACTCTGAAGAATGAAAAATTTATATTCTAACAATTTCGCCTCCACTACAATAGAGGTAAGCATAAATGAAGGTTTAATTTTTAACATTATTTTAGTTATAAATCTGAATTACACAAATTAGTAATTCTCAATACAAACTGCAAATATTATCTACAGAAGAGAGTCTCTCCCTTCAAGCCAATAATAATAATGCAGTGGCATTTGGTAGTAATAACAACTGTGTGAACAGCCAATGAAAATTAACTATATGTAAAAATATTTTTTTCTATAAAGCTAAGAATCTGAAATGGTTTATCAAGAAAGTAGAAGACACTGAAGTTACAAAGTCTCTTTAACTACTGACTTTTAGGAATAAGACAAATGAACTTCATATTTAAGTACATATAAAAAATCCATAATCATAGTAAAAATCCTATTAAACCATCCAATTTTCCCCTTTTGTCCTAGTTTCTTTTTTGCTGGGGAGAAGCGTTGTGGGATAATAATAGCAGGAAATCAGGTGGAGCAGCTGCAATGGCAAGATGAGATACAGTGCTACATTTTACCTCCATTATAGCCTATTGCTGGCTGGGTTTTATTGAAAATGAGACTAGCTGTTTGGGGAGACAAAGCAGTTATCAATACTGTTGGGATCAAAATGTGCCCCCCTCCCCACCATACTTTTGCCAGGAACTTTTTAGGTCCTCTGGCAAGATTCAGGTAACAGGAGCAGTAGAAGCCACCATGAAAAAATTTCTAATTATCTGGGAAGTGGGGTATGTGTATGTGTGCAGAGACAATGTTTTCCTCAGAGCTAGCAATGTGGGTCTTAGTACATGTAGAGAAAACTGTCTGGAATAGAGGTCAGGTTTGAACTAGATGGCTTCTATTTTAGTCCCACAAACCTATGGAAATAATCCATGTGAATGAATTATAAAGGGAAGGAACAACTAACTACCTTAAATTTCTATAGTGATAGAAAATATAGCCTACTAAATCTCATGGTAACATTGTTGCTATTTTACTGATAAAAAAGTTCTAAACGACAATCATAATTAAGTCACTCAAATATCCCCTTTCAGACAAAATATTATGTCATTGCTGCCAAGACCAATACACACAGAAATTTAAAGTTAAGTAGGTAACACATGTATCTTTCTTTTGCAGAGAGAAAAGGCACAAAGTTTGGTCAGGCTTGCTTAATATTACAATGTGAATTAAAGGCAGTTTTTAGTTATTTTACTAAGTTAAAACACACACCTCTTCTTTGCTAACAGTCACAATCTCTGGATCCATAAGTAAAAATTAGCATTGCAGTGTCCTTACAGTTAGTCTCCTGCAGTCTGGATAGAAGGGAAAACTTTAAGGCTAGTTTAATAACATTGCAATACAGGTGGCATCTTAATTTCAGCAACAGATGTACTCTTGGAAAACTGAGTTCTAACGAATTATTTCTAAACATCAAATTCTCTTAAAATATATTAAGCATTTAAAAGAAACTCAGCATATACTCCTTTATTAAGGAGGAATCCTTTTGCAATCCAAATAATTGCTATCTAATTTTTCTATGAATGCAATTCTTTAATATTTTGGTAAGAAAAACCCCACAACTAACACACATGTACTAGTATCAACATTTATTTTAAAAATAACTAAAAATACTGTTCAGAACACTGAGCCTTTTAACATATTAATGAAAACTTCCATTGGGCCCAAACTTTGAATATTTCATTATAATTTTGCTGTAAGTGCCAGATAACCCACAGATCTCTTCCAACTCTAAGATTCATATTAATTCTAGTAACATGGATGCAACCACCACACTTTTAGTTGGGAATTAAGCAAGATGTATCAAACAAGGCAGTGCCAACACTATAAAAGTGGGGGAAGGAAAAATCTCTGGGGAATATCAGGTTCTTCAGGAAGCAGGGCAAGACTGAAACAGTAAGTAGCCTTTCTTCAGTTAGCATTGTACATGATGGCAAGCCAACATGTAAATGCTGGAGGGTGTTCTCTACATTATATAACTGGAATTAACGATATGCAACTATTTTACAAAGGGAAACAAATTATTTTTTACCTATTTTGGTCTAACTCCAACTCAAATAAAGACAATGTGTATGTTGAAATTTAAGTTTTATTCAGCTATAATATCCTTTTCCATTTCTTAAATGAGAGTTCTGCTCTAGAGGCTCCAGAACTGCTCTACTCAGGAGGTGACTTGTATTTAGGAGAGTGGAGTGCATGGAATTTATTTTCTTTTCATCTACACAAAGCTTTAATTTTTTATTTTTCCTTGCAGGAGAGGATGGGTCCCTACCATATATTCAGGGCTATACTAAATTTCAGGTTAACAGTATAAGGTTGGCACAAATTCAATGCTTCAGTAGGAAATACAAATGATTTCTTTAATTGTATGCCAAAGTGAATAATCTCCCAGGGAAAAGAACCTCCTCCTCCTGTCTTTCCTACCTCCCACCCCTCCCCCACCAACATTGCCTCCCTGCTGTGCAAAGAGCCCTTTGTCCTGCCCCACACTTATCTAGCTGTTTGGCCATATTGACAGGCCAACTAAAGGCATAATAAGGGAGTCAGTATGACATAAGCAGCTGGCAATTTGAAACAAAAATCTTCCTTTCTACTCAGACCAAATCCTGATGCAGAGGTCTCAGGCTCCTCCCATGTTTTCATCTTTTTTAAAACAGAGCAGCTAGGAATTTGGCATTTTCCCTCAATTAGGTAGCACAACAAAAACTTGATTTCCCAGATAGAAACAAATTCTGTATAAATTCCTACGTCCTTTGCTTTTTTGTGTGTGATTCATAACATAGGTCAAGGAGTACTCCCAGCTCTGGGTGTATATACATAACTAACATGACTAAGAAAATGATTCTTATTACTTTAGTTTGCCATCAAAACTCAGAATTCTCATGCTATGAAGAAAGGAAGAGCACAGAAGAGAAAGCAGTCAGACCAAACCAATAGTCGAATGCATGAGGCAAACCTGGCCAAATAACCTTAGTTTTTAAAAAAATACTAAGATCTCATTCCAATAAGCAGAAAATTCCTTTCCCCTGTCTTTATATCAAAGATAGTTAATGTGATCCTTACATCTCTCCCTGAGGTATTCAGCAAACAAAATCAATATGGTGCAAAAACTGAGAGGCAGGATGGGATTACAAATTCCTTGCTCAGTGAGGGCTAGTATAAAGTAGACTGAGATTTAGCTTCATTGTTCCTTTGTTATATTTCAAATTTGCTTCATAAAGTGTTAAAGAGTCTGAATATATTTAGTCAGAATAAAAGAATTCTCTAAAGTGATGTTTTCTAACAGCTTCTCCCTCCCCCAAGTTACTGGGTATCTTTTACTCGATTTAGACAAATACACAACAGGATACTTTTCATAAGACTCTGGTTTAACAAAATATGTATTGATAAGTGAAAGAAATTATATTCTCTCATCTTTCATGAACTTCCCCAAATCTTTACAAGGTAAATCAATCACTGAATCAAATGAAAGGTTAAAAATGCCATTTTACCACGTATTTTTGAAATTTTAGCTGTAAAAAAATGGTACCAATTACTGTCTATTATACTTTTTAAGCCCATAAAAGGATGTTTTAAATCAAATTACAAATAGCAATCATTTGTATTAAAATATACATTATCTCACACATTTTGCAGTCAGAGTAAGTTTTGTCTTAAAATATTCCTATCAAGCTTTAGTTTCCAATACCTGAAAAATTTTTTATAAACAAAATTCACTGCGAGGCCTTTTAGTTTCAAATTAAACTGACAAATCATCAGAGTGGAATTAGAAGTTATAAGAAAATTATATTCTATTTATGATCCAATTTCTCATTGATACTATGTACCTAATAACCACGGACTATCCTTAACTATGGCCTAATGTTTCATAAGTTATTTCAATACGAAGAGGACAAAATAAAAGTGGTTGTCTGCACATCTGCATTTTGCCCTATGTTATTTTCCTATCCAAAGGCAAAAGTAAATAACCATTCTCCCCCAGAAAGGCCAGAATAACTTCAGAAAGCATGTAAGTTCCTGGACACAAAACAGTATCAGAAGATACAAAAATTTTCAAGCATATTGATTAAATACATCCTATGAAAAAGGCCTCTATGATCTTTCAGAAAATAATCACATCAAGATCACGATGGATTCCAAACAACAGGAAACACAAGTGAAAAAACACAAGTGATTATTTTATAAGGTAACATTAACATATAACTTAAGCTAAAAAACATATCTAAAATGTTAAATAACCACTATGAGTGAAACCATATTTATCTGATATGGCATCTTTTATATATGATAGTGATAACATTAAAACCACCTAAAAATATTATCCATGAAAAGTTCCGTTTCATTAGTCAGTGTATATCACTGAGACAACACAAGCCACATTTGTGAATGACACAACTCATTTCCGTTCTTTTGGTTCCCTGCCACAAATGCCACAGTCATGCTATACATTATAGATTTAAGTACATTTACACAAAGCTAAACATACAAAATTCTGAGGGGAAAAAATATAGCATGCAAGCACCTTGTGGGGTGGGGAAGAGACAACCCATCTGTTAAGTACTGTATAAAATTGGTGGTATATTTGAATGGTGTCTCTCCTTCAAGTACTTCCATACTCAATAAACTGTTCTGTTTAATCAAAGATTTTCCTAATGTGCAGGAGCTGTGGGGGAGGGGAAACCACATAAGAGGCCATCTTCTCAAGTATCCTGTACACTATTTATTCGATTTCTGAATATTCCTTCTGGTCTGTCCTATGTCTCAGATGGATCATGGCCAAACATACATCCTTGTGGTCTTAGAAGACTACCTCCAATACGCATGTAATGAATTCATTTTATAGGTCAAACTCCAAAGAAATAATTCAATTTGCAGAAGTCTATTACTGATACAGAAATTAAGAAAATACTTCAAAGATTTATATTTACAAGTCATTTTGAAAAGGGCGCTTCTTTTTAGAGTTTAAGATTACAAATTTAGTAAAATGTTTAGCAAAACATCTATTCAATAAGGTAAATATGGCCTAACAAACGAAAGAAAGGAGACACACAAAATATGAAATCGATTGAAATATTAAAACTCTAATGAAACTTTCAGTCCTATTCAAGCACAAATCTACAATTAAAACCAAAAATCTGCCAAAAACCCCCAAGAAACAAACAAAAAAGAAAAACTCTATGATCCAGTTTCTAGATGTTGCTGATATCCATAAATGGGTAGAAGGTTATGAATTCTCATCTCCCCACCAATAAAATGCAAACCAGCTCAGCAATGAAAATTCCCAGGAAAGCAAGGTTTCTTCTTAGTCCTGAAGCAGCTATTGCCTAAGTGGAGCTCCCTGCAGCCAAGAGCATTAATGGAGGCTGCACTGCTGTCCTTCCCTGGAGACGGCAGCCAGCACTACTCAAGCTTCTCACGTAGCAACCAGAGTTCCAGAGCCAGCAGCTGCTGCTGCCTTGTATACTCAGTCCTGTGATCCAACCCAAAGAACAACCTTTTTCTTACCCCACCCCCACTCCTTACACACTTTTTTTTGGATCAATGTTCCAAGAGCTGGAATTATGCTTTGAGAAAGAAACACCCTAAATCCTTTTAGTTTTAAACTAAGGGCCTTTTATTAGAAAAACCACTATTTACCAAATTCCAGATATCCATTTTAATTAAGCCAGCAATTTAGGAGTGAAGATTAAGCTTTAGTCTTTAAAAGGCCAATTTCCCAAGGACTCTCTTTACAGTCAAATTTAAATTTGCAGTTAGAGATAGAGACTTGTGTCATGCCCCACCAAAGGACATAATTCATTTCTGAATCTTCATGACAGTCTGAGTAAACCTTAAAAACTCTAATCCCATAACTGACCAGAATTTTTGGCTATAGAAGAAAACGAATGATCCTCCTGAGAAAACTGGAAGAAATCCAATAAAAAAAAATTTCCTGTGTTCTTCAAGAGGCCCAGAATATGTGAATATTCTTTGCTTTAGTCCTAGCTCAGATTCCACACATCTAAAATTACAACTTATAACTTTTTCCCTGAGTGATCTAAAAGCATCAGTGATATAAAATTAACCACCAAGAAATTTTCCCAAATAGGGGGTACACAAACATTCTCCCGAAAAGCTCATAAATGCTCAACTCAGGTGGATCCTCCCCAACCAAAAGTTTTTTGTTGGATCTGCCCAACAACAACAAAAAAATCTAAGTATGGCCTTGGTTACAAGTCATTTATAAGCAACTCCTTTAGTCAAATGATGAAAAGACATTAGCAGAGAACCTGGGGAATTCTTTCAGTACTATGAGCAAGGGAGGAAAAGGGAGAAATGAACTAAAATAGAGACAAAGCTCAATGGAACCCGGAGATCTGGGCACGAAACGAGTTACTGGTGCACACATTGCACAAGTAACATGAGAAAGCAGAAAATGCAGGTCATACATGCACCCCTGACCCAGACCAGCAGGGCTGGCTGCAGCATCCGTATCCAAGGGAAAGATCAGTTATTCCTAACAAGTGAGACGCAAAAGAGCTCCACAGTATAAATTAGCATGGAGGGGGCTTTCCCAACAGCTAAACTTTCCCTCTCACGCGTTCACCTACTTATAAAAACCAGGGCTTTTTTTTTTTCTCACCGTCATTCCCTTCGCATCCCTTAGCTCCCACGCAGGGAGAATGGGGATTCATCAAGGGTACATTTTTCTGCCTTTAAAGACCTTCTCAAAGGATCGCTCTCCACGCCCAAGGCTGGGAGAACGACACAGCCTGGCTCAACTCCAAGCTCAAACCCGACCGATTCAAGAATAGGACTCTCTCTCGGAGAGACTGGGGCAGAAGCCACCGAGAACCCCAAAATGTGAGGTGGGGCTGGCGAAGGCAATGCCGTTGGTGTGGGAAAGGAAGCAATCATCTGGGATGGGGACCCGAGGACGAGGGGAAAGGCGTCCAGGAACATGATGAAGAGACACAGGCCCCCAGAACCATCTGAGTTGTCACCAGGCCGCGCGAACCGGGGCGGTTGGGGCGGGGGTTTGGGGAGGGGGGAAAAGTATGCCTGTGTATGTTAAGAGGGCAGCGAGAGGCCTAGCCTCAAGTCAAAGGTAAACGTGGACGAGGCAGTTCCCAGGAAAAGGGGTGAAGAGACGTTGGGGGAGGGGAAGCGTCCTGACCCAGGAAAGACATGAAAAGGGTAGTGGGGTCGACTGGATGACGAAGGGGACCTCTCTCCCCGGGGAAGAGGAATGCGATGGTGTCCAGGGGGGTGGCGAGGGGGGTGAGAAGGGGCAGCATCCTCCTGCTAAGAGCCTGGGAGGGCCAGGCCCAAGTCCCGAAAGCGAGCGCGGGGAGACGGAGGAGGTGACCCTTCCCTCCCCCGGGGCCCGGTGTGAGGGAGGGTAGGTCCCTCTTTCCTGTCGGACCCTTACCTTGTCCCAGGCGCTGCCGGGGCCTGGGCCCGGGCTGCGGCGCTCGGCACTCCCGGGAGGCAGGAGGACTCGAGTTAGGCCCAACGCGGCGCCACGGCGTTTCCTGGCCGGGAATGGCCCTTGCCCGTGAGGTGGGGGTGGGGGCAGAAAGGCGGAGCGAGCAAAGGCGGGT
>NW_005361955.1:5259991-5260888 GCF_000412655.1 Myotis brandtii
GCGCCAGGGGCACCTGGGACACGCCCCCTCCCGCCGCGCCATTGGCCTCTCTGCCCACCGCCCCACACCCATTGGCCAACTTGTTGCCAATCAGCGGAAGCCGCCGGGGCCGCCTAGAGAAGAGGCTGTGCTCTGGGGCTCCGGCTCCTCAGAGAGCCTCGGCTAGGTAGGGGAGCGGGACTCTGGCGGGAGGGAGGCCGGTGGACACGGTGGGGGAAACGGGTGGCTATGTGGGTCTGACTGGTACTCGGGGGTTGCCTTCTCCCGCGGGAACTCGGGCGTATAATGTTTGTTACGCTGGAAGGAAAAGAGGAGATGAGAGGCTGGCAGGAATGCGGCCCGCCCGGCGGCCACCGGAGGGGGAGGGAGGAGTGGAAAAGGCTCAAATCCGGACGGAACCATTGCTACTGCAAAGGGAGGAGCGCTCTCGGCTCAGCTCTTGTCACTGATTGGCCGCCGCGTCTCCCGCCGTGTGTGAAAACACAAATGGCGTGTTCTGGTTGGAGTACAGGGTCTGTCAGTTACAGGCTCGGGAGTGCGCAGCCGCCTAGGGAGTCTCGCATTGCTCTCTGGGTTGGGTGGGTGGGTAGGTAGGTGGGGAGAGTTGGACCTACGGGCGCGGTCGGCCTCCCGTGGGGTGTGTGCGGGGGGCGGAGAGGAGGGTCAGTGAAAGTGGCTCCTGCGCGGGCGTCCCACCACCCTCCCCTTCGGGGGAGTCGGTTTACCCGCCGCCTGCCTGGTCTCCACATCTGATTGGTTGCTGCATCCGGGGAATGGCCCCTTACTATTGGCTTAGGTCCCAACTGAGCGAAACCACTGCGCGGGTTCGGCGGGGGTGGCGGTCGTTGGTACGTTCCTCGCGAGGCCCAGCGCCGCAGTGTCTGGCTCCGCGCCCCT
>NW_005361955.1:5260927-5272741 GCF_000412655.1 Myotis brandtii
CGGAGGCTTCTGGGTGGCGGCTGCTTCGGCTCCGCCCCGGTTACCCGCCGCCTACAAAGCTCTACGAGCCCGATCTGCCCCCGGACTGTGGGAGTGAGGAAAGGAGCGGGGGTCGGTCCTGCTGGTGTGTGGATGGGAGGGGCATGTTCTCCCAAAATCCGCACGAGGTGCTACCCTGAAGGAGCGGCAGTGGAGGCGGAGAGAAGGCCGCGCCCTTCCAGACAGGGGGAGGGGAGCGCCGCACTACCTTTATGGGAGTTCTCTGTTGTCTCCGGTTTAAGGACCGCCCTGGGCCTGGAAGAATCCCTCCCTCCCCCGCGATCTCGTCATCGCCTCCATGTCGAGTCTCCTAGAATCTAGATTATGGGCGGGATTCTTTTGCCCAGGTTTAACCTGGTGCCGGGGCGTTGTTCTGCAGGGGTTTGAGCAGGTGTCAGATTTTGAGGGTGAGCCCAATTTCTGTCTTCCCCCAGACTTGAATTTGTGTCACAAAGTAATTATGGAAGGCGTGGCGGAGGGAAATGGAGTCCAGGCATTCACCTGGGACTGATTTTACAGCAAGACTGCGTGTTATTACTACTTAAAATCCTTTTTGTAGCTTTTTCCTGGGGATAAAGTGAGAGACCAAAGGCAGACTGAGTTTTATACTCACCCCATTAGAAACCCTAACTAAACCTTAAAATTTTATCTTAGAATTTTAGGCCCCCTTCCTTGCATCCCCAGGATCAGGCACCTTAGCAACTCTCACTCATATTTAGAGCCCATTTTCTGTTTGTTGTACTTGCTCATCCAGTCTCCAGACATACCATTGGCTTTCTCCTCTCCTGTTTTGGTATGGGTGAGTCATGAAACCAGACAGATTGGTTCCAACACCAATTAAGGCCACCCAACCTGAGCAGAGGCCTCACTCTTAACCCAGTATTATCTTTTTCCTCAGCTGGGATTCTCCCCCTACCCTCTCAGTACAGGTGACCTTGACTACTGCTTTACTGAGAGTTAGACATGAGGTTCAGCAACATATCCTTTTTATCTCCTTTGAATAACTTTTCAGTCCATCCCATGATTTCTGTTCTCATCGGTTAGTTACTGAGTTCATTTGCCATAAGCCTCTGTTACCTCTTCTGATCCATCTTACATGTTGCCAGGACAATTGTTCTAACATAGCTAGAGCCTCCAAATGACTGATGCAACTCCTTCACTGGCTCCTAACTACTTACAGGATGAATTCCATCATCACTGATCTACCAGGTCCCTCAATGGGCTAATTTCTGTTCTTAACAGCTTTTTCACTTGCTGCAATTTTTCACATCACGCCAACACTACCTCTCTGTTCAAGTCACACTGAATTGATTACTGTTTACCCAAATCATAGTTACATAGTCATACCATTTTGTAGGGTCCTGTCTGCCTGAATGCTAACTTTGATGGTCTTTACCCTTCAAGACTTAAGACTCAGGTATCATCATCTCCCCTGTGATCTTGCCTTCTCTGATCTATCGTTCTAATAGCCAGACTCCCTATAAAAAAAATAGCAGTGCTTTCTCCTGATCCCATAACAAGCATGTTGAATCATAGCACTTCTCAGGTTGTTGTCATTGCTTGTTTGAATTCTCTTAACTATTCTAAGCACAGGCTCTTGTTGAGTCTTGTAGTAACACTAAGCTTCTAGTATATTCCTTAATGTGTAGCCAATCCTAAATAAAATAGAATGACATGTAGATGTCTTTGTACAGTTTGATAGATTATTGTGGTCTCTTAAACAGTTCTTTGTGTGCTTGCTAGTGTTCTAGATTAACACTATCCAATAGAACCTTCTGCAATTATGGAAATGTTCTCTATCTGTGCTGACCAATGTGGTAACCACTAACCATATATTAATACTGAGCACTGAAAATGTGGCTAATGTGACTAAAGAACTGAATTTTTAATTTTATGTAATTTAAATTGTATGGGCAGTGTAGTTATAGCCACAAACTTGTGGATTGCAAGATACTTAATATGGATGTTGCTAACTTTCTCTTCATGCTGAGCAGTAAGGAAATAAAGTTGGACTTCTGTGGCTCATTTAGGAGTTTTCCCCCCGGCTTGTTTTATTTTACCTGTTTCTGTACTTCAGCTGAACCTAGCTGTGAGCTAAATCCAACAAGCCCTTACTAAAAATAAGTCTTCCTTGGACAACAGTGTGTTGAGAAAACAAGTAGTGACTAGTTTGTATTTCAAAAGAGAATGCATAATGAATTTTAGGAAAGTGGGATTTCATGAAACCATAATGGTAATAAGACTATATGTGATGTTAATGAAAACCAGCCTTAAAGTTCAGTCCCCCAAGTTTTCATTTTTGGAAAAACTTCCATCAGATGAGGCCCTAAGTATCATATTTTAAGTTACAGGGAACATCACAAAGTTAAGTTTCATCTTGATGAAGTATAAGTTAATAGATATATTTTAACACTAAAATGCTTTCTGAGTTATGTACTAATACAGCACCTTACAGATTTCAATTATATTTTTAAAAGTTGTTTATTTAAAACTTTTTCCATAGAATATGAGACCCTTAGGATAAGGGTCTTCAAACTTTCAATACACAGAATTGACTTGATTTGTAATGCAGATCTTCAGTCCCAAACTCAGAGTTTTCAAATTCATTTGAGACAGAGGGGAGGTAGGCACCAGGATTACATTCTCTTTTTTTTTTTTTAAGTTTCTTATTTGCTTCTGATGTTGGCAGCTCCTACACCACACTGTGAAAACAGCCTGGGGCTATGGTATGCCTATTTATCTGACAAAAATGACTACAACTTGAGAAACACCTCTCTGATCCAATATGTCTCTAATTTTTTCCTCAACTGTTTTTTGGAGAATTTTTCCCTTCCAAAAAACTGAACGGGAAAACATTTTGAAAAGCAGGAAGGTAGTGATAGTTAATAGTTTTGGAAACTTTCAGGTCATATTTTTTTCTTTTCTTTTCTTTTATTTTTTTTTATATATATATTTTTTCTTTTAAACAGGATGTTAAATTATTTCAAATACTGTTTTTTGCACATGAAAGTTACATTTTTTTGTTTAACCACTAAATGCATTCAAGGATACAGATCTATTGATTCCCAGTACCTGTACTCAATAAATGTTGGTTTTATTGATTTATTTGTGAAATTATTTTCCAATAATAGTTGAAGTCCACAGAACACACAAACAAGGCTCTTTTATGGAGAAGCTTTAGGTCATACTTAACCTAAGTCTGTTAATATTCTCTTCATAAAGGAAACTGATGCCTCATGGTCTCTGAATACAATCTATTCATCTGTTCACTGTTCACCCTTCCTTAGGTTTCCTGTTTGAACCACTGTCCTTATCCTCTTCCTGTGTTTCACTTCCTTAGGCTTTATAATTTTTTAATAAACCAGCAACCTCTCTCCTTTTGAAGTAGAACCATACTATTTTTTCTAGGACAAAAACTAAGTGCACTTAAACTTGCATGGGAGAATTGAAGAGTTTGTACAGGCTTTTAATATTTTTTAAATTTGCAAAATTTGAACTGTATAATGTTGCTCCCATATATTTTTTATGCATGGAGGAGGTTTGGTACAGTTATGGTTTGCAGCTGTTATTTCAGAATATGATAGGGATCAGCATCACAAGGTTAAGACTGGTTTGACTGTTTTATGCCAGTCTTAGTTGTAGGGCACTTCGTTAGGTTACATCCAGGAGTCTGGCACTGTACTTTGCAGGTTGGAAATTCTTGGCTTTGTTACATTATGTTGGATTTTGTTACATCCTGTTTTATATTGGAGGACATACTTCTACAGAACCTTTATTTTATTTTTTCTTATTTAAGACTCCCCATTCTTGATGGGGTGAGAAACTGAATTGTTACAGAACTGTGTTAGCATTGAATCAAATATTTACGTTTATTTTATTTAGGCCAGGGTTAAATCTGATGAATTATTCCTGGTTTGATGTATACCTTCATAGTGACTAGATAGACTATTTCTGCCTCTTAGATTATATCTCAAAGTCATGGTTACCTAAAATAATCCAACTTTACAGCTTTTTCCCTAGAATTTACAAACATCACTGACCTTTAGTTTGTCCTGGTACTTAGTCACCTTTGTTTGCTAATTGTTTTCTAACATGTTTAAGATCGAATCTTCCTACTAACAACAGTAATACATTTTCAGATCATGTTTTATAGAATTGGTTATTTTACCAGCTAACTAAACCACCCTAATAATATATGAACTCTTGTCAACTCAAGTCAACATTCCTTACAGCCTTTCCTCTTTTTACTGACCTTGGCTTAAAAATCTCATCCCGCACTTTTTATTATAATAAATAATGGCAGCATATTCTAGTGCACACTATAGGCAAAAGCTAATGAAAACATAGTTTAGGTGAAGAAGTTAATATTTATTGAGTACCAATTGTGGCCTCTTTGTCGTTATGGTGTGGTGCTGATATATAAACCGGAGTTGGAGTAGGAAACTAAAGGTTAAACAACTTTGCTTTAGACACACCAACAAATTAAGGACCAGGAATTCTGGTTTGAATTGCATAAGTCAGTATTCTTTCTCTGATGATAGCAGTCTTAAGAAATTTAATCTGTTGCTAGATACAGGATGGATTATAAGAAGGGAGAAATTTGAAGGCAGAGATACTACTTAGGAGTTTCTTTCACAGTAGTACAGACACCAAATAATGAGGTCTGGTATAGTGATGGCAATCAAAATGGGAAATAAGTTGACTCAGTAACTGACCAAATGTCAGTCACTGAGAGGGAGGACAGTCTCAATACATCACTTCTTCAGGGAACCTTGATGTCTTCAGTTATGCTACTTTGGATCCCCAACTTGAATGTCATAGCAGCTCTTACAAGTGTAATTAGTAGTTGAGAGAGTGGTGGGTTTTTGTTTTACTTTTTTACGGCTATTTTCCTAGTTGCCTAAGCATGGGGAGGTCTTCTAGGTCAAACAATATTCATAATACTGAGCTGTTATTTACTTCTCGCTACATGATGTGTGATGTAAGAGATCATTACTGATGTTAATTGAACAGAGGATATTCTTAAATTTTCTAGAATTTCCTAATGTGGTAGTGTTAGGGTATGAATATTTGTTTTTAGGAATTAACTTACTTTTTAGGTTATATTTTCTATAATCCCAGCAACCCTCAGTATTACGTAATTATTAATATAAAATCCTGTCATTTTCTTTGTGCCTAAGTATAAACATAAGTACATCCCGTTGTCTTGTTATGCAATAGTGCTGTAAATATTTGCTCAAAACTTCTAAAATTTTAAATTTAACTACAATTTATTTTAGAATTTAGCAACACAAAATAAACCAATTTATATTGTTCTTATTTAAGAATGGGTCATTGACTTAAAAAAAAGATTAGAAGATTGCTTGTTCAACCCACACCTTATGTCTAAAAATGCTTAAAAAAAGGTGAATTTAAGATATTGCAGAGTTCTTACAGGAAGAATCAAGTTCAAAGAAACTATAAGGAAAAGCTACTGAAATAAGTTACTGTAGGACATTGGCTGGAGAAACACAATAGCTGAGAAACAAAAAGCCATATACATTTGACACTAGTGGATGATAATGATAAGTAAAAAATGGTAGCTCTACTTTTTAACAATAGAGTAACTTATATAGGAAAGATTTGTGTGCAGACATGAAATCTGTGTTATCTTTGTAGAAGTGTACTTAAGCCTTACAAATGGATGAATCTACAAACATGACTGGGCTTGTTATTTTGCTTGTACAGGGTGGGGCGAAAGTAGGTTGGTAGTTCATATGGAAAATAATACAAGAATAAACTTTGTGTACTCACAACTGTAAACCTATTTTTGCCCCACCCTCTATTTGTCCAGCATCAGCATCAACTAGTCAGAGACTTTTAAGTGAAAGCTTGGCAACAAACAAAATATGTCCTGAAATAGTTAAAATGTTGAATAAAGTCTCATGGTTTATCAGGATATTTTCATATGGTGAAAAGGCAAAGGTGGGTGAAGCTGTCAGCATCTTGGCATAAATCAAGGCAGTCACAACCAGACTGTAGTTGTTCTTCCCTGCCATGCATTTGCAGAATACACCCAGGGGTAAGAATGTAGCAGTTTCACTTCATGTCATTATGAAAACAGTAAATTTTATTATATCTGGACCCTGAGTACATAACATTAATGTGAGTGATGAAATGGGAAAATTGCATACAGTACTTCTGCTACATACTAAAGGACAGTGGTTTCAAGAAAAAGCACTTCTGTGGTTTGGAAAGAATAACTATCATTTTGGTTGTCAGAGTTGGCTATTTTGCAGACATTTTGGAATATAAAGGAAGTGAGACTTTAAAGGAAAACAATTGACTGCTGTTTTCAATGATAAAATTCAAATTTAAAGTGAAATTTAGAATTTTGGGAAAATTTGTATCCACTACCAGGGAGCTTGACATCTTTCTAGTACATAATTGTTTTTTTTGTGAGATACAGTGATAGTAATATGATTTTTTAGATATTATATAATGAACTGGGTCAACATTTAGGAGATTTATATTAAGTGAACTAATATTTTCCAAATGACCAATACATGAAATTACCAAAAAAATGCAAATAAGTAACATATCTCAACCAATTGAATGTGGAAAGAAAAAAATTAAGGCAGACATTTGAGAGAACTGATTTGCAAAAAATGTAAAATAAATCCACTCTGAAAATAGTTACTTCCATGAAAATGCTAATGTAATAATATATTTGTTACTGTCTTAATTTTTTTTAAATTTATAATATGGAAAAATAATGGTAATCAAAGCTATTTGGGCCCCTCAGTTTTTAAAAAGGGGTCCTGAGGCCAAAAAGTTTGAAAAACAACTGCTCTAGCACAATGTACTAGTTAACCCTCAAATGCCTATTGAATAACTAGATGGAGTTAAGAAAAAAAAAAAAATGACTCCCAGTGTTAAGGCTGGATGACTGGGAGAACAAGTATGCTAGGACCCAAAGCAGATTTTAGTGGAGAAAGGTATGTTCATGTTGAGTTTTAGATGGAATACATAAGGATAACTATAACAGGCAGTTGGAAATTTAGAATTTGATCTTGAGAAAAGCTAAAATACCATTTTCCTTTCCAGTGAAAGTTGCTTTTATCATGAATATATATAATCAAATAGCTACAACTTCACAACTGATTAGCAAATATGTTAGCTTTGGTGCAAAATATAAGGGTGACAGTGTAGGTCTCTTTAAACAGTGATACTTTTTTTTTCACATTGTGCACTTTTAAAATTTGGTATAGGTGACCTGTTTCTTTTTTTTAAAATGTTTTAATTGACTTCAGGGAGAGATAGAAACATCAATGAGAGAAAATCATCTATCGGTTGCCTCCTGCATGCCCCCTACTGGGGACCTAGCCCACAACCCAGGCATGTGCCCTGACTTGGGAATTGAACTTCGACCTCCTTGTTCATGGGTCGAAGATACTCAACCACTGAGTCACACTGGCTGGGCTGATTCTTTTTTTTTTTTTTTTTTTAATGTACCAAGGTACAATAATTAAATGTGATTTTTTTTTTCCTCATGGAATTTTCAAACTTTTACTATATCGCCAATGAAATTTCCACATCTCACCTGAAATTTTTAGAAAAGGCTATGCTGAGAATTAAGAATGTATTACTTTTTCTATGCCTATTTATTGTTATATTTTACTTTAGGAACTCTACAGGCTTTTTAAAATACCTCCTTTTTTCATTCTTCAACTTATTGTTTGGTTCTTGCAGTGAAGACCTGAGCTATATCTCACACTGAATATACCAGAATCTAGTTTTGGCAGTTTCCGGAAAGTTACCATTTTAAAAGAAGTGTTTAACAAATGTTTCCTTTTTTCACCACTGTCAGTCTCTGGGAGATCACTATCTTCCTTTCATTTAATTAAAAAAAAAAAATCTGTCTCAGTGTTTATGTTGCTATTTTTCCCTCTAAAATATGCTGACTCTCCCAGTAACAAATGTCTAGAATCTAGATTATAACTCGCTCATTTTGTGTTCAGATTAAGATTACCATCCCATCTTTTCACATTTCCATGGTGTTAGGAGGCCCACTTCAAGGTTAAAAACCAAAGTCACAGAATGAGTTAGGTGACAGTGTCATATATAACTCAATCCCAGATCTTTTGAATCCTGATAGCCCACTTCCTATTCCTGCCATCAGATTATAAAACATAATACTAGGGTGGAAAGACTTCAAACTATTGCAGACAATGCTCTACATATTTGCATAATCTTGAATCAATTTGGTCATGTTTTTATGGTGGTACTTAAGACTACAGCTATGAAGGAACAGGCTCAAATTTGATATAAAAACTAAGCCAATGTGCAAAAATATTCATTTGTTCATCAAATATTAAATGTCCACTCTGGAAGTTACTGTACCAAGCATTTGGTAAACAGTGGTGTACATGGATGTGATCCTTATACTTTCCAGTTCTGTGGGCTATACTGACCCAGAAAGGTTTAAATGGTTTCTTTTATCAGAGGTGAACAGTTTTATGTTGATCCCATAATGCAACTACATTATGATGATGGCACTCATTCTCAAGTGTGAGGTAGTATATCAGAGAAAACCAGACTAGGAATGTTGGCTGTTCTACTAATTTGAACTCTGTTCTTTCAAGTACTGTCCTTTTATTCTAAATGTAAGACATCAAAAGTATTATTAGTACTATTATATTACTAATATGACATTGGAAATCTAACTACAAAATAAACTCTGAATACTATAAAGAATTCCACATAAAGTCTCAAGTACTCTGACCCAGGGAAGCACTGTTTCCACAAGGACTTAATAGTGTCGAGGTAATTTCATTTTCTACTCTTTCTGCAGCTGGAAAAGCATCTAAATATGAATAGTGACCCAAGAGAAAACAACAAGGAACTCAGGTGAAGTTTTTAATTCAAAGATAAATCAGTCCTTTTAAGAAACCAAAAATATTTTGACAGGTTTATGTTTGATTTTCAAAAGCAATACCACTTTTGTGTACTGAAAAATAAAATCTTTAAATTGGACTTGTTGGTCCCATTCTTCATCTAGTAATTAATGTATTTGCTACTATTTACAAATAAAAATGTATCTTTTTAATTCCTTTGCTAAATCCTAGTCCTCTTTGTATTAACCTGAATAACATGCATACTTTAATTTTTAAGGCAGATGGTAAACTTTTCAATAGGTCTTGTTAGATTTCATCTCATCATGGGGCAAACACTTTCACAAAATGTAATAATTCCTTTTTTAAGGTTGATGTAAAGTGAACTTGAGCAACTAAATAGCAAAAGTACATAGGCAGTATCTATGTTGCCTAAGATGCTATGATTATGTTCTCTGCTTTTCCATTTGGCCAGGGTGGCTACAGTGACAACAGGAACTGGTACAAAGCCTGAAAATAAAATGTAAACCCAAATCTCAAGTGCATTTTAGGAAAAGTACCAATTGCCCAGCTACCTCTTCACAGCAGCTGCAAAGGAAGAAATGTTCTTCTCTCATAAGACTTTCAATTCCATGACGTTACATTCACACCTGCTAACCTGGGTGAAGAGCTTTAGACCAACTTAAACAGCAAACTACTTTTGTTAATACTAAATACTATTTTTCTCTTAAAGCAAGAAAATTCTGGCATTTCCAGTGTCAGGAAGCACAAATACTATTAATCATTCTTTGCACTTAGAAGTTCCTCTTTATCTTGTCCTGAAGGATGAACAAAAGTTTGAGGTGTACGGTTCAGAAGGTAAACTGCAGCATGAAGACCACCTATGTTCACCCAGACAGTGTGCACTTTCCGCCATACATGTTCCATTCCAGATAATGCCTGTGTACACACAAAAAGCATAAAAGTAATTAGCTTCAATGACTTGCCTGCTTCTAAACCAGGGTTGGGGAACCTTTTTTTTTTTTTTTGCCAAGGGCATTTGGGTATTTCTATCATTTGCAGTCCATACAAAATTATCAACTTTAAAATTAGCCTGCTATATTTGGCCAAACATTTAACTCACCACCAAATGATTTTGTGGGCCTGTTCTAGACCAACCAGGAGTTTTAGGTGCCAATAAGAAACATTAGGGAAAGGGAACACAAATCCTGCTCAAACTAATATCCCCGGGTCTTCAGGCTGAGTTGAGTTATTACACTGTACCTTTGTAAAGCATTTCTTGTCCTGAGTAAGTAGTGCAGCTCGGCCTGTCCCTGGTTTACAGATACGGCTCATCTCCCATAGGCAAGCTGGTTAAACGTTCCAGTTTCTTTTCTTGGAGCCCATCCTATAACAGAAGGTCTAGTGAGTCAAACATGCAAAAAATATCTAAGACTGAGAAGTTATTAAAAACTCATTGCAGCCCTATCTTGTTTGGCTCAGTGGGTAGAGCATCAGCCTGCAGACTGAAGAGTACTGGGTTCAATTCCAGTCAGAGGCACATACTGGTTGCGGATTGATCTCCCATGGATCTGAAGAAAGTAAGTGCGAAGGACATTGCTGAGAAGAAGCGGATGATGTACATTGAATTAAAGAAAGAAATTATCAAAAAACATGACCACGGTGTGCGTGTAATCGACTTGGCTAGGCAGTACAACCGTAGCACTTCTACGATCTGCACCATACTGAAGCAGAAGGAGTTGATACAGGCTACAACTCCAGCCATGGGCGTTAAAATAATTTCTAAACAGCGGACATCTATAAATGAAAATATGGAGAAGCTGCTAATGGTGTGGTTAACGGAGAAGCAGCTCGCAGGAGATACTGTGACAAAGGCTATAATCTGCGAGAAGGCACGAGCTATTTATGCTGATTTGCTGCAGCAGACCCCAGGCACTTCAATGGACGAGGCATCCGGCATTCACTCCATTGTCAGACATGGTGAGGCAGCGAGCGCGGATATAAAGGCAGGTGAGGATTACCTCAAAACGTTTGCTGAAATTATAGCAGCAGAAGGATACATCCCGCAGCAAGTCTTCAACTGTGATGAGACAGGACTCTTCTGGAAGAAGATGCCAAGGAGAACTTATATAACAGCAGAAGAGAAGAGGATGCCAGGCCACAAACCCATGAAGGATAGGCTAACCCTCGCACTGTGTGCCAATGCAAGCGGCGACTGCAAGATTAAGCCGCTGCTCGTTTATCATTCGGAAAACCCCAGAGCCTTTAAGTCACATAAGATTCTGAAAGAAAAACTGCAGGTTATGTGGAGGGCAAACCTGAGGGCGTGGGTCACCAGGCAGATCTTTGTGGAGTGGGTGAATTTGGTCTTTGGTCCTGACGTTAAGAAATATCTCCAGGAAAATAACCTACCCCTGCAAGCTCTTCTTGTCCTGGACAATACACCTGCTCACGCGCCTAACCTTGAAGATGACATCCTCGAAGAGTTCAACTTTATAAAGGTTCTCTACCTTCCACCTAACACCGCCCCTATCCTGCAGCCAATGGACCAGCAGGTGATTTCTAATTTCAAGAAGCTCTTCACCAAGCACCTGTTCCGCCACTGCTTTGAGGTGACAGAGAGCACAAACCTCACCCTTCGAGAGTTCTGGAAGGACCACTATAACATCGTGATGTGCCTCAGAATTATCGACATGGCCTGGCAGGATGTTACAAAGAGGACCTTGACTTCTGCGTGGAAGAAGCTGTGGCCTGAGGTAGTGTCTGAAACGGATTTTGAAAGACTCGAACCCGAAGCGGCAGTGGTGGAGGAGATTGTATCCCTCGGCAAGTCCATGGGCCTGGACATGGATGAAGGTGACATCAACGAGCTCATCGAGGAGCACTCCGAGGAACTGACAAC
>NW_005361955.1:5272982-5298813 GCF_000412655.1 Myotis brandtii
GCATTTCAATTCATTGTAATGGTGAAAATTGATTTGACATACGAGTAATTGGAGTTACGAGTTCCGTCACGGAACGAATTAAACTCGTAAGTCAAGGCACCACTGTATTCCTGGGTCTTCAGGCTGAGTCTTTGAGTTATTGCACTGTACCTTTGTAAAGCATTTCTTGTCCTGAGTAAGTAGTGCAGCTCGGCCTGTCCCTGGTTTACAGATACGGCTCATCTCCCATAGGCAAGCTGGGTAAAGGTTCCAGTTTCTTTTCTTGGAGCCCATCCTATAACAGAAGGTCCAGTGAGTCAAACATGCAAAAAATATCTAAGACTGAGAAGTTATTAAAAACTCATGGCAGCCCTAGCTTGTTTGGCTCAGTGGGTAGAGTGTCAGCCTGCAGACTGAAGAGTACTGGGTTCGATTCCAGGCAAAGGCATGTACTGGTTGCGGCTTGATCGCTGGCCCTGGTCAGGGTGCATGTGGGAGGAACCAATCAATGTGTCTCTCTAATCCAGTGGTTCTCAACCTTCCTAATGCCGCAACCCTTTAATACAGTTCCTCATGGTGTGGTGACCCCCAATTTCATTGTTACAAATTGAACATAATTAAAGCGTAGTGATTAATCACAAAAACAATATGTAATTATATATGTTTTCCGATGGTCTTAGGCGGCCCCTGTGAAAGGGTCGTTCGACCCCCTGTGGGTCGCAACCCATAGGTTGAGAACCGCTGGTCTAATCCATGTTTCTGTCCCCCTCCTTTTCACTCTTAAAAAATCAATGGAAAAATATCCTTGGGTGAGAATTAACAGAAAAACTCATTGCAGTAAGATCCTGAGGTATGAAAAACAGTTGCCATTTAGAAGCTAGAGCATTATATGTCAATGAAATAAGCAATCAGACCTAAAGTTGCATAGAATTTTGAATCAGATAAATCAGTTTACAGAAAAGAACTTTGAGAACTGTAAGTATATAAACTGTCCTCAATGAGCATGAGCAGTCAAATTGTAGGAACCAAATCAGTGATTAAAAATAATTTATATTGAGAAATAGAACCAAGTTTTCCTCAACCTTTTTGAATTATGTAATTCAACAATGGTCTAGAAAGAGGATGAACTTCCTGTGATGGTCAGGATTAAAATATAATACATTCCTCAGTTTTCAGAAGAAGAAAAAATGGGTGAAATCCAATAACCTATATAATAAAAAGCTAACATGCAAATTGTGCTGGCCAACTACCTGTAGCCCCTCCCCCTGGTCAGTTCAAACCCCAATCACCCCCACCCCACCCCAATCGGGGGTGGGGCTGGCTGGCCAACCGCCCCTGGCCTCCCCCCACTCTCCCACCCCTGTCCCAATTGGGGCGGGCCGTCTGGACCCCACCTGTGCTTGAATAGTCTTGTTATAATCCTTAAGTGAAAATTGCTTTGCTGACAGTCTGCTAAAAGGAATGAAAGATTTTTACATAAACTCAGAAACAGGTTTAGAAGACACATGGGTACTAGTATAACAAGTGAAGGTAAAACTCATATTTTAGAAAACTAAGTCCCACCTTTTTCCAAATGGCATGTCGGTTACAATAATGTCCACAGAACCAGTTCTTAATGGCAGATTGCAGATATCCCACTGAATAGCATCTATGGGCAAGCCCCAGGACAATTTGCTGTGGGGACAAAGGAAAGGTGCTTCAACATATTCTGAAGAATGTTTTTCTGAAAAGACTGCTATAAAGTACAAAATACTAAAATATCAATTGATATTGACAATATCAAAAATTTTAAAGTAGAATGCAGAAAGAAAGTATATGCTTATAAGATAAAGCCAAATTTATAAAAATAAGCAAGTGATTTTTAATCGTTAGGTTGGTGTGCAAAAGATTTCATCTGCTTCACTTACGATTTAAGAGAAAGGATCAAGGGGAAAAACAAGATTGCAACACAACTGTAATAGACAACTGAAAACTTGCAACAGTAAATTATGTAACTGATGATGTAAAACATTGATAAAATAGACACTGGATCAATGCTAAAGAGGGAAAAAAAAGTGAGGTGACATATCTGAAGGATAAAGTTTGATAAATCTACATAGTAATAACAGGAGACCTAAAAGCAGATATGTAAAATTAGTGAATATAGAGGTACTTTAAGATTAAGAAACAAGTATTTGTATCGTATTATTAAATAAGAAGCAAAGAAAGGTAAGATAAAAAAAAGAGAGGACAGGGCCTGGCCAGGTAGTTTAATTGGTTCAGGGGTGGGGAAACTTTCTGCCAAGGGCCATTTGAATATTTATAACATCATTAGCTTAATATAATTCACTTAATATAAATTTATGTTGCTATGAAAGAAGTTCCCAGGTTTATTGAATTTCGAGTCCTATCTTTGGTTGCCTCGGCAGGGCCGGACCAAATATTTTTCAGGCCACCTGCTGGATGTTCCCCGCCCCTGGGTGAGAGCATCATCCCAATATGCCAAGGTTGCGGGTTTTTTGATCCCCATTCAGGGCACATACAACAATCAACCAATGAATGCATAAATAAGTGGGACAACAAATTGATGTTTCTCTCTATCCCCCTCCCTCTTTGTCATATATTAATATAGATGACAAAAGGTAATAAATAATAGCATGATTTAAATTCCATTAAGGCAAAGCTACTGGTTTAAGAAATAAAATACAACAGGAAAACAAAATATGAGCATAAATGAAGGGTTATACTATTGATATATAATAAAGAATTTAAGAAAAATGATATAATGGGTGGGTGAGAAACACATTGAAAAAAAGTTTTACAATCAAAAGCACCAATAATTGCAACAAAATAAAAAAAAATATATTAAAAATCTAGGTAAGAAGCCTAGCTGGTGTGGTTCAGAGGTTGAACATCAACCCAGGAAACAAGAGGTTGCTGGTTTGATTCCTGGTCAGAGCACATGCCCAGGTTGATGGCTCAATCCCCAGTAGAGGGTGTGCAGGAGGCAGCCAATCAATGATGTTCCTCTCATTATCAATGTTTCGATCTCTCTATCCCTCTCCCTTCCTCTAATAATCAATAAAAACATTTAAAAAAAATCTAGGCAAGAAATAGTACAGATGGAACAGACAAAAAGTGAAGGTATAGAGGGTCTAAAAAACAAGAAAATGTTCAGAAAATAGAAAAATAAGAATCAACCAATGAATGCATAAGTGGAACAACAAATTGACATTTCTCTCCCTCTTTAAAATCAATAAACAATTGTTTAAAATTTAAATGGAGTCTCGATATGTTTATTTTGATTAAATCATGCCATAGTACACTGGGGGTATTAATCATATAAAGTCAATACCTAAGTCTAAGATATGCTATAGAAACTTTAAAAAGGTTACCCTTTTTTGCCCTGGCTGTTGTGAGTGTTGTTGGGAGTACTGGCCTGTATAGGTTGTGGGTTTGATTCCCAGTCAAGGCACATAACTCGATTGTGAGTTTGATCCCCCTTTGGAGCACGTACAGAAAGCAACCCCTCGATGTTCTCTCACACATCACTGTTTTTTTCCCCCCTCTCCCCCGCTCCCCTCTAAAAATCAGTAAGTGTATCCTCAGGTGAGGATTGAAAAAAAATGTACCCTTCTTTAATTTGGCTCTTGGTCAGTAAAGATGAGATGTTATTTGCCGCTCTATTCACAGCCAATGGATTATTATCACCAGCAATATGAAAGCAGTTAAACCATTCAGTAGCCCCCTAAAAGACAAGAGTATATATTGAAACAGAAGTCACAAACTGCAAAAAATGATTAAAGAAAAAAATCATTTCAACTGTTAACAAATAAGACATCCAATCCAATAGTCCAGTGCTTTTCTAAAGTGGCAAAACACTGCATGTTGTCAACTTTGCTATACCCCCTGTTTGAAATGCCCTTATTCTTTCTCTGCTTGCTGAACTAATCTTTCAAGACCTAGCTGTGTGCATAAACCCTAACTCTCCAAGCTGCCTCATTTGCTCCTCCCCAGAGCACTTTGTACATGTCTGTCACTGCACTGTGCTATTTTAAATTATTTCTATGCCTGTCTGACTCTCAACAAATCTGAGAACTCAAGTCTAGTATTTTATTCAACCCCTCACGCAGCAGTATCTGGCACACTATAGTAGGCATTACAGACCTTAAATACAAATGTAGTTTGAAAAAACAACCAAATCAAACTAACCTATATCCTTTTGTGATTATAAGATTTTGCATAATCTGATATATTGGAATACTTGAGAATTTCAAAATACAATGTAATCTCCATTGTATATAGGCTTTTGAATAATAACTACCATATCCCTGAAAGGATTTTGCAATTTTAGGTCAAAAACATGTCAGCACAATGTAAATACCTAGCTGCTACATATTTGTGGAATAAGGTGGCATACTCCCCTAGGCCTCAACAATGTTTGTGCAGATTAACAGGTTTCTGACATGAAGGCAGGGAAAGTTCTGCCCTCTGTTTAGTAACAAACACCTCTTTCTTTGTAAATGGTAATATCCCCTCATCCATGAACACAGTGCTTCATCGCTTTGTCTTTTGCCCAGACACTTGAGGGTGATGTAGAGGGGTGATGTACAGGGGATGTAAAAGAGACCTAGAGTTTGATGAAAGCCTTTTAGGTGATTCTGATTTCCCAACATTCATTTTTTTCTTCAATACCTATTTAGATTTCTAGTCTCTAAAAGAGAGGGGTTTTGTAATACTTCCAAGTTTTAAGGGGAGTACTCTAAATCAAGTATTTTATACTTTGGTGAACAAATCTATATATATATAACTTGTCAATTCCTTTGACAATTTCATTCATTTTGATCATATATCAGCTTAGGTTTTTCTACATTTACATTCTCATATCTACTCTTACATGAAAGTGCTTCAAATTTTTTATATTTTTTTTTTGGAGGAAAAGGGGCCTTTGATTTCATTATGTCTAATATGCTCATTGGTTCTAGAACATTCTGAATGTAACTTGCTTATTAAAAGCTAAAGAAAAGTTATTACCTCTATTGGTATTGCCCCTGTTCCACACATCGGATCAACTATTATATCAGAAGGTTGAGGAGCACAGAGCCTAGAGAAAAGAAAACAACCTATGTGAAGAGACTTCAGCCAACAGCTGAAGCTTCCACAGTGACTATTTCTGAAGCTATAAAATCAAGGACCTATTACATTAGCAATGAAGAAACACCAATCAATATTCATTTAAAAAATCAATCTGTAATTACATGTTGACTCTATATCTTAGCGGTTAAAAGAAAAAAAAGCATTACATATAACTAAAGTATCCTTTTACTATTATCCAAAATCCCATTTCATTACAGATGAAACTTAGTCTCTAGATCTTTTAATATACACGTATGCCTTTAGAAAATACGTTATTTTGCATATAAGCCTGTATTGGTACATTATAAAAAACCACAAACATGTTTCAAATAGAAGTGGAAATTAGACATTCAGTATTCCTTTCCTTATAAATTTTAAAGATAATTTTGCTATAAAAATATTTGCTTTACTATGAGTACTTAATACAGTAATTCCTCACTTGATGTCATTGATAGGTTCTGCAACTTTAAGTGAAATGACATATAAAGAAACCAATTTTATCACAGGCTAATGGATATAAACGAGTTAAGTTCCACCATCTCTGGCATCTCATCAATGCTATAAGAAACAATGTTATTTGAGGACCTGCTGTATTTGCTAGGCTTGGATTTAACTCTTTGCATGCATCATCTCATTTAATCCTTTTAATAACCCTATGAGCTAGGTCGCTATTACTATTCTAATTTTACAGATAAACTGATGCAAAACTTATCCATAGACACAAAACTAATAGGTGACAGAGTTGGGATTAGAAACATTACTGTTAGTGGCTTAAATGTTACCCCCTCTCTGAAGCACCCCCTCCTCAGACAGCTCATTAGGTTTCTCCTTTTGTCCTGCTAATCTTTCCACATTCTATTATGGTATTTTTACATGTAAGGTAATTATTTACCTCCCTCTCAAGACTTGAGATTCTTGGGGATAACACTGGATTCTTGTTTTAATACCTTTCCAGCTCTACCTCCCTGTTCCTGCCCCTCCACACATGGCAACAGAATCGTTAGCAACCCTGTTCACAGTAAGCAACCCTGTACTCCCAGCCATTGCTGCCAGGGTCTGGGTGAACACTTGACCAAGACTATGTCAAATGGATTCTCTCTTCCAAGAATTTAGAATAAAGAACTAGAAGCCCTAGGCCAGCGGTTCTCAACCTGTGGGTCGCTACCTCTTTGGCGGTCGAACAACCCCTTCAAAGGGGTCGCCTAAGACCATCCTGCATATCAGATATTTACATTACGATTCATAACAGTAGCAACATTACAGTTATGAAGTAGCAATGAAAATAATTTTATGGTTGGGGGTCACCACAACATGAGGAACTGTATTAAAGAGCCAGAAGGTTGAGAACCACTGCCCTAGGCAATAGGGAGTTGGTCATTTGAAAATGGGAATACATAACTGTGGATGACGGGCAGCCATTTACACACATGAGCAGAGAAGAGCACACAAACCCTTGGAAGAGACAAAAGTTACTGTCTAGGTAGTTTTTCAAGATCTGGTTCCTACTCTTCTTGAAACATGGCTTTCAGTTTTTCTGTGGATTCCCCAAGACTTCTCAGTATTTTTCCAATAAATCCCCTTCTCACACCAACAACACTTCTTAAAATCTTAAACTAGCTTACTTAGGTTTCTAATCATTGCACCCAAAATAACTATTCATGTCCCTGGCTCCTACACCACCACCATGCCTGGCAGTAAATGTTTGTTAAATAAATAAAGACTTAATCAAATGTCCCCAGTTTTCTATTATTATCATCGAATTGATAGGTTCTAACTGTGTTTGAACTGACTCCATGGATGAGCAGGTAAAAGAGGACTGCCAGGATATGGCATGTATATAACAGGTATTTTGCATATGTTTCTGCATTTACTCCACACTACTAATCCTTGAAGATTCACAGCAAACCTATTTTTCACTCTAAAAAATAGAAACCTAGAGAAGACAACCTGTCTGAGGGGTGGAAAGAAGCACCTATTATAAAAGGGAACAGGGAAAAGAAGCAAGGAAGCTGGGTCTTACATTTGGGAAAGTGGAAAATTCCAGGATGATTCCTAGGTTGCAGTGATTATAAAATTTAAAAATATAAGTAAAAGCTCTCTGTGTTCATTTACACATTAGACATTTTTTAAAAATCTCTGCTTTCATCTGCTTCACTGGCAGAAATGAAACAAAGTAAAATTTTCTCTATTTCCCAACATACAGTATATTCTTTCTAAACAATGTGGCAATGCCAGTCAAGAGGTAGATGAAAACTATCTTCCCATTTTAAAATCAATAAAACTGATATAGTAATTAAGTGATATTTTCAGGATCATAAAGAATCAACACTGGACACAAGGGAAACAGATCATCAGCTTTTTGCCCTCTTTATCCACTAAATCCCCACACAGTACCTCACAAGAAATTAAAGTATTTTGAAGGGAAACCTGAAACCAAATTGCCACTTTAAGCTAGATGATAACCCATTCTCTTACCGGAGCATTCCATAAGCAAGAGTAGATCTTAGAGTTGTAGGTCCAAAATGTGTGATATTTCTTCGGTGGAGACTCTCTTCTGTCAATGCAATGCCCACAATGACTTCATTATCATGGATATTCAAAAGCACCTAAAATAAAGCAAGATAAAATAAAATAGTTTTAGAATTGTTCAAACTGCACTTATTATTAGGATTTTTAAATTTCAGAATTTATTAAATTTTTTACTTTATTATTGAGGTATACTTTACATAAAGTACACAAATCTTAAGTATGCAACGCAGTGAATTTAACTGCCACTCAGATAAAGATATACAGTATTTCCAGCACACCAGAATGCTCCTTTGCCCTTCCCAGTAATTATTAATCTGACTACTTCTACTATATTAGTTTTATCTTGTTTTGAACTTCATATAAATGAAATCATATTATATATATATATATCCAGCTTAGATTCTTTTAATTTTTTTAAAATATATTTTATTGATTTTTTACAGAGAGGAAGGGAGAGGGATAGAGAGTTAGAAACATCGATGAGAGAGAAACATCGATCAGCTGCCTCCTGCACACTCCCCACTGGGGATGTGCCCGCAACCAAGGTACATGCCCTTGACCGGAATCGAACCCGGGACCCTTCAGTTCGCAGACCCACGCTCTATCCACTGAGCCAAGCCGGTCAGGGCCCCCTTCATTTTTATAATATAAACATATTTTGAATGTCTATGGGTTTCTTAATATACATTTAAAAAAATTTTTTTTTGATTGATTTCGGAGAGGAAAGGAGAGGGAGAGAGATAGAAACATGAATGATAAGAGAGAATCATTGATCGGCTGCTTCATGCATGCCCCCTACTAGGGATCGAGCCCACAACCCAGGCATGTGCCCTCACTGGGAATCAAACCGTGACCTCCTGGTTCATAGGGTGACGCTCAACCACTGAGTCACACAGGTCGAGCCTTAATATACATTTTTAAAATTTTAACTTTTTTTAAAAAATATATTTTATTGATTTTTTTACAGAGAGGAAGGGAGAGGGATAGAGAGAAACATCAATGAGAGAGAAACATCAGCTGCCTCCTGCACAACCCCCACTGGGGATATGCCCGCAACCAAGGTACATGCCCTTGACCAGAATCGAACCTGGGACCCTTCAGTCCACAGGCCGACGCTCTATTCACTGAGCCAAACCAGTTAGGGCTAAAATTTTAACTTTTAAGTAATTGTTAATACATCTGCTTTATCACCTATTATTTTCTAACTTAATGTTTTTTAAAATTTGACTCAATGTCTGTGAAATGTTTGCTGTCCTATAGTTTTTCTAATATAATTAAATATAAACTATTAAAACAAAAATAAAATGTCTCATCATGATCTTAGCAGCAGCAGCTGTCACTTATCTAACCATATGCAAGCCAGTGTTCTACACACTTTGTTTATTATCTCATTTCATATTCACACCCTGAGCTAGATACTATATTATTCTACTTTTTATAGATGAGAAAACTGAGGCACAAAGATGTCAGCTTATTTGCCCAAAGTCATACTGCTTGTAAATTAGGATCTGAGCCCAGGTAGTATGGCTCTAGTATCTGTCCTCTGAGCCTCCTTGCTAACTTTTGGACATTAGTGTTCTAGTTAGCCTCTTTATTCTTATGAGGAAAAAAAGGAATGGGGAGTTATTGTTCTGATTTGATATATAATATAATAAAAGTTACAGAGAGAATAAGTAGCTTGCCCCAGATTCAAGTGTCCCAAAAGCAACAGAAAATGACTTTTTGGTAAAAACATCAGCTGCTAGGGACCTTTTAAGCTGTTAGAGATTTAAAAACAATTTAGTGTGGTTCACATGTGAATCACCCATGTAATAGATTGAGACTAAGGAGGGTAAGCATATTAAAATGAGGTATCTGGGTTTGAGAATCTAGCAGAATTTAAGCAAGAGGAGAGCTGGCTCTAGGATGAGTATTAACCATGATGTCCTGATTTTAGGAGATCCGGGGTTTGTTTTAAAAATGTATTCCAGCCAGGCCATTGTCCCATGCACCAAGAGGTCGCTGGTTCGGATTGAGGGCACAATCCTCAGTAGGGGGCGTGCAGGAGGCAGCCAATCAATGTTTCTCTATCATCAATGTTTCTCTCTTTCCCCCTCCCCTACTCGCTCTCTAAAAAAATAATCAATTGATCCCCAGAATATGTTGTCAGTTTGGCTGAAATAAACTCTTTTAAAAATTCTCTAGCCCTGGCCAGTGTGGCTCAGTTGGTTGGAGCATCGTCATGTACACCAAAATGTGGCAGGTTCGATTCCTGGAAAGGGCACATACCCAAGTTGTGGGTTCAATCCCTGGTGGGGGCTTGTGCAGCAGCAACTGCTTGATGTTTCTTTGTCCTTCTTTCCCTTTCTCTCCCTTCCTCTCTCTAGAATCAATAAAGAAAAAATATATTAAAAATTTTTTCCCTCTAAAACAAAGGTACTCTAGTTGAATTTTATAATCTGAAAGTCCATGTAATGTTGTACAAAGTACTAGATTAGAAATTAGAAAACTCAAGTCTTAATAGTTCTCACCTATTAAGCACATAGTATATACCAGGTATTACACCAAACACTTAAAATGTATTATCTCATTTAACCTTCAGGACACACTTAGAGGTATATACTACTTTTGGCTCTATTTGAAAACAAGCTCAGAGAGACTATTGTTTCCAGTTATACAGTACAAAATCTAAATTTGGATTATATCAGTCTCCACAGCCCATGCTCTTATTAGCCACACACTATTAGCTCTGTGGCCTGTTTAATTGTCCATAGATTAAATTAGCCTGAAAATTCTACAAATCTATAATGGCATTCTTGAATCATCACAATCAGAGCCTGTACCTACCTCCACATCAAAGTTGGTCATGTCAGCCTTCCACTTAAAATAATCTTGAACAGCACCCCCAAAATCTCTTGCAGCCTCATTTGAGGAAAAGCAATGTTTCTCTCCTGCCCTGTTGCATGTGACTCTAAACTTTAGCACTTCGGGATCAGTGTCTTCTTTTGAGCTCTCATCATTCTCATTTTTGCAAGATGCCAAAACATCACCTACTAATGTTGATATCTCTTCTTTGATGGCTGGCTTTTCATAGTAGTCTAAAATATGTGAATCTAAGGCATTATTAGACAACTCTTTTTTAACATCTCTCTCATCTCTTTTGTCTCCTCCATTATCAATCTTCTCTTTACTTAAATTCTGATTTAACTTTTTGCGCTTTGTTTTTTTTTTCTTAAAACTGGTGTTAATTTTCCATACTTTTAAAGGGTCTGACCATGGAAGCTTCCCAGCTAATTCTTCAAAATCCTTTAGGACTTTTTCCTAGAAGGGACAGAGAATAAAATCCATTAATTTTTCACCACTTTAATTAGACAAATAAACTCCTACTTTGCCTGCAGATGACACTAATCATTATGTTAAGGGTGGTAGGGGTGCAAAACAAGAGTCAATAAAATAATGGTTGTAATTGAGGAAATAAAAATCTCATTGAAAATTAAGATATATACAAATTAAATCACTAAAGAAGAATACAAGACAGAACAATAGATCAGAAGTTGAGCTTCAAGATTAAAATGTAAGCAATAAGAAACTATTAACAGTGGTTACCTCCAGAGATGGGAAGTGGGTGGATGAAAGAAAAGGAGGGCAACTTACCTCATTCTCACTGATTACCTTTTAAATTTTGTGCTGTGTATACATACTAACTTTTTTTTGTTAATCCTCACCTGAGGATATTTTTTCCATTAATTTTTAGAGAGTGAGAGGAAGGAGGCAGGGAGGGAGAGAGGGAGAGAGAAACATTGATGTGAGAGAGACACATCCATTGGCTGCCTCCCACACTCGCCCCTGACCAGGGCTGGGGATCAAACCTGTAACCCAAGTACATGCCCTTCACCGGGAATTGAACTTGAGACCCTTCCATGCGAGGGCTGATGCTCCAACCACCAAGACACACCAGCCAGGACCATATTAACTATTTTTCAAAAGAAAAAAATTTTGAGCAGTTAAAAATTTATCTATCCAATTTCTAAATAGTATCTAAACTCATCCTTTAAAAAAGGAAATCTAGTGGCCTTGTTTCGGCAAGGCTTAAAGAGAGAGAGAAAAAAAAGGAAATCTGATTGTGCCCCTCCCCTCCCTTGTTTAGAGTCTGTCAATAGCTTCCCAATGCACATGAAAAAAATCGAAATTCTTTAAGAAGCCCAACATAATCTCACTCCTGCCTACTTCTCATACATCACTTCAGGATCATTCTTGCCCTCACTTCCTCTGCTTGGAAGTTATTTGGTTCACATGGTCTCTGCACTGCTGGCTTTCTTCTCATTATCTAATAGCAATTTAAAAGGCATTTCCTCTGAGAGACCTGCTCTACTAATATTAGTCCTCTCAAGTCTTCTCTTTCATTTTCTTTTCTTTACAGAGCTTAGCATTATCTGAAGTTACTAGGTTTATATATTGTTCACTGTGAGAGTGAACCAGCGATCTTTTCCATCAAAGACAGGAGCTCGCTGCCATTTTGATATGACCATCAGAGTCTCAGGGGGCCGCCATCTTATGCTCCGCCTTACCCCTCCCCTTCCTCTGAATTAGCCAATCGCACAATAATGGGAACCCGAGCTCTGAGCCCTGACCAATCAAGTCAGAGTTCAGAGTGAAAGGCAGGGCAGACCCGCGTCAGGAAATAAAACCCTGAAGGGACTTCCCATTCGCGTGCTTTGCCCAGGATTCCCAGCTGGCAACAGCACCCTTCTGCAGGAGCTAATTTGCCCTGCCCATCCAGTTTCGAGTGTTTGACTCATTCCTGCCACATAGTTGAGAGCATTTCTAACATTCACCACCAAAGTTCCTCCCAGAATTAAGTGCAGGGTGGGAAGGACTTTACCTGTCTTGACCATTGCTATAAGCCACATTCGTAGAAAAGTGCTTGATATACAAAAGGTATTCAATCAATAGCTGTTGGATAACGTGATTAAATGTTAAAATGGGTGGTACACAGCTGTCCAATTCAGCAGCCATCAGTCACATGTAGCCAATATTTAAATGATTTAAAAAATTTAAAATTCAGTCACATTAGCCACATTTCACACACTGGTGGCCAGTGGCTATCATGCTGGACAGCATAGACACAGAACATTGCCATTACAAAGCTACTGCAGAGTGCTGGTAGACAGTACATGTCATTGAAGATCAAAGCAGAACGAAATCAATCCTGGCTGATGGAACTAAAACTTGAAATGGAAGTGAGTGAAGGCTTTGATACTACTAGAAACCTGATAAAATAATGGTAAATTTCAGGTTTGGCAGATCTAATTCCATTTACAAATAATTTTCCTATAAAGGGCATCTAGGTTTAACATGGTGGAATAACACTGGTACAGTCCCTTTCTTTCTTCAGAAACCATTGTAAAAGAAAAAACAACAGAAATACCAACTCTATCTTAATAGAATCTGCATGATATTCATAACCTTGAACCATAACATGGGAATTCTAACATAAGAATTCCCAAGTGCCGTGAAGGTCAAACAGGTGCAGGAAGACACAGAGCAGTGGTTCTCAACCTTCTGGCCCTTTAAATACAGTTCCTCATGTTGTGACCCAACCATAAAATTATTTTTGTTGCTACTTCATAACTGTAATGTTGCTACTGTTATGAATCGTAACGTAAATATCTGATATGCAGGATGGTCTTAGGCGACCCCTGTGAAAGGTTTGTTCGACTGCCAAAGGGGTCGCGACCCACAGGTTGAGAACCACTGACATAGAGGAAGAATGCCTATAGATCTCAGATAAAGGGTAGACCAGTCTGCATAGCTGCAGCAAATAAACTCTTCTTGGGAACAGCAGGGAAGAAGTATGTGCACTGGACTCCGTTTGTACCAAGAAGAAGCAGGGGAAAGAAATGGAGACTGAACAAGGAGCCTCACAGACAAGTTCTATTTGCTGAAAGCAGTCCATTGGTAAGGAAGAATTGGGAACAGTACTCGATATAGTAAATAACCCCGAAGGTGCTGATCTCTTTAGGCTAGGAAGAAGTAATAGTTAAAAGAACTAATTTAGCCCTAACTGGTTTGGCTCAGTGGATAGAGCGTCGGCCTGCAGACCGAAAGGTCCCAGGTTCGATTCCGGT
This sequence comes from Myotis brandtii, assembly GCF_000412655.1. Taxonomy (NCBI): domain Eukaryota; kingdom Metazoa; phylum Chordata; class Mammalia; order Chiroptera; family Vespertilionidae; genus Myotis; species Myotis brandtii. The sequence goes on from NW_005361955.1 coordinate 5,286,713, forward strand.
GAAGGGCATGTACCTTGTTTGTGGGCACATCCCCAGTAGGAGGTGTGCAGGAAACAGCTGATCGATGTTTCTAACTCTGTCCCTCTCCCTTCCTCTCTGTAAAAAACCAATAAAATATATTTAAAAAAAAAACAAAACTAATTTAATGGTGTGGAAATTATATCTCATCAGGCCAATGCGGCTCAGTGGTTGGGCATCGACCTATGAACCAGGAGGTCACAGTTCGATTCCTGGTCAGGGCACATGCCCGGTTGTAGGCTCAGTCTCCAGCAGGCAATGTGCAGGAGGCAGCCGATCAATTATTCTCTCTCATCATTGATGTTCCTATCTCTCACTCCCTCTCCCTTCCTCTCTGAAATATATATATATATTTTTTAAAATTATCTCAGTAAAGCTATTTTTTAAAAAAAGAAGAGAACTCATTCACCCACAGCCCTTTGTCAGAAGGAACTTCAAAGCAAACCAGAGGGATTTCTTGCTGACCTGGTGTTAACAGTTTCTGGCTTCTCCCAGGAGAACCTCCTCTAAATAACAGGTCCAAGAGGAACTCCCTCATTCAAAGATGAGCAATTATCAATGCTATCAGCACAAGATTTACAGGGACATAAAAAGGAAAAAGGAGGAAAGGAACAGAAAAACAAATAGAGTAAAACAAAAAACAACTGACCAGAAAGACAATGCCGAAGAGCAGTTGAAAGCTATAATCAAACATATGGATATGGCATCAAAAAATGTAATGAGGCTATACCTTTGAAAAAATAAGAGCTCAAGGCAGAGATAGACAAGCAGAACGAGGGGGTGAGCCACCAGAAGAAGAAACAGGAGCTTGTAGAGTTCAAAGAAAAATAATTCACAGATGCTAGCCTTTAAAAAAAAAAAGATTCATGACATCATCTGAATACTTAAAAATACCAATTAAAATGCTTAAACTAACAGGCTTTTTATAAGACAAGGGAAAGTATAATGCTACAAAGAATAAAATTGATGGTCAACAGAATAAAAGCTAGAAGCAAATGTTTAAAAGCAATGTTTTACTGGGGCATGTTGCAACTAAAGTCTACAAAGTGAAGGGCTTAACAATTTTTCATGGTCACACACAACAGAAGTTGCCCATGCACAGATCTGAAAATCTACTTTAATACTTCATCTTCTTTTGGGACTTCACCAGCAACCTCTTTTGTAGTTACTTACAAAACAACCCCGAAAAGCTGGCTCACGTAGAACCATTACATAATATCAGATTTACCACCAATTAGAGATCAAAAACACCAAAATAATACAAACTCTAAGATGGAAAAAAAACGCAGGAATTAAGAGAATACAGTCAAACCTCGTTTCTCGAACATCTCTCATCTCTAACAATTCGGCTCTCAACTAAGTTGTTCTCAGAAAAAAATATCTACACTGTGGACCAAAACTTCAGTATTCGACCTAACAACCCTTTCATGTGGATACCTCAGCATGACAAAAAGTCTTGCAAGCAATCCTTTTGTTGCTGGCGATTAGCACAATTTTAAAACATAAAGAGGCCATCAAGAGTGCTAATGTTGCTAAGGGTGTGAAAGTGCTCACAAAACAGCAATCATAGGCAATTGAATAGGTAGAAAAACTGTTGTTGATTAGATAAAGGAAAGGCAGTAAGCCAGTGATAGCATTTTGGAGGCAATTCCTTTAAGGCTAGTAGGAGGTGGTTTGATAAATTTAAGAAGTGTTTATTTATAGATTAAACAGTACATTAGGCCTGTACTGAATATAAGAAAGGTTGAAACAAAGAATCATTTTGGGGTCTGGAACAGATTAATTCAATTTACATTATTTCTAATGGGAAAAAATGATTCCGTTTTCAAACAAATTGCTTCTCGAACAGCCTTCTGGAATTAATTAAGTTCGAGAAACGAGGTTCCACTGTCTTAATAGTACCCACCAAGTTAGAAACAAGAATTAAAATTTTTAAAACTTCTAGTTTTTCAATGCCTGCTAACATTTATTTGTGGCTATTAACATTTTGAAATACTCCGTGGCAAAAATGTTTAGTAGCCTGCCTATCATTTACTAGTTTCACAGATAACGATTCAGTTGGCAATGACTATCAGAAGTCTGAAGTGATATAATACTAGTGTTGAAAGTACATTTTTGGTTATCACAACTTTTATCTATTTTCACTCTGAATTCTTTTAGGTCTGGTTTTAATTTTTTCTAGGCTGTGGGTTCAAACCACTTTGTTTTTGTATGTGTATTTTTTTTTTTAAATTCTTACCCCAGGATATGTTTTTTATTGATTTTTAGAGAGAGAGAAAGGGAGAGAGAAAGAGAGAAACATCAATGTGAGAGAAACATTATATCAGTTGCCTCCCACCCTGACCGGGAATCAAACCTGCTATCTTTTGGTGTATGGGATGATGCTCAAATTAACTGAGCCACCAGGCCAGGGCTGATTGGTTTTTGAATGATATTTTGGAAATCAACCTGTTGCCAATAAATAAAAATTAGAGAATTAAGCACCATATGATAGTTTTTAAAAACAGGTTATTTCTCATATAGGCAATAAAACTAATAGAAAAAAGTTTTCAAGCATTTGGTTCTGGAAACCTGACCAAAAAGCAATGTGGAAAAATACTAAAGCCTTACCGAGATCTATTTTCAACCTTCAGCTTAGGCAGCCTCTCAATATTTACAAATCAGATGCTAAATACAGGTTGGAGACAAAGCTGTTGTCTTAACAACTGAAGGATTATTGGGATAGTACTTTGGCTTTATTTCAAAAACTAAACTTAGAGAAAAAAGCCAGGCAAAAGCCCAATGGTGAGGGAAAGTGTTATTTGTAGATGATACAAACTGTCACTTGCTCTTTGGCTCACAGGTGGGAAGCAATTCTATTTGAAACCATATATATTAGCAAAGCTAATCTTTTGTAACAAAGTCAAAAAATAAAAAAGAAAGTGAAACAATTTATTTCTTTTAAATTTGATGTTTCCAATATTAATTTTTTTAAAATATATTTTATTGATTTTTTACAGAGAGGAAGGGAGAGAGATAGAGAGTTAGAAACATCGATGAGAGAGAAACATCGATCAGCTGCCTCCTGCACACCCCCCACTGGGGATGTGCCTGCAACCAAGGTACATGCCCTTGACTGGAATCGAACCCGGGACACTTCAGTCCGCAGGCCGACGCTCTATCCACTGAGCCAACCGATCAGGACCATAGTTTTGTATTTCTGTCCTGTTGTGATCTTTGGCCTGTGTTGAAAAATTCTACCTCCTCCCACTAACTTCTGCATGCCACAACACATATAGTTTTTGCTCTCACGGCTTTGTGAAGGAGGATGATCTGTAGTTAATAATCAACTGTTTGGTATCCAAGGACGGTTTATTTATGAAGAAGAACCTGGAAGGACCTGTTGGCAGTTACACTACCTCTGCATTTATAGTACCTTTTTCTTTACTAACGTAGGCCGTTGAGAGTTAACTTGTTTTAATAAGAGAAACCAGACAGAAAGGGAAGAGCCACAGTTAGAACTGATTATTAAAAAATAAATGGTTATTATAACATTTGGGATAGAAACTTAGGCACATTTCTTAAAACTTTATTTTAGTTCTAAAGACAAAAGAGTTTAAACTCTTAAAATAGAACAAAGAAGTATTGTTGCTGCGGTATGATTGACTGCATGCTCAATGTAGCATTAGATTATTGCCTGAATGCATAAATTTTTATTTTCTCAGTTTCTATGGTGCAAACTACTATAGCCATGCAAGTTAAATAAATGTTTTTTGCCCACAACCTGAAAAATATTAGGTGGAATGATTTTTTAAAAAGACAGATCTGCTAATTAATTCCCTTTTTAAAAAATATATATTTTATTGATTTTTTTCCAGAGAGGAAGGGAGAGGGATAGAGAGTTAGAAATATCGATGAGAGAGAAACATCCATCAGCTGCCTCCTGCACACTCCCCACCTGGGGATGTCCCACAACCAAGGTACATGCCCTTGACTGAAATTGAACCTGGGACTTTTCAGTCCGCAGGCCAACGCTCTATCCACTGAGCCAAACCGGTTTCGGCTTCAATATTAATTTTTATATTTTCTTATTCTTTCATCTTTTTAAAAAAATAAGGTATAATTGACACATACATTTTAGTTTCAGGTATACAATATTTGTATATATTGAGAAATGATCATCATAGTAAGTTTAGTTAACATCTGCCACCATACATAGTTACAAAAAATTTTTTCCTGTGATGAGAACTTTTAAGATCTACTCTCTTAGCAACTTGGAAATATACTATATAACAGTATTAACTATAGTTGCCATGTTTTAAATTGCATCCCAATTACTTACTTTATTCCTAGAATTTTGTACCTTTTGACCTCCTCCACTCATTTTGCCCACTCTCCACCTCCTCCAATACTGATTTTTAGAAACAACTTTTGGGCCCTGGCCAAACAGCTCAGTTGGTTAGAATACCATCCCAATACACCTAGATTGAAGGTTTGATCCCCAGTCAGGGTACATACAAGAATCAACCAATGATTCTTCCTCAAATCAATAAAAAAAAATTTTAGAGACAACTTTTGGGATGGACTGTCAACAAATCTCTAAATTTTCTTGTAAAAACTTTCCCAGTATTCTATATGATAAAAGCAGCAGTAATGCTAAAGGATAGAACATGAAAAGTAGAAATAATCTTTTGGGGGATGATGGCTGAAAATCAGCTACCATGTTTGGTTGGGATAGCTCACCTTTGTTTCTTTGAACTGGAAATCTTTAAGCTCCTGAACAACCACAAATAAATTATCAACTGATCTCAGACGATGAACCTGGTGAGGAAAATAATGTTGGAAACACATTTCTGAGAAAGCTTTTGAATCACACAAACTATTGACATTTAAATATAAAAATTACGTACGAAGACTTTAAAGCACCTAATAGAGCAATCCCTTCTCATCTGTGGTTTCAGTTATCTGTGGTCAACCACTGTCTGAAAATATTACATGGAAAATTCTAGAAATAAAGGATTCTTAAGTTTTAAATTGCACATTGTTCTGAGTAGCTTGATGAAATCTCATGCTGTCCCATCTAAGAAATGAATCATCCCTTTGTCCAGTGTATCCAGAGTGTATATGCTAACCACCCATTAGTCACTTAGTGCCATGTCATGGTATCATAGTGCTTGTGTTCAAGTATCCATTATTTTACTTAAGAATGACCCAAAAGTGTAAGAGTGGTGATGCTAGCAATTTGAATATGCCCAAGAGAAGCAGTAAAGTGTTTCCTTTAAGTGAAAAGGTGAAAGTTCCTGACTGAATAAGGAAAGAAAAAAACTGTATGCTGAGGTTGCTAAGATATATGGCAAAAATCAATCTTATATCCATGAAATCACCTTATTCATAAATTAAACTTTGTCATAAGTATGAATATATAGGAAAAAACATAGTATATATAGGATTCTGGGGTTTTTGGAATGTCTCTCCATGGATTTGGGGTGGGGGGTCTTCTGTGCCTATAATTTGTATTTAAATTTTTTTCCATTTACCCAGTCTCCCATCTTTTTGGTTATCTAACATTTTCTATTCCTCTAGAGAAAAGGAAGGACAGATGAAAGAATAGAAGCTTAGTGTGTTATGTGAGCAACACAGGTTTGGGGGAGAAGGGAAATACAGACAGTCAAGAGAAGCTTTATCATATTTCCCTCATAGCTCTCTGGGGTACACTGTATATTGGGGTTAAGAGCATAGGGCTTGAGCTCCAGCTCTATGATTACTAGCTGAGCAACCCTGGGCAGATTACATATTACTAAGCCTAATGACTAATGAAGATAATCATGCCTATCTTCACAAAGCTATTGAGGTTATTAACTAAAATACTGGATGGAAAACACCTGCTTACCAATTCATCCCACACATTTGGGGGTGTGGGATTTCTACTATATGCTGCTAGACACTAAGAGCTTGGGAGACTTAAAAAAAAATAAAAAAGGCAATCCCTGTCCTCATGTTGCTTAAGTGGTAATGAGATATAACTTAGCTGTTTTATTCTAATGGGATGGCAATTTGCTGACCTTCACTTCTCACCTGCAGTGATTCCTAATTACTTTTGAACAAGTATTTTTTAATACAGATTAAAAAAAAAAAAATCTCCTTTTATGCTTCACCCCCAAAATCTAAACCTCAGCTAGATGCTAAAGTAAATTCAAAGATGTGTAGCAGATATCCAGAATTTCTTCAGGTACATGAAATTCTCCTCGAGAATTCATCCTCAGGAAATATTAGTATCACTTCTAAAAATGTAACAAACCTACCAGTCAATCTTACAAATCAGTACCCAATATAAAATACAATAGGAAATACCCATAAAATGATCTATTTAGAAAACTATTTTAAATATTGCTTCATTCAAACCTGAGCCAGACTTTCCACTGAAATGTCAAAATATATCTTGCCCCGATCTTTGCTGATTTTGCATGATGATCTCAATTTCTCTCTCACTTCATCTGCAGCTACTTGCTCAAAACCAGTAGGTACTGTGGCTCCAATAGTGACTCGAAGATGCTCGGACTCACTTCTGGGGACACTTTCTGTCACGTGTATATATCTCTGGTTCTCATGAAGGTTCACATGCAAAAGTTGGTTAGTGGCTTCTTGAACATCAGACATGTTGGCAATGCTTCCAAAATTATTGATACAGTCCCTTCAAAAGCAGTACAGAAAAGAAAAAAATAATCTCCAAACATTATCACCTCATATATCAACTATAAATAAAAACATCTGTTTTGGAGGGCTAGAAGAACAAGGCAACACAACTGATATAGCCATATTCAGTCAACAATGCCTGAATCAGTATTCACTTAAGATAAAAGGGTTGAATAACATGGGCATAGATGTAAAATATATTATTAAATAAGCAATATAGATACTATGGGGGAAAAAGAATAAAGACAAAAGAATTTTCACAGCACACAATGTTTGGTTTGGGATCATCTATGTTGATAATAGCCACCTCATAACTATAATAGTTAACACTCCAAAAACAGAGGCTACTAGAGCGCATTCAAATACATTTCTGCATCTTGGCCTTTTTTAGATAGCAGTTAAGAACATGGGAATTGGAATTTCAGACACAGATTTGACTTCCTGTCCTCACCATTCATAGGTTGAATAACATAAAACAAGTTTATTTTCCTATGCCTCAATTTCCTCATCTGCAAAATGGGAATTAAAGAATATCTTCCTCTAGAGTTGTTGGGAGACTTAAGTGAGAATAGCATACTTCCAGGCCCATAATTAAAACTTGCTAATAGGATATCTATCTTCCTCCTGTGAAGGAGATAGTGATTCATGCGTTTAAAAATGATAAACTGAACTTCACTGACTACACATATTTTAGTGCCTATTACTGACCAGGCTCCGGAACCCATGACTGGGCATCAAGAGAGATCTGTGAAATATCTGAAGTAGTAAGCCAAATTCCCAGTACCTGAACATGGATGGGGTTGGGGTTAGAGAGGTGGAAGTGGAGATCAATAGCTCTCACCAGATTTTTTAAGGTTTTGCAACCTAGAAGTAGGCACTGAGTGCTTACAGTGTCCTTGTTCCATAACCAGGGTCAAGCGACAGTGTCTAACACTAATAAAAGTCAATTCCTAACCTTAATGAGCTCACAATCACTGTGAATAAGACCTCCAGCTTCTAAAGGAGGAGGCTAGCACCGCCAGTGGCGGCTCTGTGGTTGAGCGCCAACCTAAGAACCGGGAGGTCATGACTTATGCCCGGGTTGCTGCTCGATCCACGATCCATCGTGCAGGAGGCAGCTGATCAATGATTCTCTCCCTTTCTCTCTGAAATCAATAAAAAAAATATTTTTTTTTAAAAAGCTGATTGATTAAATAAATAAAGAAGGAGACCCAAGTCCGTAAAAGGACATATCCTGCCTAAGGTCAGGGGGCCCATCAGTGGCTCCGGACACCCACCCGCTGGGCCCTCGTTACAGAAATGGCGAGAGGCGGCCAAGGACAGGGACAGACAGCGAGAAGGGCTCCACAATGACACCAGGACGAAGTCCGGCGCGGCACCACCCCAAGGATCAAGACCCAGGCCGCCCCTCCCTCGCAAGGGTTAGCGATTTCACACCCAGCCACTCCCACCCGCCGCCCGTTTACCGGCCCGCAGCGCAGACCTTTCCGGCTCCGGCACGCCGCCGACTCAACGTGCTCAGGTCACGCCGCCGGAAGCCGACTCTCGACAACCCCGGAAACGGAAGTCAGGCGGCTCTAGCCCCGCGGCTCCGAGCGAGGGGCGGGCGCCGGCGCAAGGTTGTGGAAAAAGGCACATGCGCATAAAGGTCTGTGCCCGGTGGCGGCTAACACGGGGTGTTCCGTTCTTGCAGTTGGGGAGAGCATGGCCTGCCCGCTGAACCTGTAGAACTGCGGGCCGAGTCGCGTCACGTAATGGCTCGCATTTCTAGAGTGCTTATCCGTCCCAAGCATTGAGTAAGTGCTCCCAGCCGTCATTTCATTTGTTCCAACAACTACCTGACGTGGCCGTTCCCGTTTTCAAGCGGGAGACACTTAGTCCCAGAGAGGTTATTAAATATCTTGACTAAAATGTCAGGCACAGCACTTTCCAGGCAGAGCTGGGGTTTGAATTTGGATGATGTGACCAGAATTCTTGCTCTGAACATCTGAATTAGTGTTGCTCAAGTAAGTCCCTGAGTTGTATGCAGTCGTCTTCCTCCGCCCGCCCCTCCTCCTACACCCACAAACTTACTCGTGGTTTTGTTTTCCACTGTTTTAGTTATCCTGGGCCAACGCTGGCCTGGCCTGACAACATTATATGGAACATTCCAGAAATAAACAATAATAAGTTTTAAGTTGCACCCTTTTCTGAGTAGCAACTTGTGCTCTCCTGCCCCGTCTTGCCCAGGATATGAATCATTCCTTTGTCGAAGGTATCCACACACTACATACAACCATGAGACATTATGAGAGAGACCACATTCACATAACTTTTATTACAGTATATTGTTATATGTTTTTTAAAATATGTTTTTATTGATTTTAGAGAGAGAAAGGGAGAGAGAGATACATTGATCTTTTGTCTCCTGCACCCTCCGGGAGCTACTGGGGAGCGAGCCTGCAACCCTGGTATGTGCCCTGCCTGGGTATGTGCCCTGACTGGGTATGTGCCCTGCCCTGGAATGGAACCGATGGCCTTTTGGTGCATGGGAGGACGCACTGATGCACACCAGCCAGGGCATTTTGTTATATTTTATTATTGTTTATTGCTAATCTCTTATTATGCCTAATTAAAAAATTAAACTTTATCATAGGTATATATGCATAGGAAAATACATAGTATATGTAGGATTTGGTGCTCTCTGTGGTTTCAGGCATATACTGGGGTCTTGGGACATATCCTCCGCAGAAAAGGGTACTACTATATCGCCTTCACTATCTTTGCCCAATTGTGCTATTATTTAATGTACTTTTTAAAATATATTTTTAATTTAAGTTATTTTAGAAGGAACCCTTAAAACTCAATAACAGAAAGATAACCCAATTTAAAAATGAATGAAGGCTTAAATATTTCTCCAAAGAATATACACACAATCACATGAAAAGATAGTCAACATCACTAAGCCATTAGAAAAATGCAAATTAAAACCACAATGAAATACCTGTTTGAGTGGCTAAATTTATTGAAAAACGTGCATTTCCAAGTTCCAGTGAGGATGTGGAGTGAGGGAACATTTATGCATTGCTGGTGGGAATGCTTTTAAAAATTGTAAAGCCACTTTGGAAAACAGATTGGCCTTTCTCAAAAAGTTAAACATGGATTGCCATATGAACCAGCATTTCTACTCAGGTGTGTATACCCAAGAGAATTGAAAATAGATGTTCAAGCAAATACTTGCACAGGAATGTGTCTAACAGTATTTTTATAATAGCCCCAAAGTGGAAACAACTTAAATATCCATAAGCAAATGTGATCTATCTATGCAATGGAATGTTATCTATATATATAAAAGCCAAGTGACCAGAACAACCAGAATGACCAGAACGACCAGTGGCTATGATGCGCACTGCGGCAGACAACCGCCTGATCAGGGCCTTGATCAGCCACGCCCAAACTCCCGCAGCCCCTCCCCGCAGCTGGCCCTGCCCTGGATTGGCATTCCCCCGACCCTGATTGGGGGTGGGGTCGACCAGCCAACCTCCTGTGTCCCCTCCCCCCTGCTGGCCCTGCCCTGATAGGCCCCCATCGGGGTGGGCCGGCCAGACCCCTCCTGTGCACCGGGCCTCTAACCAGTAGCTATGGCCAACTGACCAGTAGCTATGAGGTGCACTGACCACCAGGGGGCAGACACTCAATGCACAGGCATGGAAATGTGGAACAGACGAATATCAGAGGGAAGGGGGGGAGGGCAGGAAGAGATTAACCAAAGATCTTACATGCATACTAGAGGCCTGGTGCACGAATCCCTGGGCTTGGCCTGTGCCCTTTCGCAATCTAGGACCCCTTAGGGGATGTTGGAGGCCCGGTGCACTAAATGAGACCTTGACAAAATAAGAGGGATTAAAACGAGAATCTTCAAGATTCTCTTCACCTGATTTAGTGTTATTTCAATATGTTTCTTTATTGATTTTTAGAGAGAGGAAGGGAAAAGGATAGAGAGAAACATCAATGAGAGAGAGACATGGATTGGCTGCCTCCTGTACCCTAATAAATAACATTAGAGCTGTTATTTAGCAAAATTTATTGGTTAACTCTGGAAACAGCCCAAGTGCCCATCAGTAGATGAGTGGATAAAAAAGTAGTGGTATAGCCTAACCGGTTTGGCTCAGTGAATAGAGCGTCAGCCTGTGGACTCAAGGGTCCCAGGTTCGATTCTGGTCAAGGGCATGTACCTTGGTTGCGGGCACATACCCAGTAGGGAATGTGCAGGAGGCAGCTGATCGATGTTTCTCTCTCATCGATGTTTCTGACTCTCTATCCCTCTCCCTTCCTCTCTGTAAGAAATCAATAAAATATATTTTTTAAAAAAGTAGTGGTATATTTACATAATGGAATACTATGCAGCTGTAAAAGGGACGCATGGATGGATCTGGAGATTATTATGCTAAGCAAAATAAGCCAGACAGAAAAAGATAAATACCATATGATCTCACTTATGTATGGAATCTAATGAACAAAATAAACTGATGAACAAAATAGAACCAGAGGCTTGGATACATGGAACAGACTGACAGTGGTTGGGGGGGGGGGGGGAGAGTAGTAGGAGGGACCTGAGTGAAAGGTGAAAAGATTAGCCAAAGAACATATATGCATAGCCCATGAATACAGACAACAGTGTGGTGATGGCCAGAGGGAGTGGGGCTGGGGCTGGGTGGAGGTTGGTGAAGAGGTGGGGAAATGAAGGACATCGGCTGCCCCCTGCACGCCCCACACCTGACATTGAGCCCACAACCCAGGCATATGCCCTGACCGGTAATTGAACCTCAACCTCCTGGTTCACAGGTCGATGCTCAATCACTGAACCACGCCGGCCAGGCCCTAATTTGTTTTTAATTGGCAGTAGTGTTATATAAACGAGCAAAGAATTGAATTTGATAATTCCTGTCAGCTACAGTGATACAAATGAGGAACTACTCAGTGGTAGTTGTTCCCATGAACTCAGATAATCTATTTTACCCTAATCATTTTTTATCCTTGCCTATTCTTAAGGGTAAAACAAAGTCATGGTTAGAAAGTCCAACAGTACAGCCATTCCCCAGCCCTCCCTCTTCCTGTGCTCTTCTATAGAGGTAAGGATTATTAACCACTTCTGCCTTTCGTTCACGTGGGGATTTCCTCCCTGTCTCTAAACAACATGCTTGTAGTGCTATTTCTTGCTCTTTTAATTTTAGGGATTATTTAAATACTCTCTATGGTACTTGAGATTTAGCCTATAACATCCCCATCATCCTATTTCTCCTTCCCTTCTCCCATTAAAGTTATAACCCAGTATAATTTATTCCTCCCGATAAAATATATTAAACATTTTCTAGTTCTGTCAACTCTGGACAGCATCTCTTGACCACCCCCCCCCCCCCCCCCCCCCCCCC
>NW_005361955.1:5298834-5308843 GCF_000412655.1 Myotis brandtii
CGACACACACACACACACACACACACTTTGAGATGAGGGTTTTATCAGCACTCCTGGCCATTCTTTTACCTTTCCTCCCTTCTTCGTACCTCCCAATCTATATTGTTAAAAGAGCATTCCACTTGGCAGGTTGGATTTCTTGTGGGGATGTAATTGAAACAAGGGATGCTTCTACATCTTCTCACTCAAGAAGCTACTGAAATTCCATCTCTTCCAAGAAAACCTTTTGGGACCTCACTGGGGAAATGAGAGATGTGCCTACAGTCCTATTAAAGAAATGATAGCCTAAGTGTCCATGAACTCTTAACTCAATCAACCTTTGGCCTATTGGGAGTTAACAACTAGAAGGGAGAACAATCAGCTTTGGCCATGCCCTGAACAAGCTGAGGTTTATTTACTTTTCCCATGCCCTTTCAAGCCAAAGGTTATAAAACTGCTTTAGTAATATAACTCCTGTGAGAGCTCTCCCATGGAATTGGTGACATCACAACCAATTTTCAAGAGGATGTACATGAAACTTATTGTCCACCTTGAAATTTATTGTCCACCTTGAACTTCATGTGGATAGTTGATTTAAAAGCAATTTACTCATTTTGAAAGGAACTGTTATCTTGAATGTAACTGAGATTACCAGGGCGGGGAGAAGGAAGTGAGCTGAGGAGTGAAACATCCCTGCCACCTAGTGGTTACTCATTCTGAAACACTGTAGTTCTTCCAAAGCACAGACAACCAAAAATGAATCGAGTGGTACAGGAAACATCTAGACAACGTCCATTCCCTCCTCCCATGTTAGAAAGGGATGTTAGTGAGCCTTTTGTAAACAGACAAAACAAGGTGTTCATGGGATTAGTCTCTCAGAGTTGCTCTCCCTTTGTGTAATCAGAAGAATTAACAGAGCACTGACAAAGGGAGAATGTTGTAGGTGAACATGGACAGCCACCAGATCTCTAGCAACAAGTAGCAACTCCAGAAGGAAGCAGGAAGGGCAACAAATGAGCAAAGAGAGACGACTGTGAGGCAGGACCCTCAGTAGTGGTCAGTGCGGCAGTAGCATGGGTCCAGAAGCAAAGCAGAACTAGAAGCAAGGCCAGCAGGGACAGTGATGATTAAGTCACATAGACTCAGGACTGTTGGTTAGCAACAGCCCTGGAAACCATGGTCTTGGGACTGCAGTACCGCTTGATTGAAGCTACATAATTATGTATCCATAATTAGGATACATAATTAACATTTATGGAGCACATACTCTATCCAGGCAGTGCTTTACCTGCATTATTTCTTAAGTCCTGGGGCGTATATTATGAGCCCTGTTCTACAGATGATGAACTCGAAGCTAACTAGCCCACAGTCACAGAGCTAATAAGATTTGAGCCAAGATTGGAACAAGGTGGTTTGACCCCAGGTTCTGAGCTCTTAACTATAGTACTATGCTTTCCTGTTTCCCTCAGGAAGAGGGAATAGGAGGTTCAACCACTTTTAACTCTACGGACCTTCATATTGAGGATGGTTGTGAATGGGAACTTGAAGGTGATTAAGATCTGGTCCTACTTGCAGGAGGTTATTTAACGTTTTAGGAATGACATTTCCTTCACTGTAAAACAGGGATAAAATGGAGACTATTAAGTTGCTGTGAAGATTCATTGAGATAATGTATAGTGTCTGGCAAATGAGATGTGCCAGGTGCTTGCCAACAGTTTTTCTCATCCTTTTTAAGTACAAGAGGTGGAATCTCTTTCCCCTAGAATCTGGGCTGGGCTTATGGCTTCCTTTGACAATTCAGTAATGTGGCAAATGTGTCGTTGGCCAGTTCCAAGCCTAGGTCTAAAGTGGCCTGGCAACTTCCGTTTTTGATCTCTTGGACCACTAGTGCCAGTATAAAGAAGCCCAGCCTAGACCAGTGATGGCGAACCTTTTGAGCTCGGTGTGTCAGCATTTTGAAAAATCCTAACTTAACTCTGGTGCCATGTCACATATAGAAATTTTTTGATATTTGCAACCATAGTAAAACAAAGACTTATATTTTTGATATTTATTTTATATATTTAAGTGCCATTTAACAAAGAAAAATCAACCAAAAAATGAGTTCGTGTGTCACCTCTGACACGGGTGTCATAGGTTCGCCATCACCGGCCTAGACTCTTACATGGTAAGAGACCACATGGAGAAAGAGGCAGCAGGGAGCCAGTGATCTAGCTGAAATCATCATCTGAATGCAGCTGCAGGAGGGAGCCTAGCAAGACCAGAACCCACAGAATCACACAAAAAAGAAAAAGAAAAAAAGAATTACTGTTAAAATACCAAGTTTTGAGATAGTTTGTTATGCAGCAAATAGAAAGCCCTCAATAAATGGTATTATAATTGGTGCTGGTGAGGGATTCAGCTAAATACATGGATCATCTTTTCTTAGGTCATTGATATCTCCCCCCTTTTCACTGGAATAGGCTGGGAGAAATGAGGCTTATATGAGCAGATGTTACAAATGTGTCTTGTCTTTTTATTAAAAGAGAATATTGCTGGATATCAACTCAAAAAGGTTTTGTTAACATTTCAAATTGCCATATACATTTGAAATGATATAGAAGTATATTTCTTCAAACATTTACAATTCAGACTTTTCGGTAACTTGGTTATGGTGGGACTTCCAAAGCCTTTATATTGGAGGATCTGAGGCCTCAACAAAGACTTATCCTTTTAACCTAGCATGCCAAAGCCCAGAGAATGACACTTTAATTTTCACTTCCTTTATGTCCTCTTTCCTAAATCCTCTTTTTTTCTGCATATATATATATATATATATATATATATATATCCTTTCCCTTCTCACCATACCTTTCCTATCTCTTCTCCTTATTGTGATGATTAAATAAGATCTTTCCTACTGAAATGTAAGCACCCGGAAGGAAGAGATGTCTCATCTATTCTCTAAGGAACATTCTTTGCTTAGAACAGTGCCTGGCACACAGAAGATATGCAATGAATGTGTGTTGAATGAATTAAATAATGCATGCAAAAGCACTTAGAACATGTCTGGCATAAAGTAGATGGTGCTCAATAAATGTAATCTATGACAGTGCAACACTGTACTAAATGAGATCATATTTATCTTTTTAAAAATATATTTTTATTGATTTCAGAGAGGAAGGGAGAGGAAAGGAAAATAGAAACATCAACGGTGAGAGAGAATCATTGATTGGTTGCCTCCTGCACGCCCCACATTGGGGATTAAGCCCACAACCCGGGCATGTGACCTGACTGGGTGACCCGAATCGAACCCAGGACCCTTCAGTCCGCAGGCCAATGCTCTATCCACTGAGCCAAACCAGCTAGGGCATTCATATTTATCTTTAAAGAATTTTATTACATTTAGTCTTTCTCCCTTTCTTTTCCAGTCGTTGTCCCTTTCTTCTTCCTCTCTCTCTCCTATTCTTCCTCCTCCTCCTCATTCTTCTTTTCTTTATTTCTTTTTGTCATTGCATTTTTTCTCCTACCTTTACTTGTGGCCTTCCAGGGACACTCTTAGGTGTTGTTTTGTCTTACCTCAGGGGATGTGCAGGAAAAGATTTTGGAACTGGGTGAAATTTAACTGTGATTTGTAGCTGACTTAGGTGTTTGCATAAAATTCTGTCATTGAGGTGAGTCCAATTCTGGTGCTACTGAATATTTTAACTAGGGCCGAGGTTATGGAAAATAACAAGCTTATTGAGTGATAACCAAATGCCTGAGTGTTCATGTTTCGGAGCATGTGGATGTTTCTAGTTCCTGTTGGTGAGTAGCCATGCTGTTCTTGGCAGTAGAAATGTGAGCAGAGTAAGTAGAACTGATTTAGCCAATTTTCTATTCCCCTTTTTCTCTGTAAGGGCATGGAAATGTACTATGACACAGTGGACCAGTTCTTTCTCAAGCTGGTAACATTATGAAATTCCTGTTGAAAAGCAAGCTGGACTGGTGGAAACCAGATTCCCATATTCTCTCCTAAGCTGTTTTTCAAGGTAAATCCCTTACGTTTAAAATCGTGACTTCCCAGGGCTAGATGGGAAAATAAGGAGCTTTGGCCCTATCACCAGAAACAATTATCCAGATGTCTCAGTTTCCTTGGGTAGTCACTCATGTAGGAAGACCTGTCTTCTCTTTTTGGCTAGCCTTTCAGATTCAAATCAGAAGTGTTTCATGAATCTGCAGGCCAAAGGCTGGGTAGCTTGGGCTGAGTATAAATCAGTATTGATGCTGTTCTTAACACAGCCTTTTTATTTTTTTATTTATTTTTTATTTTTTTTATTTATTTATTTTTTTTTTAGTTTTCACATATATATTTTTATTTTTACAAAGAAAAAGAGATGAACTTTATAACAGCAGCCAGGGTCAGGGCGGGCGGAGGGAGCCGTTATGGTGCCCTCAGTCCTGTTCCCAGAGGCTCTGCTTCTCAGAACCCCCGGAACCGCTGCAAACCTCGGAGGGAAAGCTGCCTTCCAACTGATGCCAGACACTCCCGCTTCTCCCGTTTGGGTCCGAGTCCCCAGCGATTCGCCCGTATCTGGAGCTCAGAGTCTGAGACTCCCCCCTGACCGAAAACGACAACCGCGCTCTCAGCCACCAGCCCGCTTTGCGCGCGCACCTCCGCACCTGAGTTTTTTCCACACTGCGCCTCCTCTGAGCCTCGGTGTGCTGTTATTTTTCCTTCTAGTTGAAGAGTCTCTCCTCAGCCAGCCTTCCTGTGGTTCTGGGTGATGTCCGTTCCGTCTTTTAGTTGTATTTTTGAAGTGGTTGTTTGCGGCAGCAGTCTGCGGTGTTTACCTATGCCGCCATCTTGGTCTCAAGCCCAACACAGCCTTTTTTAAAAAAAAATGTTTTTATTGATTTTTAGGAAGATAGGAAGGGAGAGGGACAGAGAAATGGAAACATCCAATGATGAGAGAGAATCATTGATATCATTGATTGGCTGCCTCCTGCACACCACCCCCACTGGAGACCAAGCCCACAACCGGGGCATGTGCCTTGACTGAGAATCAAACCAGTGACTTCCTGGTTCATGGCTTGATGCTCAACCACAGAGCCACACTGGCCAGGCAACACAGCCTTCAAAAAAATTTTTTTGCAAGTATCTTCACTTTTGCAGAAGGTTGTGCAGCCAACACAGGATCTCTTAACCACACACACTGAGCAGGCAGTTCCCTCGGGGTTTTATTGCTGACCCATAGCTGCCTCCTGTATGCTCCCTACTGGGGACCGAGCCCGCAACCCGGGCATGTGCCCTTGACTGGAATTGAATCTGGGACCCTTCAGTTCATAGGCCGACGCTCTATCCACTGAACCAAACCAGTTAGGGTTGCCTTTCTATGATTCAACTAGAGGCTTGGTGCAGGGTCCCTCAGCCTGGCCTGTGTCCTCTTGCAATCTGGGACCCCTCGGGGGATGTCAGACTGCCGGTTTCGGCCTGAACCCCCGGCAGTTGGACATCCCCTGAGGTGTGGCCTGTGGGGATTGTGCTGAAACTGTCAATCTGACATCCCCTGAGGGATGTAGTAGTGCACTAAGCGGCAGGCGGCCAGGGAGAAGCTTGAGCCTGGGTGCCTGAGCTGTGGTGCCTCGCTGCACCTGCTGCCACCATTGCTTGGGTAGCAGGTAGCGCTGCTGGGGAGGAGGGAGAGGCTCGGGCTGCCGCAGCTGTGCTTGCTAGCCGTGAGCCTGGCGTCTGGCGCCTGTAGGGCAGCTGAGTGGCACTCCCACTGTGGGAGCGCACTGACCATCAGGGGGCAGCTCCTGCATTGAGCATCTGCCCCCTGGTGGTTAGTGCGCATCATAGCAACCAGTCAATCGGTCGTTTGGTCATTCAGTCACTTAGGCTTTTATATATATAGATAGATTAGGCCAGTGGTCGGCAAACTGCATCTCGCGAGCCACATGTGGCTCTTTGGCCCCTTGAGTGTGGCTCTTCCACAAAATACCAACTTCTGTTCATGGGCCACGAAGTTTCAATTGCACTGTACATGCGCGCCTGCATGTGGTATTTTGTGGAAGCGCCACCCTCAAGGGGCCAAAGAGCCGCATATGCTTGTGAGCCTCAGTTTGCCGACCACTGGATTAGTCTAATAGGTAGCTCAGACCCCTTAGCCCTGCTAATGTTCAACCAAGTCCTGTTATTTAGTCATATAACATATATCCCTGCTTATATTCTTCTGTCACATAAGACCAATGTTTTAAAACCTGAGTGTTGGGAGGAGAAAGGGTGAGTTTGTGAGTCTCCTGTCACCTATTTTCAAAATTGCTTATAGCCACTCTATTTCCCCCCCTTCCTCCAAACATCTGATTATTGTATAGGTAATAATTTACCAGGCCTCTTTACTAGTTAACCAACCTAGTAAAGCAACCTAGACTCAGGATAGGGAGATTTTGAAGGATTCAGACCATTGATTCTCAGACATACTAACTTAATTGGCATAAAGGACTCCGCAATACACCAGATATACCCCCATCCATTCCACTTCTGGTAAGAAAATAATGTGATAACAGAGAATTAGGAGCAAAATAGTAATCTAAAATGGCAGCATCATAATGCTTATGCATGAACAAAGTAATCAAAAACAAAAATAACACATACCAGAAGGGCCATATTTGAAACTCAAGAAACTCTGTAAATCCTTAAAAAAAAAAGCATCCTTTTTGAAAATTATGGAAATTCCAGCAATCTATGTTGTCACATGTGCAGCAGGAAATTTGCATCATTGCCAAACTTTCTGTGGCAGCCAAAGTTTTCAATAATTGTCAGTTCTGTACTTTTTTTTGGGGGGGGGTGAATATAAATTTTAATCTTAATAATTAATGAAGGAAGCTTTTAAGTACTTAGTCATATATAAAAACTAGTGCCCTGGTACACGGATTCGTGCACATTGAGGGCAAATTAATTAGAAGATGGCCGGCAGTGCGGGACTGGGCAAGACAGACCAGACACACCCTGGAGCCAACCTCCCATTGTCCCTCCCCGGCCGGCCGCACCTGGGGTGCTGCAGATTGAAGGATGTCTGCGGAGTGAGCGGGATCCTTCCGGCAGGTGGGGTCCCTCGGCCTGGCCTGCGGAGATAGGGCCGAAACTGCCTCTCCGACATCCCCCGAGGGGTCCTGGATTTCGAGCGGGTGGTTCTCGGGTGATGCACCTCAGAATCGGGTTCCCTCCTCTCTGGTTCCGGGGTGCGTCACCCGAGAACCACTGCTGCCAAGTCACTGCAGCTCGGCAGCTGCTGTGTTGAGTGTCTGCCCCCTGGTGGTCAGTGCACGTCATAGCTACTGGTCAGATGGTCGGACGGTCACTTAGCCTTTTATATATATAGATGAAGGTCCCTGGTCTTTGCATGGCATTTTCTCTAAGAGTTGAAGAAAGAACTCGCATATTTGGATCTTTCCATGGTTTGTTAGGAAGACTAGTGTGCCAGAACTGTACTTGGAAACATGCTGGCCTAAATGACTATGACATCCTTATGAGCTTTCTCTGGTCTTGTGTTCTTCAACCTACAACTTTCCTCCAAGTTGTTGAGTAACAATTTGATTTCTACATTAAAATGATCATTTTACTAACACAAGTATAATAAATAGCTGAAACTTTCCAGGGACTATTTGGCAACAGGTTCAAAATTTAAAAATATGTATCTCTGTTGACCCAGGAATTCCACTCCTAAAGAAATAATTATATTATGAACAAAGATGCATGTACAAAGATATTTATTACAGCATATTTTAATATATTTGGTGTATATCTATTAGGCCCTAACCGGTTTGGCTCAGTGGATAGAGTGTCAGCCTGCGGACTGAAGGGTCCCAGGTTCAATTCTGGTCAAGGGCATGTACCTTGGTTACAGGCACATTCCCAGTGGGGGGGGTGCAGGAGGCAGCTGATTGATGTTTCTTTCTCATCAATGTTTCTAATTCTCTATTCCTCTCTGTAAAAAATCAACAAAATATATTAAAAAGAAAAGAAAAGAAAATAGCTGGAAGTTTATATTATGCCACGTTAATAGAGATTATCTTTTTATAGTATTACTAGTGGCCCAGTGCATGGATTCATGCACATTGAAAGGAAATTAATTAGAAGGTGGCCAGAAGGGTGGGACTGGGTGAGACGGGCTGGACATGCCCTGGAGCCAACCTCCCATGGCCCCTACCCAGCCGGCCACACCTGGGGTGGCGCCGGGGCTCAAAGGGTGTCTGCAGTCACTGCAGCTTGGCAGTATACCAGATTCGGGGCCGACAATGCCCCAGCAACAACATAACCTATGACTGAAGGTGGAATTGCACAGCCCCGTGAGAAATTGGGCTCCCTCCTCTCTGGTTCGGGGTCTGTCACCCGAGAACCACTGCTGCCAACTCATCGCAGCTTGGCAGCTCCTGCGTTGAGTGTCTGCCCCCTGGTAGTCAGTGTGCGTCATACCTACCAGTCGGTCGGATGGTCGGACAGTTGGATGGTCGCTTAGCCTTTTATATGTATAGGTGGGCTTTTCTCAAATGTCTACAATAAACACATATTACTTCTGGATTAAAAAAAGGTATTTAAATATACTTGAAACAAAAAGATCATTTTTGCAGCAGTGGTTAGAAGAACATGAATGAGGGAGATTAGATGAGAGGTTTTTGAAGTGGTTCAGGCAAAAGCACAATGCAAGTGGGAACCAAGGATTGGCAGTTTGGATAGAGAAGGGGAAAATGATTGAAGACATATTCAGTAGTCCTATGAGAACTATAAACACATACCATACCTTCAAGTCAATAATAAAATTGATTTTTTAAAAGAGCCAACATGATTCATTTATATCCCTACAGTACCTTTAAATATACATTTAAAGAAACTCAGAGCCAACTCTGATGATAGAATTTTGGTTTTCTGGCTTGTTCAGTGAAGTGAATGGAGGTCCAGTTGATCAAGAAAGAGAAAGTAAGAGGACTGGATTGTGTTTGGAGAGAATCAATTCAGTTTGGACATGTGGGGTTTGAGGGGTATGTACTAAACTGTGGTACATGAGTCTGAAGTTCAGGTGTGGTCACCAGATATAGAATTAGAGATCATCAGTATATGAGCAATTGTTAAAATTGGGTGGTTTTTAAAGATTGCGTAGAGAGTGAACAGTGAGAAAAAGACCGAACAGGGACCCCTGTCAAACCACAACAGTTCAGAGCAGGACAAGGAAGAGGAGGTCACTGAGAAGATTGAGGAGTAGTGAGCTAGGCCAGCCTGTAATATCCTAATCCAGGTTCAAAGCCTGGCAAGAATGACCGGTTGGACAACTTCAAGGTTGTTTTCATTTTAGCTTACTTCCAACTCTGCAGGCAAGCACTGCAGCAGACACAGGAAATGAGAATGAAAGTGAGTGATAGACTCTGGAATTTCTTCTCCTTATGGGCATGTGACCAAAATTCAGTGCTCAGCACAGTCCCTCTCAAGTCTGATCTGCCACTCACTGCTCTTCGGGTTGGGGAAGGGTTTGTTGCTACCACTTATGGCAATTTCTTGCTGTTCCATAGGCACATCTCTGTATGTTTTCTCCTTGCTGCCTTTCCACTGCACCAGGCTCAGCCATGACATACCGACAGTGGCCAGAGGGATTTGGAGGGGAAGGATGTTAAGGGGGGACAGAATTTCAAGGAAGGAATTGTCAATCATATCAGATGCCAGATACTATATGTGCTGGAAAGTTCCCACTGCATTCGGCAATTTAGAGGCTATTGCAACCACACATATGGGGTACCACCAAGCTCAGATTCCAAGAAAGTCATTTCCCCCCAAAAAACTCATTTTGTTCTCATGAAATATAATAAAAATATATTTTTTAGCTATGGTATTTTGTTATGGCAGCCTGAGCTGACTAAGTCATCCATCTTACCAAACTCCTTATTTATGGTGATTTTTTTCTTGGCCCTATTGTCTCTTCTAATAGTCCAGCCTTTTTTATTTTTTTATTTTTATTAAATCTTTATTGTTCAGGTTACATTTGTTCCTCTTTTTCCCCCCCCCATAAATCCCCTCCTC
>NW_005361955.1:5310026-5336374 GCF_000412655.1 Myotis brandtii
TATTTTTATTGATTTCAGAGAGGAAGGGAGAGGGAGAGAGAGATAGAAACATCAATGATGAGAGAGAATCATTGATTGGCTGCCTCCTGCATGACCCACACTGGGGATCAAGCCTGCAACCCAGGCATGTGTCCTTGGCCGGAATCGAACCCGGGACCCTTCAGTCCACAGGCGGATGCTCTATCCACTGAGCCAAACAAGCTAGGGCTGTCCAGCCTTTTTTAAGGAGCTCGCCTGTCTATCATACAGGCTGGTATAATATATCCCAATTGTGGGCTGTATTCAACATCTTCCATAAGGCTCTTGTCTCCCATACACATCAAGGAATGTGTCTGGGTACCAATTTCACTGTCACCAAACCTTTCCAACAGGTAAGAAAACTGTTGGATGTTGGTCTTTTCAGAGTTGGACTTCTGGTGACTTCAGAGATGACTCAGGTCTGTTAGGGTCATTTCTGACTCACAAATGCTCAATTACCCTTAAGTGGCAAAATAAAAGAAACAAAGTAAAGGGGGAAGTGTGGGTGTGTAACACAGAATTATAAATACTGCGTTTTATAAACAAGGTGTATGTCCATCAACAATACTTAGCCTCTTCTGGTAGGGACGAGGCACCTCCAACCTTGTGTCTGTTAGGCCAACTTCATCGGGGCCCCAAACTGAAGCAACATACATATCCATATCTTTTTGTACATGTGTCATCGTTTATTATTGGTTTTCCATCTGCCCTGCTCTGAAGCAGGAGGGGGAAGAGAAGACAGAGGAAAATTATGAGCTCTTTGGAGGAATAGTGCCAGATATTAAATCTATAAACAAAATAGATTGAACCAGAAAGAATGAGTCAGAGACAAAGGAAGCATGAAAGCCATAGCCACTGGGAAAATATCACCTGAAAGTGCTGACTGAATGTTCCCTGTGTATTTATGATTGGCCCTTTAAGTCCATCAGCACAATTTGGTTCCTGAACTGCTTGCACCTCACTGCCCTGTTGAGTGCTTTTTCATTGTTTCCTCATATGGAGCCCTTAGATTCATTTATATAATGCAAACTGATGACCCGTGGTGAGATTGTCCCTTCCTCTGGTGATAATGATCCTGTCACACCAGGTTGCTGTTTCATTGGAGCGTGAAGAGAGTTAGGCTGATTGATTTGAGTCTGAGCTGGAGTAAAATAAGGATTTTACTGGAGGTCTCTTAGTCTTCCTGCATAATGCCTCAGAGGGTGCTTAAAACTAGCAGCTATCTGAATGCCCTGCCTTCTTGGAGTTGGTCTGTAACAGAAGTTGCAAATGGGCAACCCCTGGGTGGGTTATATTTATTTGCTCTACCCAGGGTTAGGAATTCAGTTGCTAACATTGTTTCTCTTTAAAACTGGAATATCTGGAACATTGGACCTGCATCGCCTCCTGGAAAATATTGGCTGAGTGGATCACATAAAGGCACTTGAGTTTGTCTCATGGTCTATAGGAGGGAGGTGCAGGGGAGGATACACCGTTTTCCCTCTATTCTCTTAGATTCACTGGCTGGGCCCTCGAATCAAACTGATGATAGCTTAACAAAAGAAAAAAGTTTAAATTGCATAGGTACACATGGGAGTTTCACAAAGAAATAAGACTCAAGTAGGTAGCCAGATTCTTGAGGCTTACATACCATCCTGTGCCAGGCAAAGGAAAAAGGGTTTGGGGCTTCTGGGTTGGGGAAGCAAATTATGGGAAGGTATAAGGGGAGGAAATAAATGGTAAATATGGGTTGTCTGGTTATGCAGGTAAGAGCCTCTCAGATGATAAAAGTCATCTCTCTTTCTGATTCAGAGGCACCTTTATAAATGAAAATTTCCTTTATAAATGTAAACTTCCTTTGCAAATGGGGAAATTTATACTCTCTATTTAGGCAGTTAGGGGTAGGTAAAGAGCTTTTCTTGCCTTTGCTGGTTCTCAGTTGCCTTTAGCTCAAAATGATCCATATGCAAAAGAGGCATATCTGGGGGTGACTTATCTGGTACCCTATAGAAGGAAACTAGCATTTATTCTATGCATTCCTTCTATGCAGGAACCACTATGCCTTATAATTTGTATGTATGATTTCATTTGATTTTCCAAACAACCCAGTAAGATTTGAGCTCCAAAGCTGTAGGGACCATGCTCTAGGTAAACTGGCTTTTCATAATTTGTAAACACCCCTTACAGAATTCACCTCCATCCTTTGTCCACACTGTTTCTTTTGCTTAGAACAGGGGTCCTCAAACTTTTTAAACAGGGGGCCAGTTCACTGTCCCTCAGACCATTGGAGGGCCGGACTATAGTTTTAAAAAAACTATGAACAAATTCCTATGCACACCGCACATATCTTACTTTGAAGTAAAAAAACAAAACGGGAACAAATACAATATTTGTATTTGCATGTGGCCCACGGGCTGTAGTTTGAGGACCCCTGGCTTAGAACATAGCTGTCCTTTTTCTTATATGTTCACATTCTACCCAGCTCCCTTCTTCTCATCTCTCCCTCCCTCCTTCTCTACCTTTATAATTCTTTTAAAAATAAGCTTCCCCCCAAAAAAGTCCTGAAGAGCATTGAATTGCGTTGGTCCCTGAGCACTGTGCTCTGTGGTAAGTGATTGGAATGCTAATCTGCTGGAAGTTAAGGAAGACCTGCAGGAAGTGCCCACCGTAAAAGAGAATTTAAGAAAGTGAGACTCTTTCCCAATCTTCTCGTTCCCCAGTGCTTTTCCCTAGAGACATCTACAGTTACCAGTTTCTTTCCTCCCTTGTTTCCAGGCCCAAGTGAAATCCCAGAGCTGCAAATTAGAGTCACTTGCAAAGCATTTAAAAATCTTGATGGTGAGTTTCTGTACCTGGCCCACTGTCCTTGCTCTGGAAGGGTCTAATATTTTCCATTAAAAATTAGCTAATATTTAAAAGTCAGGGACTTAACGCAATTCTGTACACGCACATTTACACACACACATGAGCACGCGCACACACACACACACACACACACACACACACACACACGAACAATAGGTTGGAAGCAAGGGGCCCACTTTCCTACAGGGCCACATTGAACATTAACTAACAAAAAGTATCTGCCCTACTATCCCACATGAGCCCAGCCTCCAGCCACTCAACAACTTGAAAGCCTTTTGCATATCCATTATCCCCCAAACCTTACAAGGTCAGTTGGTATTAAATCTTCATTTTGTAGATGAGGAAACTGAAGACTAGCAAGCTAAGGGATATACCTAGCGCTATATAGCAACAGAGCAGGATGAAGACCCATCACTTTTCACTTTTACTTCAGTGCTTCCCCCCACCCCCTCCCCTTCTATCTGGGCAATCAGCTGTTAGTCCCTCCAGGCTAATAGACTTGATAGCCACTATATGGCCAAACTCTGTAAGTTAACGGTATACAATGTTTTCAAGAAGGGGAACCCTCTATCTAGTCTTTACTACTTATTAAGAATATCGTCACCCTAGCCAGTTTGGCTCAGTGGATAGAGTGTCGGCTTGCGGACTGAAGCGTCCCGGGTTAGATTCTGGTCAAGGGCATGTACCATGGTTGCAGGCTCCCGGCCCTGGTCAGGGGGGCATGTGGGAGGCAACCAATCGATCGGTGTTTCTCTCTGTCTCTTCCTCTTCCTTCCACTCTCTCTAAAAATAAATGGAAAAAATATCCTCGGGTGAGGATTAAAAAAAAAAAAAGAATATTGTCTATAAAGTACCTAACAGTGACTAGTACATAGAAGGGGCTTAATGAGAGGTAGTTATTTATTTATTTATTTATTTTGAGAGGGTACAGGCCGGGCTGAGGAACCCCACCCCCAGTGCACGAAATTTTTGCACCAGGCCAATGAGAGGTAGTTATTATTATCTATTCTGTTTCTATAGCATCCTTTGATGCCCTTTTCCGTTTTCCCTCTACTCTCCATAACCCTGGCTGGATAATTTCATCTCTTTCTCTAAATCCTGGTACATTATCTTTATCTCTATTACAGCACATAATCACCTTGTATTATATTTGTATTATATATTTTTACATGTCTCTCCACTCCCTTAGATTCCTTTTTATTTTCAGTCTCTCTAGCACAGGACCTGGCCCAAGGTAGGTGCTGAATAAATGCTCATTGAATGTAACTGAAATTCAATTGCACAGTTGCAAGATACATTAAATCATATTCTAATTTGATGCATAATCATCCTGTGAAACAAGTACTAATATTATTATTAACTAGAGGCCTAGTGCATGGGATTTGTGCACTGGTGGGGGCATGGCCTGCGGGGATTGGCCTGCTGTGGGAATGCCGCTCATCCTGGTCTGCCGAGCAGCTGTGGACCCGCCCTCTGAGCTGCTGCTCCCTGGTCCCGCATCTCCTGTGGAGTCGGAGCACTCGTCTTTCCAGGGGACCTGATGGGGCCGGGCCCAAGGACGATAGCACTGAGAGGCAACGGAGTAGGCTTCAGTCCCGCAGCGGCCACGAACCTGCCTCCCAGCCTCCGGGGTCAGCTCTGCGAACCCAGCAGTGGTGTTGCTCGGCCTGCGGGCATCCAGAGGAAGCAGCAGGGAGCGAGGAGGAGGAGCCTGGGGCGAGGAGGCAAGGATTGCAGCCTGGGTTCCTGCCCGTTGGCCTGGGGTTCGCAGTGGGAGCAGCCACTCATCCCAGTCAGCCGAGTGGTGCTCCCACTGTGGTAGCACACTGACCACCAGGGGGCAGCTCCTGCATTGGGCATTTGCCCCCTGGTGGTCAGTGTGCGTCATAGCGACTGGTCAACCGGTTGTTCTGGTTGTTCTGCCATTCGGTTGCTGGGCTTTTATTATATAGGATATCATTATACCCATATTAAAAATGGGGAAACAGAAGCCCAATAGTATCTGATAATTTCTTTTCAATTGGTGATACTCAGCTGATATTTACTAGGTTTTCCATCAAACTGTTAGGGGCAGAAATAGAACAGTAGAGACTAGCGATAGTTATAAGAAATATTAATCAGGGGGGAGGGTGGGGGTTAATGGGGGGGATAAGGACACATTTGTAATACCTTAACTAATAAAGAATTAAGAAAAAAAAGAATTAAGAAAATAGTAATCATACTCTGTTAATTGTGATTGTTTTGTTCTGATTAAAGAAAGCATATTCTGATCTGGCTGGGAGTTGTATGCCCCAGTGAGTTAAGAGCTGCCTGTTGTCATGGAAAGATGAATAACCTCGTGGTGAAACTGGAGGCTCCTCCACTGCCCTTTGCAAACCCCCAGCCCGCATTGCCTGTAATCTGTAACCACTTAACCATTTTTATTCTTTTTGCCTACTTCTCCTTGTAATTTTATCCTTTTACCCCATATAAGCAGCTGGCTTATGGGGGTGTGCAGAGCAGATTTTCATGGATGACCTGCTGCTCTCCTACACTGCCAGCATTATAGGAATAAACGCTCATATATGACTCAACGCTGACTCTGCTTAATTGGCTCAAGTAGTGAGAGGCAGCCCAGACCCATTGGTTGTCTGATTTCAAAATGGTTGACTCTTACCTTGGCAGGTTTGGCTTAGTGGATGGAGCATTGGCCTGTGTACCTCAGTTTCAGGCTTGACCCCGGGCTGGGGTGGTGCAGGAGGCAACCAATTGATGTGTCTCTCTCACTGTCTCTCTGTCTCTTCCCCTCCCTTCCACTCTCTCTAAAAATCAATGGAAAAATATACCCGGGTGAGGATTAACAACAAAACAAAAACAAAACGGTTGACTGTTTTTGTTTGCTTTTCTTTATAATTTCTGCAAAGTTTTCACCTTCATGGCAGAGCCTAAGCCTTATGTGAATCTCTATGCCCAGCATGAGGTGTGGCAGGCGTAGATGCTAATAATTGTTGATTTGAATTTAATGTCCACTTCTATATGTTAGAAGCTACATCTGTTACCTCTCTAGGGAAATATTTGAAAGAGCTGCTTAAAAGTTGCTTATGGTTAAGTCTACTTTCACTCTGTCTGAACACGAAATATACTCACTCTGTTATCACGGATGGGATGCCTAGGAAAGACAGAAACAGGGCCAGAGAGACTTGTATCTTTGAGAAAAGAAAGACATGGGAAATAGCAGGGTAACTGGACCCTGTCTGAGAGAGAATTCTTTCTTTGTGCTGACACCAGAGAAATGCAGGGCTGTCATGTGAGGAGCAGTTATACTCTTTGTGTATCAGGTAAGGCAGAAAAGAGAGGACTAAGGTTGAAGGAAAGGAGGAATTAGAAGGGGCCAAGTGATTGAAATCAACAAAGCGAACGGGCCAAGAAATATGAGAAATGGAGAGGAAGGAAAGGCTGAGAGGGTGCTCTGTCGATAGCATTTAAAAGAGAGTAAGGAATGCAAAGTGACCTGCTGTGAAGGAGCCACAAGATACCATCTGTATTCTTTTTCCTGTGAGACACTTTCTTCTGAAACGGATTGTCATCATTGAACCCCACATGCTACTGCAGAATTTTATTGGTGGTATTGCTTTTAAAATGTAGACTCTAATTTTACTTTCAGAGTTTAATTTATGACAGCATTTTGTTATTTTGTAAAACTGAAACATGCTAAGTCATCCTGTCAAGAGCGATAATAAGTCAGGAAGCTCGGGTATTTTTTCCCTATCATCATGGTTGCTGATTTCAATAGAGAATACCCCACATGCAAGAAACATTCCCTGGTATTAGCAAGTGGGTTTCATATCATGTTTTGAGCTAATATGATTTTCTGGTCAAGAGCCATTTGTGTCTGAATAAAAATGACAGCTATGGTAACGATTTGTCATATTCTCCTTGCAGCAAGTTCCTTTTGCTCATGAGTCTGTTATTATTGAAGAAGAATTTAGCTGTAGGTAAATGACCCTCGCCTTCTGTCTTTAATTGAAACTCAGCCTGCCACAGTTAATATGTCTCATGACAATAAATCTTGGAAGAAAAACCTAATGTGCTGTAAAAGCAAAGGAAAAAATTAATGGGTTTCAGCACACATTTTCCTGTACAAACAATTCCTTGCTTTCACATAAAGAGAGCTCTCTATTTTTATTTTTTTTCTTTCATTTTTTCCTTTTTTTTTTTTTACTTTTGTTTATTTGGAAAGGAGTATGAGATTACTATAATCACTCTCTGGGCATGGAGTGTGGGCTTGATCTATGTATTAGGAAAAGAAGTGAAGAGGAACTCAATGAAAGGGCTTTAACTACATTGTGTTACTTCAGTATTTCTTTGTAGCATGGACCCAGCACAGGCACCTCAATGACTTGAGAGAAATTCAAATTGTATCAGTTAGCTATTGCTGCATAACTAATCACCCCACAACTTGGTGGTAAACCAGAAACTTTCAGGGCCGAAAGTTTTTTCTGAAAGAAAAATGCTAGCCAGAAAACAAAACAAAACACACACACACACACAAAATTATTTTTATCTGTGTAACACCTAGTAAGAACTCACATAACCAATATTTTCAGAACATACTACAGCATCCGATAGACCTAGTATTCCACAGAAAGCACTTTGGGAACTAAAGCTTTAGGAAGGTCTTGAATGCTGGAACTTAATGCTGTTTTTGAAAGTCAAATCCACCTAAAATTCATCCCACACACCCAGAGTTTACTTAGGTTCAGCCAGGACTCCCACCACACTCCCATTTGTTGAGAACCTTTTGTCAGATATTTGTATAATGACCTCATTTAATTTAACCCTTACACTATTCCTGATTTTGCAGATGAGGAAACCAAGGCCCAGAGAAGTTAAACGACCTGAAGATCCCAGTTCCTACAGCTGGTAAGTAGCTGAGATTTGAATTTTTATGTCTTATCTCTAAGTCCAGTGCTTTTTCTGCTACCTCCTCTACCTGCCCATTCCCTCTTTGAATGTCCGTCCCCCACTCCATCTGCAGTCAGTTGCCTTAGACCCGGATTGCCAAATAAAAGACACAAGTGCTGTCATTTCCCACTTCCACACTCATGATAAATGTCACTGATTTAATTTCATCCTCTCTTCCTTGCTCAGCCTGATGTAACTTTCTCCAGACAATTATTGGTTGACTAGAGTTAGCATTTGAACTAACAACCATTACTTTGTTCTTAGACTTTGTATTAGTTATCTGTTGCTGGGTAACAAACTACCCCAAAACACAATGGCTTAAAAATGGTAAAAATCACTTATGATCACAATTTATATGGGCCCAGAATTCAGGCAAGGCTCAGCAAAATGCTGTCCCTGCTCCCCCATGCCTCGGAGCATATTCAGTTCAAAGACTCGAGGCTGGGCTGAGTCATCTGAAGGCTTGTGTCTAATGGTTGATTCTGGTTGTTGACTGAGGACTTATGGCGGCTATAGTCTGAATATCCTCATGTGTCCTCGCTATGTAACTTGGGCTTCCTAAAAATGTGATGCCTTGATTCCAAAGGCTAGAATCTTGAGAGAGCGCATGCCATCACAATGCATCCCTCCTGCCACATTCTATTTCTTAGACATGAATCACTAAGTCTTGGCCATTTTTAAGGGGCAGTAAGTTATTCTCCACTTTTTTTTAAATAGTACAGCGATTTCATTTTTATGTATTTTTTTTGTTATTAATGCTTACCCGAGAATATTTTTCCATTGATTTTTTCTTTTCTTTTTTTTTTAGAGAAAGTGGAAAGGAGGGAGAGAGACACAGAGAGAGAAACATCGATGTGACAGAGACACATCAATTGGGTTGCCGCCTGCACACACCCTGACCAGGGCCAAGGATTGAACTTGCAACTGAGGTATATGCCCTTGACTGGAATCGAACCTGGGATCTTTCAGTCCACAGGCCGATGCTCTATCCACTGAGCCAAACTGGCTAGGACTATTCTCCACTTTTCAAAGGGAGGAGCATCAAATAATTTGTGAACATATTTTAAAACCACCAGATTTAAGCACATATTGGACATAGATGGAGTCTGTGCAATATTCTTTGTGTGGGCCTCAAATAGCACTATGAATAATTATGTATTGGCATGAAGTTTTTTGTTGCTAGCATTGGGAGCAATTCTGTTCAGAACCTTATACACAGCGCACCCACAGTGAATAGGTGCTGGGTGGGAGAGGATTACCTTGGGATCTTAACCTCTCTGCCCTTCCTTGGGTCTTAAAGAAAATTCCCTTAGTCAATGAGAGGTTTGGCTAGACCCAGAAATAAGACCTCTGACAGAAAAAGCTGAGGGAAGTACATTTAGGGCCTATTCCTTGTGTGTTATCCCATAAAACAGTGTTGTGCCTCCAGTGCTTCTGTCCATATTTTCATTATTCACTGCAAGTTTTTATGCACAGTGAATTAGCAAGGACTCTTTTAGGAAGTAACAAATAACAAAAAGGAATTTATTGATTCACCTAATTGGGAAGTTCAAGGGGATGAATTTGTCATGACAGGATCCAGGGCCTCAAAGAATATTTAGAATACAGTTTCTTTTGGTCTGCCTCTGTATTTTAACCCTACTTCCTGCTCTGTTGGCTTTAATCTCAGGTGAGCTGTCCCCAGGAGGCAGCCCAGATGGACAGCACCAGCTCCAAGCCTACATTCTACTGGCTTCTTAAACCCACTAGACCAGCGGTTCTCAACCTGTGGGTCGCGACCCCTTTGGGGGTCGAACGACCCTTTCACAGGGGTCGCCTAAGACCATTGGAAAACACATATATAATTACATATTGTTTTTGTGATTAATCACTATGCTTTAATTATGTTCAATTTGTAACAATGAAAATACGTCTTGCATATCAGATATTTACATTACGATTCATAACAGTAGCAAAATTACAGTTATGAAGTAGCAACGAAAATAATTTTATGGTTGGGGGTCACCACAACATGAGGAACTGTATTAAAGGGTCGAGGCATTAGGAAGGTTGAGAACCACTGCACTAGACCAAATTGCCTCTCTTCCTATAGCTCCAGAAAGTGCCAAGGTTGACACTTGCCACAGTCTGTTTGGGGTGCTGTAACAAAGGGCAGCTTATGAACAACAGACATTTCTTTCTTACAGTTCTGGTAGCTGGAAGTCCAAGATCATGGTGCTAGCAGATTTGCTGTGGTAGCTGGTGAAGGCCTGCTTCCTGGTTTATGAACAGTGCCTTCTTGCTGTGTCTTCACATGATGGAAGGGGCAAGTGATCACTGTGTGGTCTCTTTTATAAGAATACTAATCGCATTCATGAAGTCATGATTTAAGCACCTCCCAAAAGGTCCCCCCTACTAAAACCATCTATAGAGGTTAGGACTTTAACATATAAATTTTGGGGGGATGCAAACATTCAGACCACAGCAATGCTGATTGACCTGCACTGGGTCACAGCTCATCCCTAAGCCCATCACTGTGACATGGAATCCTGGCCTGGCTCATGGGCAGTAGTCCCTCTTGAACCTATGAACTAATATTGGGGTAATTTGTTCCTCAAAAGGATGAGATGGGCTTTATTTGCAGAAGAGGGCATGCTAGGTGAAGGCAACAGATGACATACCTTTGACCCTGAGGACATGCTCTGCTTTTCATTCAGCTCTCTTGACTCTCACAGCCATTCCTCCTCCACTTGTAGCCTCTGATTTTCCCAGGACAATTTAAGGGCAAATACACCCTTTCATAGTCTTAAGGTCTAACTCTTGACTGCTGACACTGTGGTTTATGTCCACGACTCCCTGCATTCTTGGTCTGCTAAGGATTTGAGGGGCACAGAGCACTTTGATTTTGGTCTTAACTTTCTGGACTCCTAACCTGTCTTTCAGAGGCAGGAAGTGATTACTCCTTGACGTGTGGCCTTGACTTTGGGCCTCTTGATTCCTTAGTCTCTGGTGTTTACAAACCTGTTAACTCCTCACTTCCCTTGCATCCTGTCTCTTGGTTTATTTTAGTACTCTGCCTTGTTACTAAGTAAGTCTTGGCTTAATAGTATATCTAGGACCAAGCAATTTCCTAACACACATCCACTGATCAGTGTGATGGGCTATGCTTTCTCCACGGACAGGCCTCCTTCTCCCTTTCTTCTTTTGGAAGGCAAGCTGGGGTACAGTGTATTGGATTCAGAACCAGAAGTTCTGAATTCAGAACCTGGCATATGTGACTTTAGGCAAGGATTTTTAGTCTCTCTGAGCCCCAATTTTCTCATCTTTAAAATGGGTAGAATACTGTCTACCTCATAGGATCGCCTTGAAGATTAAATAGGAGAATGTAGATATTGCAAGATAATAATAGGTAATTCTAAAATGCTAAGGTGTGCGTTTATTTAAAATTAATTTATTTTTTTCTCTCTTCTAAGCATTTTCCCTTTATGTGTTTTCCCCATTCAAGTAGCTAAGCCATTCTGTGCTCATTAACTAAGGGAAGGAAATGCCAGAGCAGAAAAATCAAATAGGAATCTTTCTGGCTTTGGTTTTCAAAAGCTTAAAGCCCTTAAGGCAGTGGTTGGCAAACTGCGGCTCGGCAAACCACGGCTCGCGAGCCACATGCGGCTCTTTGGCCCCTTGAGTGTGGCTCTTCCACAAAATACTGGCTCTTCCACAAAATACCGACTTCTGCACATGGGCCACAAAGTTTCAATCGCACTGTACGTGTGCGCTTGCACGTGGTATTTTGTAGAAGAGCCACACTCAAGGGGCCAAAGAGCCGCATGTGGCTCGAGAGCCGCGGTTTGCCGACCACGGCCTTAGGGGGAACACTGAGAGCCCTGGACATGGCCAAAATCATGAGTGAGAGCAAGGGGTTTGAAGAGAAAGAGACTCTCCTTCCGACTGGCAAAGATTCCACTATTTTGGGCAGAGGAGAGGGATAGGGTGAGAAGAAGGAGAGACAGAGGGTGTGTGATGAAAGTAGATATGCATCAAGTCCCAGAGAGAGAGGGGCTCTCTGTCCTGCTTTATGGGTAGAGCCCTGGGAGCAGAAAGGACATGGTCTGCAGATTCCAGGTTCCCAAATGTGACCCAGAAATGGTGTCGGCTGGAAGAGGTCAAGCAGTTTGGGGGTGAGGGACATACCAATGATGACCAGTAAGGATTGAAGCCTATAGGCCATGCAAGGTGATGGTGATTTCAATTGACAACCACAAGGATGGATGGCAGCAAGCACAGGAATGTATCCCCCTTTTTACTCCCCCACCGTGATTCTCCATAAACACCCAGAGCCAGAGGCATTCCCTGAAAGTGGGAGGAAGACTTTAAATTAGCTGAGGTTGTGTGTTTTTGCCACTCTGATGGAATAGAGACTGAAAATGAAGTTGATTTATAAAAATGCTATTTTGTGTATAACTGTGTGGTAGACTTGAGAGCCATAATGATTACCATAAAAAGTACTTAGCCTGTGTTTGTGTGTAAGTGCCAGAATATGTTTATGGAGTCTGAATCCAGATGTTATTGAGCCTTTTGACTGTATCTAATGTCCTGCTTGATGTCTGAGGCGTGGGACAGCCACTCACTACACCAGGGGTTCTTAAAGTACCGTCCGTGGGCCAGCAGCACCAGCACCACTGGGCATTCATGAGAAATGCACATTCTCAGGCCCTACCCCAGAATTACTGAATCGGAAACTCTTCCAGGCCATTCTGGTGCGTGCTAGAGTTTGAGAGCCACTGCTCTAAGTTATTTCTGTTTTCTTGTCCTACTTACGTCCTCAGTTTCTCAGGCTTATTTAAACATAGTCATCAGCTTTGGGCCAGCCAGATATTTTAAGCTTTTCATATGAGGACAAGAGAGCTTCTGATTTCCCCCAGAGTTTTCCTCACAACCATCCCAGTCTTATTTCACTTCACTGAGGATCCAGTTCCTGGAAGGAAATGCAGGAGATGGGGAGGAGACCCTTTAGAAAATGGGGAGAGGGAATCATAGGCAAACATTCTCAAACCTTTACGAAATCTGAAGGAGCTGGTGAACTTCAGAGGGAATGATTTTGTGGCCAGCCAAGGTCCTAGGGAAAGTTACAGCTGAAGCATTTTCTTGTTTCTGGGTCAGGAAATGATAGCACACAGATGGAATTTACAATGGGAGTGTAATGGAGTGGCCCCACCCAGGGGCTCAGCAAAGGCCCCTTTCACTGGCTCTGTTCAAATATAATGAGTGCTCCCCAGGCTCTTCTGGCTGGCTGCTTTTTCTTTTTCCTCAACTACTTTCACTTTTTCAGAGGACTGCCCTCTTGCTGGCCGCTTGGGACTGGGGTGAGCCTTGATTTGGCAGGAGAGAGGAAGAAGTACCCCGTGACCTACTAAATTGAATCACTCTGCCTCCCTGGCCCTTTCCTTGAATAATAGGCCTTTGTGCTTCGAAATGTAGGGAAGTCCCAGTTTCTCAAGCTTTAAAAAACACACACAACCTTCCTCTAACTTCCTCTCCAGGTTTAAGATGCTTAGCAGGGAGTAGCTAAGGGGCAGAACAATTATTAAATCAAACGTTTGTTTAAAAATTTTAGAAATTGCTTGAATAGTTGACTTCTAAGCAAATATATTTGATGCATTCCTTCAGATGGACAAAAGTATTGGGTCAATTTAAAAATCCAGCTTTAAAAAAAATCATATGGGACAAATTTCTACATAAAAAAAAAAATCTACAACCATTTTTTGGGCTCTAAACTGCATTACCAGAGAGGAATTCAGACAGCCTTTGGAGTCTATTGTAATGGGTTTTTCATCTCTGTTTTCCTTTCCCTAATTTCATCCTGCTTTTTCTGTTCTTTTAAAGGTGTATGTTAATACCATTACATTCTTTTTTTTTTTTATAAACTCTGAAAGCAAATTATATTGAAAAATCATCATCATTTAGGCCCCCTATATTTCAATGGTTTAAGTATATTTTGTACAACTCTGATTTTTAGTTAACTATAAAAGATATGATTTCACCATTTATTTTTAAATTTGATAGAATGTGGCAGAAGGTATAAAACATTCTTTAATCAAGGGTGATTATTTAACTCTTTGGCTGGATTACTGAAGGCCAGGCTGTGGAGCTAAATTTGGCATGAGAGCTTTGTCTGCTCCTCCAGCACCTCCCCTTCCTTTTGGTTCCATCCCAGATGTGTGTTTTTCTCCTCTCAGCCATGTGATATCTGTGAGGCTCCACTTTCAGCTCCAGGTCAGGAACACATGATTCTTACTTAGCCAATCAAATTATCAGATCCTTTCTTAGGGGGAAACCCACAGTGATTAGTTTAGGGGTAGGCACATGATGTAGCCAAGACTTTTCTGGAATTAGTAGCAGAGAGGTAGGTGCCTTTCTCCCATTGGTACTTAAGTCTGTGAGAAGGTGGGGCTAGAGGTGCTACAGATAGTTTGACACCCTGAGGTGAAAGCCTGAGGCTGGTGGCAGAGGCTGGAGGCCTTTGAAGAGCCTGAGGATGAATGAAGCCAACCCTGCTGCAGATAGTACTGAGAAATGGTGAGAAACCTGGTCCCAGTGACATTACATGAGCCCTGTGCCTGAGGCCCGTTTCTATGACTTGGTGTTCAGTTTTTTGAGCCAAAAAATCATAACATTGCTCAACTCCCAGTGACATGTCCAACTGAATTTTGTGCATTGGTAAATGGAGGAATTTACACTCATGTCAATTCTTTTAGAAACAGTAGAGTGTTATGGTTACTTTCTGTTCAATTCCAATGGCAGAGAGTTGACATGTGTAAGACACTTGACATTTCAACAGGGTAGGTTATGACAGTGAATGGGTGCTCCCCACCTCAATTCCCATATCTCCCACACAGTCCCAGTATCATTAACTTTAGGGAACCCTTTATAGCAGGGTTAGACAAACTGGCTTGTAGGCCAAATCTAGCCTGACCCATTTTTTTGTTTTGTTGTTGCTATTGTTAATCCTCACCGGAGGATATATTTTCTATTGATTTTTAGAGGGAATGGAAGGGAGGGGAAGAGACAGAGAGAAATATTGATGTGAGACACATCAATTGATTGTCTCCCACATATGCCCAGACCGAGGCCCCGAGATCAAGGGGCATTGAGCTTGCAATCAAGGTCTGTGCCCTTGACTGGAATTGAATGTGGGACCCTTCAGTCCATGGGCTGACGCTCTATCCATTGAGCCAAACCAGCTAAGGCCTGGCCCATTTTTGTATAGTCTTCAAGCTAAGAATGGTTTTTACATTTTTAAATGGTTGAAAAAAAATAACAACAAAGGAGAAATATTATTTTGTGACATGTAAAAATTATATGGAAATCAAATTTTAGTGTCCACAAATAAGATTTTGTTTGAATGTAGCCACATCCATTCAGTTCCATATGGCTGCTTTTATACTACAATGGCAGAATTGAGTACTTTTGATAGACCGTGTAGCCAGTAAACCTCAAATATTTATTACCTGGCCCTTTGCAGAGATTGCTGATCCCTGGTTTATAGTAATGCCAAGGTTTCTTTCCCAAGTTGTCACTAATAGCTCACATTTTATGAGTGCAGATTTTTTCCCCGTAAGTGCATTACCTTGTATTTTATGCGTATTGAAATTCACTGGCCTCTTTTCCAGGTATTCCACCTTTTTGCAATTATCATATTAGAGCTTATCACAATTATCTAGTTCGTTGTCACTAATAGCTCACATTTTATGAGTGTAGATTTTTTTCCCCTTAAGTACTTTACCTTGTATTTTATACGTATTGAAATTCACTGGCCTCTTTTCCAGGTATTCTACCTTTTCGCAATTATCATATTAGAGCTTATCACAATTATCTAGTTATTAACCAACTAAAATCCTATATAATAAAAGCCTAATATGCTAAGTGTCCAACTGTTTGACTCTTTGACCAGTCGCTATGATGCGCACTGACCACCAGGGGGCAGACACTCTGATGGTAGGTTAGCTTGGTGCTGGGGTCTGGCCCATGGGGACTGGGTGAGATGGGCCGCACATGCCCTGGAGCCCTCCCGCGGTCCCTCTCTGGCCCCAATCGTGCACCGGTGGGGTCCCTCAGCATGGCCTATGTCCTTTTGCAATCTGGGACCCTTTGGGGGCTGTCAGAGAGCTGGTTTTGGCCCAATCCCCACAGGCCAGGCCAAGGGACCCCACTGGTGCACGAATCTGTGCACCTGGCCTCTAGTCCTTTATAAATCTGGAAGTGTCATTCAGGAATCTTTTGTATATTAAGTATATTTTGTACAACTTTGATTTTTATTTAACCATAAAAGATATATTTCACCATTTATTTATTTTTATTTTATTACTGTTTTTGTTTTGTTTACTATTTGTATCACTCAGGAATCTTTTGGTTGCAAGTAACAGAAAACCCACTTTTTATAACCAAAAAGTAACTTTTTATAACCAAAAGTCCAGGGTTAACACTAGTTTCAGGTAAAGCCTGAGCCAACCACTCAGATGATATTACTGAGGACCTGTTAGATCCATCCCTCTGCTTAGCTGCTCAGTTTTCCAGTCTTAGGCTCTACATGGTGACTCCAGGTTCTTTTCTTGTGCTACCAATTGGTTTGAGCAGTTCCAGACCTTGTAATATTAAACCATACCATCTTAGGAAAGAAGGGATGTCTCTTTCAACAGTTCCTGCAGAGGCTCCTCTTCCCAGAAGCACTAACAAACATCTCCTGAGGGTTCTGACCCTGATTGGGTTGCGTGCCCAATCCTAGGCTAATCATTAGCCTAGGGATACATGAATTAGCTTATGCCAACCAGGATCTAGATACATGAATTAGCTTATGCCAACCAGGACCCAGATACATGAATTAGCTTATGCCAACCAGGATCCAGATACATGAATTAGCTTATGCCAACCAGGATCCAGATACATGAATTAGCTTATGCCAACCAGGATCCAGCTCTGCAGCTAGAGGTTGGCCAACCCACCCAAACTGCATGGCTGAGGCCAAGGAATAAGGAGACTGTTGGCAGGAAGTATGGGGAGAGGATGCTTGGAAAGGGACCACTAAGTTAGGCATCCTACCTTTCTGCTTATTTATAAAAATGATCCACAGTTCTGATTTGGGGCAACTCTTGATATTTACCCATTTTCATTCTGGGAAATGCCTTTTTTATTTCTACCTGCCCTTTATGATGAAAAGGGAAACCTGGTCCTCATTTGGCTCTGCTACTCATTAGCTTAATGAGTTTGGAGAAATCATTTACTTTTCTGGTCCTCAATTTTCTTATCTCTGTAACAGGAAAGTGCTAAAAAAATCCTATGGTAGTATTAATGCCACCGGTTTGTCAAATGAGACTCAGTGAATAGATTTTGGGGTCCTCTCTGGAATGTTTTTAATGATTGTAATACCATGTACCTAGCCCATAATAGGTCCTCAGCAAATATTTGTTGCATGAATCAGTGAATGATCATGTTGGCAGAACAACAGTTCCATGTAGTTTTTTTCTCTGTTCCATTCAAATTCAGGTGAGTGGCATTGATTTTAGTTTATTGGATTTCGTCTGGAGCCCAAGGTTGGAGGATAGAGTGGTATAACGTTAGGAAAGTGTCCTGGAAGTGGCAAGAAGGAACTGAGCAGGAAGGAACATTTATTCTCGAGGTTATCTGAAGTACATGAAACAAACTAGGAAAGAGGGTAGTGGAGCTGACAGGGGAGTAGGGGTTAGGGGCTATTTCAGTTATATGCCTCTGCATAAAGAACCACTCCAAAACTTAGTGGGTTAAAACAATCTATTATTTCTCATGATGCTGTGGTTTGACAAGGCAATTCTTCTGCCTGTCTCACTTGAGGTCCTTCATGTGGCTGCTCAGGCAGGACACTAGGATGGCTGGGCCCCTCTCCCCATGTGGTTTTTCATTATTCACTTGTCTTGTCTAACCTTCCTATGCACCAACTGGGTCCCAAAGGGAGCATTTCAAGAGGGTGAGCTCCAGTGTGCAAGTGCTTATCTAGCCTCTGTTTGCATTACATTTAAATGTTCCATTGGCCAAAGCAAGCCATATGGCCAAGCCCAGCGTCAGTGTGGGACCACATAGAAGGATTTGAATATGAGGATATGAGGCTCTTTGGAGGCCACCTATAGAGGCCCAGGGATCCTGGTTTCTAAAGCTATTGAAAGAATGGGGCAAGGTTGTATGTGATTGATAGGCTGTGGGGGTTGGGCTGGAGTAGAGAGAGGCTAGAGCCCCTAGGCCAAGAATGTTGACCACATTCCTGTGATCTAGTTGACTAGCTTTGTCCTTTGGTAGAGCCAAGCAGTCACTTGAGAAAACTATAGTTCCCTGTCATTTCCATCAGCCTCTGCTTCCTTTGATATGAACAATCAGTATCATCTCAGTCTTGGTTAAGGTACAGTTTCAGAACAAGTTCCCAAGCCAAATCCCCAACTAGACTGCTGCTTTATGCTTCATCTAGGTATAAATTGTGGTTATCACTGACCCAGTAAGTAAAAGGAAGTGCGGTCTAGTGAATGTATCAGGTGAATCAATACCTTTCACCTGGATTTGAAAGGAACCGAGATAAAACCAAAGAACTGGCATTCTGCCGACATGATCATTCATTGATTTATGTAACAATTATTTGCTGAGCACCTATTATGTGCTAGGCACATGATATTACAGTCATCAAAAACATCCTAGAGAGGACTCTAAAATCTACTCATTGAGTCTCATTTAACAATCAGCTCCCAGTGATAATTGCTTCCTTTGTTAAATGTTTAGAAAAAACATTTTGGATAGTTTCTCCTGGACTGTAGTCTTCCTTCTTTTGGAATCATTTCAGTGCTTTTGGAACCTACCACTTTTGTAATCATTTGAGTGCTTTTCTGATTATTTTGTTTTTCAAATTAAAAATAACTTTATATACTTTTTCTTGATTTTATAAATGATATATGCTTGTTTTAAAATATCCAAACAGCAAAGTCTTCCTCCCGGGAGCACGCCCACATTTTTCTTCCTTCTCAGTGTGCATCACCTAAATTCTAAGGATCCCTACGAGACTTGCAACCAGGGAGAAATGGGCAGTGGCAGCTCATGCCAGGCTTACTTCCTGAACCTGTCTCCAAGGCCCCTTTTCTGTGACTTTCTAGTGAGCTGACAAGCAGCTCTGCCTTGGCTCATTTCTTTCCTGTAACATTTCTAGAGAGCCAAAGCAGCCCCGCCTAAACTGTTTCCTGTTGTTTCTTCTGTCCTAAGCCCATCCTTGTTACTAACTTTAATAAACGTACTCTCAAAATCACAAAAATTTAAAATATTCAAACATACAGACAAGTGTAAAGAACAATGTAAGTCTCCTTAAATTTCACCACTCAGCAGGCACCACTGTTAACATTTTAGTGAACAGCCTTCAGACATCCCTCAGGTGTATATGCATGATACAGTGAAAAGGATAATGCTATAAACTGATTTTTTAAAAATCCCAAATTGTCAATGAGCATGTGCAATCCCACATTGATGGGTATTTAGGTTGTTTCCAATTTTTATAATGAGGATTAAGTAAATTTTTGATTTTCTGACTTCAGATCTGCCTTGAGATTTTCCTGTTTTCTCTGTTTGGGGCATTTTGCTGAAGATACCATCTATGTAGACTCCTCTCTTCCCCCTTTCTAAATGGCTTTCAAGTAATATACAATAGACTTTTAAAGTCCTCTTTCAGTCTTTTCCTTAAATGTAGCTTACATTTAGTTGACTAAAAAGTTGTATGTTGCTAGCTGTATGATGGGTTCTAGGGCTGGCCATCTCTCTTCATATTGTTGAGTTGAATTTTGTGTAACCATGGTTACCAGGCTTGCTACCATTACCTCCTTAAAGTAATTTCATACAATCAGCGTT
Organism: Myotis brandtii; assembly: GCF_000412655.1. Lineage (NCBI taxonomy): Eukaryota > Metazoa > Chordata > Mammalia > Chiroptera > Vespertilionidae > Myotis > Myotis brandtii. Next base: position 5,329,713 of record NW_005361955.1, read on the forward strand.
TCCAGCCCTTGTGGCCCTTGGCTGGCTGGTGTGTTCAGAGGTTAAACTCCTCCCAGTTTAGGGGGAGGGGGATGAGGTGTTAGGGGGAGGGGGACGAGGTGGGCAATGACAGAAGCGACCTGGATTACGTGGGCTTCTGCCCCGCTTTTTGGCTCTCCTCACCCCTGAGACTTAATTCTAGCAGTGCCCTGCCATTGTAACACCTGTGTAATTCTTTGTGATACGACTGCCTCCCTGCCCCAGGTTTTGAGCTTCTCAAAGGGAGGGACCTTTTTTATTGGCCTGTGTTACCCAGCTATCCTGTGATGTATCTGAAAATATTTGCTGAATGAATGAATGAGTGATTGGGTGAAGAGTGAAAAAAATACAAGAAAAAGTCCTGATATGACAGCAGGCAGTGTTTGAGTGCTCAGTGCAGGGATGAGGAGTCAGGCAGGAAGGCCACGGCACAGAAGAACACAGCCTTGTACGTGGGCTGTGAAGTTAGGAAACTGGGCCTCAGATCTGGGCCAGACTACCTGCCACTTGGGCAAATCATTCAACTTTTCTGCACTTGTCTCCTTATACATAAAAGGGGACTAATTCGCCGAGGCTGGTTTGGCTCAGTGGATAGAGCGTCGGCCTGCAGACTGAAGGGTCCCAGGTTCGATTCCGGTCGGAGGCATGTGCCTGGGTTGCGGGCACATCCCCAGTGGGGGATGTGCAGGAGGCAGCTGATCGATGTTTCTCTCTCATCGATGTTTCTAGCTCTCTATCTCTCTCCTTTCCTCTCTGTAAAAAATCAATAAAATATATTTTTTAAAAAAGGGACTAATTCAAGTAACAGATTGATTCAGTCAACATTTATGGAGTGCAGTGTGCTAGGCACTATTCTAGGTGCTGGGAAATATGGGTTCAAGCTGCTCAGAGCAACTTTGAGAGGGAACCTTCCTTGAGGGATGGAGTTAGTTTTTGCCTTCCTCCTGCACCTGCGATGATGCTGAGACCTCGGTGAGGGTACTTAGGACACTGAAGCCTGGGGCGCTTCCCACCCAAAGTTTTTGAGGAGTCAGACCTGCATCAGGGTCAGAGGCTTTCCTGGCTACTCCTGCCTCTTCCTCTTCTATCCTCCTTAGGTGTTTTTCCCAATAAGTCTTTTGCATGTTTAATTCTGTCTTAGTGTCAGCATCCTGGAAGGCCCAAACCAATGTAGCTCTGTTCTCAAGAACCTTACCTATGGAGATGGGATAGGACATACCTCTGAAGGCCATTGTGAGGTTTAAATGAGATGATGTTTGAGAAGGGCTGAGCAGAAGGCCAGCACCGAGGAAAAGCTCAGTGAAGGATATGCATTGTTGTTGCTGTTCTTATTCTTACTGATTTTATTCCCCAGGTGAGCAGGTGGAGAGTGGTATCTTTCAGGTGTCAGTTTCATTCGTTGGTTCAGCCCAGTGGACTGCACCTGAACCCCTGAATCCTTAGGAGTTCCTTCAGGAACAAAGGGCTAGAGACTGGAAATGGGAAAGAACCTTGGAAAGATGCTTTGTGGCCTTCAGTGAGTGAGCATGGAGCTTCCAGAACAACCTTCTGATTCTAGGAAGGTCTGAGAAGTCCTAGGAAGGGGGAGAAGCCCGAATGGCAGGCCTTGAGCTCTATCTCTCCCTGGCCACTCACTGAAGTTTGGAGGAAAGAGTTCAGAGCAGCAGAACATGGTGAACATGGCACAAGAGTGTGGAGCCAGGCTGCCTGGGTTCAAGTCCCAGCCCTCCCAGGGTTGTGAGATTAATATGATAAAGATAGAATGTTCAGCGCAAAGTAAGTGTCTGAAAACTGTTAGTCTCCCTTCCTTCCCCCCACAACATTTTCATTCCGTGATATTTGGAATAGTAATGTTCATGTGATTTCTCTGAGTTGGAGAATTATGGCTGGGGCCTGGTCTCAAGAGCCACTGCCTGATCTCTGTGGGTTATTGGGAAGGAGAAGAAGGTCTGAGGAAGAGGAGTAGGGCTTTCACTGGACAAACAGTATTTATGAGCAGCTGCCATGTGCCAGCCCCTCTGCTGAGTGCTGGGTTTATGAAGGTGATTAGGACACAGGTGCCACTCGTAAGGAGCTCAGATCCTAATGCAGATGCTGTGGGTGAACAAACAGGCCTGTAATTAGCATGCACTGTCCCAGGATGAGGCAGACACACAAAGCTTGGAGCATGTGACCCTGGGCTTAGTAATAATTTGGGGCATTTCTCCCCTCCCAGACTGAGTGAGGCTCCGGTCTCCTAGGTTTCCCATAAGCTCACAATCATCATGTGGGCATTCACTCGTGTCTTCCTTTCCTGCCATCTAGAAGACTCCAAAAAGATGCAGACCCGAGGGTCCTGCTCACGTGCACCCCCAGGGTCCAATGCAGGGCTGGGCACACACAGGCAAATATGTCTTGACTGAGTGGTCTTCCTTCTTCCTACAGTAAAATGAGGGTAACCACACTGATACATGGGTAGTTGTGTGGGCTTGAATGGGCTCATGTTAATTGAATGTAAATCACCTTACAAATGTCATTATTGTACTTTTCTAATTGGTGCAGTCTCTTGTGCATTAATGTAGTGAGCTATGCAGTGTTTCTGTACCTGTCTCACCTAGTTATTTGGAGAATTAAATACGTTAATATACATAATGTTAGAACAGGGCCAACCATGTAATAAACACTCAAAGTGTTAGCTAAATAAAGTGTCAGTCTCGCAAGATGAATAAGTTCTGGAGATATGCTCTATGACATAGTGCTTATAGTTAACAATACACTTAAAAATCTGTTCAGAGAGCAGATCTCATGTGTTCTTACCACAATTTTAAAAAATGCCCCCCCCGACCCAATTCAAAACAAAAAAAAGTGAAGGAAAAATGTATATAGGAAAAAATAGAGGCAATGTTACAAAACTTATCAGAGTGTCCAGAACAAATTTTATATCACTTATAAATATATGCACATTGGTTTTTAACCAATTACTCTTTCAAAATAAAGTGGTGAAAATATGTGTGGGGGCAAAAGTGTTTGCTGTTATAACATTATCATCATTTCTAATTTTTTGGTGTCATTTTACCCATCAGAATTCTGAGATTCAGAGAGTCAAGCACCTTGCCAGGGACTGCATAGCTAGATACTGGCAGAGCAGTAGGAACCAGGTCTGAGGCCCCACCCGATACTCTGGGACATTCTTAGCGTGCCTCACTAGGTGGCGCTCTTCCCACGGTTTAGGATCAGACCCAGGCCCCAGCAGAGGCCTAGCCTTTCTAGAGCTAGCATGGATTTTGAGTGTGTCTAAGTTGTTTTAGAGGGAGAGAAATAAAGCTCTGAGAAAGTATATCTCTGGGCCCAGATTTATTAATGGCCACATGGTGGTGCTGGGGTGGAGTCCCAATTTATCCAATTCTGAATTTCATTTGCTTCCTACCGCCATGTGGTACCCCTTGCCCACTCACCACAGCCACTTCTGGACCCTTCCTTGCAGAGCTAGGTACTTCCCTGGTGGGCAGTTGTAATGTCTGCTCTATGGGGGTGGAGAAGGTGTTTGGGAGTAGGGCAAGGGTTGGAGGCAGGTTGGGGGAGGCCCACTTCCTCCCACTTCTTACCCTTCTCCAGAATCATTCAGGCGCAGTGTGTATACTGCCAAGGGCGAGAATCCTGGGGCCAAACCACCTTTGTCCAAAACCTCATTCTTCCCTTACCAGCAGTGTGCCTTGGGAAAACCTTGGTGTCTCATTTTCCCACCTATAAAATGGGAATAATAAAGTACCTACTGCAAAGGACTGAGTTAATATATGTAACACACTTGGAACAGTTGTAAGCATGTGGTAAGAGCTATAAAAATGTTAGCTCTTATCCTGGTTGGTGTGGCTCAGTTGGTTGAGCATTGTCCTGTGCACCGAGGGATTGCTGGTTGATTCCAGATTGGGGCACATGCCGTTTGTGGGTTCAGTCCCCGTTTGGGGTGCATGCGGGAGGTAGCTGATCATTGTTTCTCTTGCACACCGATGTTTCTCTCTATCCCTCTCCCTCTTAATATTAGCTCTTAGAATTAACACTCACCAGCAAAAAATCTGGATTTAAGAATTTATGTGAGCCGTAACTGGTTTGGCTCAGTGGGTAGAGCGTCGGCCTGCAGACTGAAAGGTCCCAGGTTTGATTCCGGTCAAGGGCATGTACCTTGGTTTCGGGCACATCCCCAGTGGGAGGTGTGCGGGAGGCAGCTGATCGATGTTTCTCTCTCATTGATGTTTTTAGCTCTCGATCTCCCTTCCTCTCTGTAAAAAATCAATAAAATATATTAAAAAAAAGAATTTATGTGAGAATTTCAGTATGATTCATCATATTCCTCACTTATTTATTCATCCCATAACATCCTTTCCTGATAACTGCTGTTTACTTGCAGTTATGCTATGCAGTATGCTAAACCTATGATTTCATTATCTCAGTTAATCCACAGAACAGCCCAATGAGGTGGATACTGTTACTGTTCACATCTCAAGGTTGAGGGTCAGACGAGACTTAAATCCTTTCGTTAGGATCATGCATTAAGTGACGGAACTGCAACTCACACTCAGGCTTGTCTGATGAGGCTTTTACAGCTCCATTGAGCTGTTCTTTTTTTGTTAATATGTTTTTATTGATTTCAGAGAGAGGAAGGGAGAGGGAGAGAGCGATAGAAACATCAACGATGAGAGAGAATCATGGGTCAGCTGCCTTCTGCACACCCCCTTCTGGGGATCAAGCCCACAACCCGGGCATATGCCCTGACCAGGAATCCAACCATGACCTCTTGGTTCATAGGTCGATGCTCAACCACTGAGTCACACCTGCTGGGCTACACTGACCTCTTCTTGAAGTCAATTAAAAGTAACTGAAACAAGCCCCTGGCATCAGCTATACTCTGCATCTCTGCAGGACCTCTCTCTCATAGAAGCCATCCTTCTGTAAGGAGATGTTTCCTTCCACTCTTATCCTGGGGGGTAAAGGAACAGATTTCACAGCAAAGAGACAACATGCTTTAACCAATAAAGAGTCCTCTTCAGATTAGAGTTCAGATAGCCACACAGCCTTCAAGGGCTCCCTTCCCCCATCCTGTTTCTTTTGCAGCCTGCAGGCCTCCTACCTGGGCAGGCAGGGCGCTTACATCTCAGGCACCCAAATTCTGGGTGGTCCAGCATGTCACACAAGCTCTCAGTAACTCGGGCCAGCATATCTGGGATTTTTCCTTTCTTGGCACATGAGAGAACTTGTGTGGCACTGACATCTTTTTGCCAAGAAAGAAACAGCAGGCACCAATCTACAATTACAGAATCATAGAATGTCAGTTGGGACTGGAAGGGACCACAGGATGTCGAAAATAGGACCCCGATGGGGGAAGAGTCTTGATCAGCATCACACTCAGTTGGAAGGAAGGTGACCAGATTTCAGCCCTTATTGTCCTCAGTACCCTTGCTGGCAGCCGCAGCTTCCAGAAGATCTGAGAAGAGGGCTGAGCTTGGGCAGCATGGGGATGTGCATATGGCTTCTGAGCATATGTGCATCCAGCCAGTTGGCCCTCTCCTGAGAGTGTATGTGATGAGCCTCTGAAATAGAGTTTCTCAGCCTTAGCACAGTTAGCATTTGGAGCCAGATAATTCCTTGTTGTGGAAGCTGTCCTGTGCATTGTCTGATGTTTAGCAGCATCTTTGGCCTCTACTCACTAGATGCCAGTAGCATACCACCAGTTGTGTGACAACCAAAACTGTTTCCAGGAAGACAAAATTGCTCCCCTCCCCGTTCCCCCATGCCTGTTGAGTACCAGTGCTCTAAAAGCAGGCTCTTTCCCTTCCAGAAACATGTAGAAAGATCTTGTTATGAACCATGCTCTGTTGACTCACGAATCAAGCATGTGCTCTGTCCTCAAAGGACTCAGAGTCTAGCTGGGAAGACAGACAGGGCCACACAGGTGGCCAAGTATGGGAAACCCCTCCATAGAGACAAGAGCTAGATGCTCTTAGGAGCACAGAGGCAGACATTGCACTCACTGGGGAGATCTAAGAAGGTTTCATAGAAGGACATGGCAAATTTCCAGGCAGATGGTGGGTGAAGGACATTCTAGGCAGAAGGAATGGAATGTACAAAGGTAAAGAGTTGTGAAGTGTGACATTTTTTTGGGGGAAAAGTATGTTAGTATGACTGTACCCCAGAGTGCACATGGTTGGGGAGGAGGAGGTAAGAGAGAGAAAGGGACAGGGTAAGAAGGATGATGATAATAAAGATTAATACATATTGAACACTTATTGTATGTCAGACACTGTTTCAAGTGCCTTACATATATTATTTTTTAATCTTCACAGCAATCATGTGAGGAAGGTACTATTATTACCTCTAATTTACAGATGGGAAAAATGATGCACAGAGAAATTAGGTAACTTGTCCAAGTCCCATAGACTGTGGAAGTTAAGGAAATTTGGTTATGGAGAGCTAAGGGTTTTAAGTAGAGCAGGGTCATGGTCAGTGTCTCAGTTATCCTTTGCTGCGTAATAAACCATCCCAAATTTATCAGTTAAAGCAACATCATCTACACTAATAAAAGAGAAACATGGTAATTAGCGTACGACCGCTACCCTTCCCATTGGCTAATCAGCATATCCTTATGCAAATTAACTGTCTGCCAAGATGGC
>NW_005361955.1:5337678-5340014 GCF_000412655.1 Myotis brandtii
CCGGGCGGGGTGGGGGACCCCCCCCCCCGAGTGCACAAATTTTTGTGCACCGGGCCTCTAGTTTTATTATAGGTCTTGATTCCATGGATTGGCTGGGACTCAGCTGTATAGTTCCTATACTGGTCTGGCTTGGGGTCTCCCATGCAGTAAGTTTGTGGCTTGGGGCTGGATGTCTACATGTTGGTGTTCCTTTATGCGATCTCTCTCTCTCTCTCTCTCTCTCTCTCTCTCTCTCTCTCCATCCCTTTGGGCCTTTTCCCATAACTATTCACTCTAGTAGAGTAGCTTGTTCTTTTGGTGATTCAGAAGCTGCTAGTTGTCGTTGTCTTCGTCCTCCTCCTCCTCCTCCTCCTCTTGTCTTCATCTTCTTCTTCCTTCTTCCTCCTTCTTCTCTCTTCCTTCTTTCTTCTTCTTCTTCTTTTTTCTCCTTCTTCACTGCTAGGCCAGACCTTCTTAATGCCTGTACTCAGAAGTCCTAGTTGTAATTTCCTCTATATTGTGCTGGTCAAAGTGATCATAGGTACAGCGCAGATTCACAAGGGAGGGGTGGAATTGTTTGAAATCATCTTTAGATACTAGAGACACAGCCGTATTTTTATTCTAGAAAAAATGTTCTGGTAGCATTGTGGAGGTGGATTGAAGAGGGAAAAAAAAAGAAATTTGAAGATGAATTATGAAGTCATTGTTATCACTTAAATAACTTTAGTTAAATGGTCACTCAGCTTCTCTCTTTTCTTCTGTTGCTGTGGAAAAACCAGAGTACTTATGTAATAATAACACAGTAATCATATTAGTCTACATTTATTGAGCATATACTATGTGCCAAGTACTGTAATAAGTACTTTTCTACACAACTTAATTTTCACAATGATATCATGAGGTATATATATTCCTATTTTATATTTCAGAAAACTGAGATGAAGTGTATTAGTTTCCTGTGGCTGCCATAACAAAGTACCACAGACTGGTTGGCTTAAGCAACCGATATTTATTTCCACATAGTTCTGGAGGCTGGAAGTCTGAGATAAGGTGTTGGCAGGGTTGGTTTCTTCTGAGGCCTCTCTTTTGGGCATGCAGATGGTCATCTTTTTCCTGTTTTAACATGGCCTTTCCTTTGTGTGTGTCTGTGTCCTAATCTTTTCTTGTAGGGACACCTTCATGTTGGATTAAGGACCAACCATATGACTCATTTTACCTTAATTACATCTTTAAAGACCCTGTCTCCAAATACAGTCTCATTCTGAGGTACTGAGGATTGGAACTGCAACATACAAATTTTGAGGGGACACAATTCAGCCCATAGAATCAAGCAATTAGCTTATGCTCATGTAGTTAATAGGTGGGAAGCCATAATTTAACCCGGGTCTGACCTCATGCTCCTGTATTAATGACTTCTTATACTATTTCCAAAAATTGTCTCCAGTTCTTGTCCCAAGCAGAAAAATAGCAAGTTGGAGGACGATAGCAAGTCTGCATAGCTTTGCATAAATAGCTAGGAAGCTATTTATAACTCAAGGAGCAGGGGATTGAATTCCAATTGCTTGTTCTGTATCCTTCACCTATAACTCTTTCATAATGGTCTTTTTGAAAGGACTTCGAAAGGTGGCAGGGGTGGTATATGCTGATGGGACCATACATGGGAATAATATTAATGATCACTAATGCTTTATGAATGTGTACAATATGTCAGGCAGAATGCATTATTTAATTATCACAGTAATCTTATTAGGTAGGTACTATTATGTTTCCTATTTCACATATGGGGAAACTGAGGCAGAGTGATGAATTAACCTGTTCAAATTTGCCCTGCTAATAAGAAGTGGTAGAGTGAAGCTGAGATCTCAGGAAGTCTAAATTCAGAGCCTGTACTCTTAACTATTATGCTTCCATACTGCCTCTGGGAACCTGGTGAAGAATGAATCTATACCATTTCCACAAAAAGAATCCTGGGTCAGGAGACTCCTTAGGCCATCGTTTTCCAAAAAGTTTCTAATTGCAACCGTCAAGATATTTATTGCTGCATATCAAAGTAATATACTCATACTGCTGTTTCTAGATTTATCAGTTTTAGAAATCAGCTATTGACTTGCTATTATCTGAGATAAAAATGTCTGTCTGGTACTTACCCCCTACCCTTCCTGCAGACTCCTATAATCAAAGAATTATTTCTTGTTTAACCAACATTCATTGATTATTATCCTATCTAATAATAGACAAACATGGTAATTAACCATACCTCCGCTACGCTTCCCATTGGCTAATCAGCAGGATATGCAAATTAACTGCCAACAAAGATGGTGGCCGGCAGCCACGCAGCTGAAGCGAACATGAGGCTT
>NW_005361955.1:5340444-5363337 GCF_000412655.1 Myotis brandtii
CCACCCTGATCCGGGACACCATTCAGGGCAAACCAGCCAGCCCCCACCCATGCACCAGGCCTCTATCCTATATAGTAAAAGGGTAATATGCAAACTGACCCTAACAGCAGAAAGACTGGGAATGACTGGTCACTATGACACACACTGACCACCAGGGGGCAGACGCTCAATGCAGGAGCTGCCCTCTGGTGGTCAGTGAGCTCCCACATGGAAGAGCTCTGCTCAGCCACAAGTCAGGCTGATGGCTGTCAGTACAGTGGTGGTGGTGGGAGCCTCTCCCACCTCCTCAGCAGCGCTAAGGATGTCCGACTGCAGCTTAGGTCTGCTCCCTGCTGGCAAGTGGACATCCCCCGATGGCTGCTGGGCTGCCAGAGGGATGTCTGATTGCCAGCTTAGGCCCAATCCTCTGGGGAGCAGGCCTCAGCCAGCAGATGGTCATCCCCCGAGGGGTCCCAGACTGTGAGAGGGCACAGGCTGGGCTGAAGGACCTTCCTCCCACTGAGTGCACAAATTTTTGTGCACCGGGCCTCTAGTATTTATATAATTATTACCCATTTCAAAGCCAAAAAGTGTACAGTGCTTATATTTCCTTCCTAGTATAACTTTTTGTTTTTCCTGTTGATTATGTTGTTTTGTTTGTTTTACTTGAATTACTTTCTCTGTACCTGTCCTTTTCCTTCCCATTAGAACTTTCATGGCCTATCAATAGTTTTTCATGATAAATTGTATACTCTATGTGAGCTTTCCTCCTTGAAGCCCTCCTGTTCCAGTATAGACAGGTTTTTCCTTAGACCTTTACTAGTTGTTATTCTGGGAGTTCTCTTTGCTTTTCTTTTATGTTGGAACCCCTGTTTCTACCCTTATTCTGGATTTGCAGTTTGATTGTATAGAATTCAGATTGCAAATTATTTTACCTTGAAGGCATCGTTCCATTGTCTTCTCAGCTTCCAGGGTCATTTTTGAGCAGTCCAGCACTATTTCAAATCCTATTACTTTGTATGTAACTTATCTATTTGGACACTCCTGGTTTTTCTCTGTATCACTCATAATCTGAAACTTGACATTGCTTTTTTTCATTTATTGTGCTTTCAACTGGAGACTCCTGTCCTTCAGTTCCAGGAAAATTCTCTTAAATTATTTCTTAATAATTTTCTCCTTCTATGTACTCTTATTTGGACATTGAATTCAGTCTATTCCCTAAGTCTTTTATCCTTATTTGATCCCTATTATTTTTCATCATTTTGCCTTTTTACTTCCAAATTATTAACTTTTTAATATTGACTATCATTTTTATTTTCCAAGGGCTCTTTTTATTTTTCATAATATCCTGTTTGTTTCTTTGTTTTTGTTATAAGGATTTAAAAAATTTTCAATTACAGTTGACATACAATATTACATTAGTTTCAGGTGAACAACCCAGTGATTAGACATTATAAAACTTATTAAGTGATCATCCTGAAAAATCCCATACCCATCTGACACCATACATAGTTATTAGAATATTATTGACTGTATTTCCTATGCTGTACTTTACACCCCATGACTACAATATAAGTACTAATTTGTATTTCTAAATCCCTTTACCGTTTTCACCCATTTCCCCAATCCCCCTCCCAGTTGGCAACTGTCAAAATGTTCCCTGTATCTGTGAATCTGTTTCTGTTCTGCTTGTTCATTTATTTGATATTTACATTCAGTTGTTGATAGATATGTATTTATTGCTATTTCATTGTTCATATTTTTTTAAATCTCTTTTCTACTTCTTGTTAAAGAAGTCCCTTTAACATTTCATGCAATACTGATTTGGTGGTGATGAACTCCTTTAGCTTTTTCTTGTCTGGTAAGCTCTTTTCTAAATAACTTCATTTCTAAATGATAACTTTCCTGGGTAGAGTAATCTTGGTTGGTCCTTGCTTTTCATCACTTTGAATATTTCTTGGCACTCTCTTCTGGCCTGCAAAGTTTCTTTTGAGAAGTTAGCTGACAGTCACATGGGCACTCCCTTGTAGATAACTAACTGCTGTTCTCTTGCTGCTCCTAAGATTATCTCTTTGTCTTTAACCTTTGGCATTTTGATTATGATGTATCTTGGTGTGAGCTTCTTTGGGTTCATCTTGTTTGGGACTCTCTGACTTCCTGAACTTGTAAGTCTATTTCTTTCACCAAGTAAGGGGAGTTTTCTGTCATTTTTCCAAATAGGTTTTCAATTTCTTGCTCTCTCTCTCCTCCTTCCAGCACCCCCATGAAGTGAATGTTGGTATGTTTAAAGTTGTCCCAGAGGCTCCTTACACTATCTTCATATTTATGGATTCTTTTTTCTTTTTGTTGTTCTGATTGGGTGTTTTTTGCTTCCTCATATTCCAAATAGCTGATTTGATTCTAGGTGTCCTCTACTCTACTATTGATTCCCTGTAAATTATTGTTTATTTCAGTTAGTGTATCCTTCATTTATGACTAGTTTTTTTATGTTGTTGATGTTCTCTTGAAGTTATCATTAAGTTCCTTGAGCATCCTTATAATCATTGTTTTGAACTCTGTGTCTAGTAGTTTGCTTGCTTCCATTTCATTTAGTTCTTTTTCTGAAGATTTATTCTGTTCTTTCATTTGCAACATGTTTATTTGTCTCTGCATATTGGCTGCTTCCTTGTGTTTGTTTCTATGTATTAGATAGATTTACTATGTCTCATAAACTTGATAGAGTGGCCTTGTGTAGTAGGTGTCTTGTAGGGTCCAGTGACTCAGCCGCCCCAGTCACCTGAGCTGGGCACTCCAGGTGCACCCTGTGTGGGCGGTGTGCACTATCCTATTGTAGTTAAGCCTTGTTTGCTATTGGCATCACTGGGAGGGATTGACCCCAGTCAAGGATCAGCTGTGACTGCAGTGGAAGAGCTTCTGTGTAGGTACTGCCCCTATGGAGCAGGACTTGCTTCAGTGGGGCTTTGGTGCTCACTGAGTCCACCCCTTGAGTGTGTTGCTTGTGGATGCAGTAGGGTTGTAATCCAGCATGGTCAAATCTGACCACTAGGTGCACTGGCTCTGGGGACTCCTGGGAGGTGCAAAGTCAGTCACTGCCTGTGCCCTGCTCAGGGCCACCCAGCATGAGCTACAAAGCAATCTGCAGATGGCTGCTACTTGTTTTGGGCTTGGAGGTGCCCAGTAGAGACCAAGCTGTGAACCAAGGCAGGCTGCCACTAGTGCCAGGCCTGCGACCACTTATTGAGAGATATGGGGCACTCTGAGGCCAGCTGCTGCTTGTTTGAGAGATTTTAAGAAAGTCTGAACCATGAGGCAAGAGAGGCCAGTTGTATGGAAAAGCCACCGGAAATGACTTAGATGAGCCTGCAAGTAGAGAGGGGCAATTTTCAGGGAATCACCACAGTGGGGCAAAAAGTATAAGCCAGGTTGAAGGAGACTCAGATATGGCGCCTGCCTATTGGCTCTGTGACGAGAAGGCTCAATAAAGGAACAATGGCCTCTGCCAACACTTCTGTGTGGGAGAAAGCTGCCCCCTCCAGCTCTCACCCTGATTCTAGACAAGTTAGTTCCTCCCTGAATGTTCCTGTTTCCTTTCAAGCTGCTGCCCCAGCGCTGGAGCTCAGAGGGAGTGAGTCAGAGTGTGTCTGTTCGCAGGCCCTTTAAAAGGCATGCCTTAGACTCCTAAAACCTCCATGTCACCCAGCCACAATTCCTATGGTTTTTACAGCCAGAAGTTGTGGGGACTTCTCTTCCCAGCACTGGAACCCTGGGCTGGGGGCCTGGTGTGGGGCTGGGACCGCTTACTCTTCAAGGAAACCTCCACAGCCAAGATATCCCTCCCGATTTTAAACCACCACACTTGGGTTTGGGATCAGCCGGGTCCATGATTCCACCTCGCCTCTCCGCCCCTCCAACTACTCTCCATGTGCTTCTTCTTTAATTCCCTAGTTGTAGGACTGTTGTTTAGCTAGATTCTAGGTGGTTCTGAATGATGATTCTGTTGTTAAGTTGTAATTCTGATGTGGTTATGGGAGGAGGCTAGTACCGCATTTATCTACACTGCCATCTTTTTTTCTTTTAAACATACTTTTATTGATTTCAGAGAAGAAGGGAGAGGGAGAGAGATAGAAACATCAATGATGAGGGAGAATCATTGATTGGCTGCCTCCTGCACGCTCCCTGCCGGGGACTGAACCCACAACCAAGTCATGTGCCCTTGACTGAAATCGAACCTGGGACTCTTCAGTCTGCAGGCCAATGCTCTATCCACTGAGCCAAACCTGCTAGCTACACTGCTATCTTGACTGGAACTAACCTTTTTTTTTTAAAAAAATATTTTTATTGATTTCAGAGAGGAGAAAGGAGAGAAAGAAATATCAATGATGAGAGAGAATCATTGACTGACTGCCTCTTCCATGCACCTCACTGGGGATCAAGCCTACAACCCGGCATGTGCCCTAAATGGGAATCGAACCACAACCTCCTGGTTCACTGGCCAGGCTTGTTTGTTTTTAAATTGATGGATATATTATCTTCTCTAACTCTCTGGGGGTATTAATTCTAATTTTTATTTGAAGCTTTCTTCTGTTCTTACTGTCATCTATTTCTTTCTGTTTCTTTTTGTTTGTCTTAGTCTCTGTCTTTCATGATGGAGGCTTTCCTCAAATGTCTGGTGATCCTTAATTGTCACTTTATATTTTAGAGTAATGCACAAAACCTAATTGGAAGTCCTGTGTACATAGCCAGAGCTTATCAAGCGGAGGCCTTCACTGCTGGGTTTCTGATGGGGATTTTGCTGTTTTGTTGGGAAAAGGCCAAATGTCAGTAGTTTGCTTCCCCTGGAAAGTTCAGTTTCATTCTTTTTTTTGATTAATCCTCACCCCAGGATATTTTTTCCATTGATATGTAGAGAGAGTGGAAAGAAAGGGAAGAAGGGAGAGAGAGAGAGAGAGAGAGAGAGAGAGAGAGAGAGAAACATTGATCTGAGAGAGACACATAGATTGGTTGCCTCCTGCATGCACCCACGACTGAGGCTGAGGAACAAACCTGCAACCCAGATACCTGCCCTTGACCAGGAATCAAACCCATGTCCCTTCAGTGCATAGGCCAATGCTCTAACCACTGAGTACACCAGCCAGGGCAAAGTTCAATTTCTTATGAGAAGAATCCTCTCATGTTCTGCCTCGGAGTAAGACACATTGCCTGCATTTGGGAATAGACTCAAGGAAGAGGACTGGAGGTCCCACTGTGTAGTCTCCCCATTTCTAGACCTTCTCTCATTCCTGTTGGCTACTGTTCCAGTTGGGCTGGAATCTAGGGCCTCACCAGTTCAGATTCCCCAGGGATTAAACCTCCCTTCACCTGTTTGGGTGAGGAATAAGTGCTTGGCTGTTGGGGCAAAGGATGTTTTCATCCCTGATCCTTACACTGGTTCATTTTTCCATCACAGTCTGAATATTTCAGAGCTTTTGTGGGGCAAATCAGTTTGCTTCTCATCTGTAACTCCCCTTGCTCTGCTAAGATGATTATCATTCCTCCATCTGCTTTCCATCTTTTCAAAATGAATGGAACAAATGCCAATAAGCACATGAAAAGCTGCCCACATCATTAATCATTAGGGAAATGCAAATCAAAACCACAATGAGATATCATTTCACACTCATTACGATGGCTATTATAAAAAAACCCCACAATAAGTATTGGGATGGACATGGAGAAATTGGGACCCTTTTGTGAATTGTTGGTTGAAATGTAAAAATGGTACAGCTGTTGTGGAAAGTAGTTGATGGTTTCTCAAAAAGTTAAACATAGCCCTAGCTGGTTGCTCAGTGGTTAGAGTGTTGGGTCACAGACTGAAGGGTCACAGGTTCAATTCTCAGTCAAGGGCACATACCTCAGTTGCAGGTTCAATCCCCAGCCCCTGTCGGGGCATGAGCGGGAGGCAACCAATCGATGTGTTCCCCCCTCCCCTTCTCTCTCTCTCTCTCTCTCTCTCTCTCTCTCTCTCTCTCTCTTTCTCTCTCTCTCCTCCCTCCCTCCCACTCTCTCTAAAAATCAATGGAAAAAATATCCTCACTCCTGGGATGAGGATTAAAAAAAGTTGAAGATAGAATTATTGTTTGACCCAGTGATTTCACTTCTTGGTATACACACAAAAGTTTTGAAAGCAAAGACTCAAATAAATATGTGTACACCAATGTTTATTTTTCACAATAGCCAAAAGGTGGAAACAACCAAAATGTCCATTGGTGAATGAATGAATAAACAAGGTGTGATAAATTTGTACAATGGAATATTATTCAGCCTCAAAAAGGAATGAAATTCTGTTGATTATGCCCCAATAAAGTTGAAAGTAAAATACAATCTGATTTAGTAGGGGGAAAAAAGGAATGAAATTCTGACATGGTACAACATGGATGAAGCCTGAAGACATTATGTTAAGCGAAATAAGCCAAATACAGTAAGACAGATATTATCTGATTCCATTTATATGAGGTCCTAGAGTAGTCAAAAACATAGAGACAGAAAGTGGAGTAGTGGTTACTATGGGCTGAGGGGAGGGAGGAATGGAGAGTTAGTGTTTAATGAGTACAGAGTTTCATTTGGAGAAGATGAACAAGTTCTGGAGGTGGATGGTAGTGATGGTTGCCCAACAATCTGAATGTACTTAATGTCACTGAACTGTACCCTTAATAATGGTAAAATGGTAAATTTTATGTTATGGATATTTTACTACAAGAAAAAGCTAAAAAAAGAATAGAAATCTCTTGACTAATATGATATCATTTCCTGTTCTCTTTATTTATGTGAACATACTCATTTTTTATTCTTTTACTGTCATTTTGGTATGGTTTCAGGAAAAATAGGCAATAAATGTGTGTGGTCAATCCACCACATATAACTAACTCTTCTCAAATATTTTTTCAATGTCTGCTACATGGATGGCACTGGGCTGGAGAATATAAATATGATTGGTTTCCATGTCAAAAAAAAGTAGCAGGGACAATACTTTCTAAACTTGTGTGCTAGCAAACACAGTTTTGGCTCTGAGGTCACTAAAGCATGGAGAAAATGGATTTGCTTCAATATTTAATATATTTGCTGTCATTTTGGATTACAGCCCTATGTTGCCATAGCAACAGAACAGAGCAGGAACTTCATTAGAGGAAGAGCTCCTTGGATTTTAACCATGTTATTCAATCAGGCATGAACGATGGGGTAGACCATCACATGGCACCCATAAGATCTTTTTGATAAGCTATATAATTAGCTAAATCTAATAAGTCTTTGGAATGAGTAAAACAACAACCTAAAATCTTGCTTTTTGCATCTTTATGAGTCATCCATAGTCAAAAAAGGTTTTCTTGGCATTTCCATGGTGGAACTATTCAAGGCAGTATTAGCAATAACATTTGAGCATCCCATTCATCAGCAAA
The DNA here is from genome assembly GCF_000412655.1 of Myotis brandtii. NCBI lineage: Eukaryota > Metazoa > Chordata > Mammalia > Chiroptera > Vespertilionidae > Myotis > Myotis brandtii. The sequence continues at coordinate 5,347,857 of NW_005361955.1, forward strand.
GGGCAGGAAGGACACCAACATATTAATGATGGATAACAACTTACTGCTATTGGCATTTTCACAGAAGATGACTGCATAAGCATGGTTATCAAATAAAGAAATTATAATAGTTAATTTTTAGGTCTTTGTCACAGGTGGGTGGGGAGCTATTTCTTAGAGGGAAGAAGGGCACCTTCCCAAATTTGCGCGTACACGCGCGCCGCGCACACACACACACACACACATACACACACACACACTTACATTCACACATTCACACTTGAAAAAGCTTTAATAGCAGTTCTAATGCAACATGCAGCGAGTCCATATTGCTAAAGGAATTCAGAATAAAATGTGGTCAGAATCAGGTGGGGGTGGAGAGGAGAGTGGTGGTAATTAATACCACGGATAGCTTCCAGGAGGACAAGAGTTTTAAGTAGAGTTTTGGAAAAAGGAAGTCACATATTCATGAGGAAGGCAAAAATATTTCTGATTTATTAAGATCTTAACATCACCCCAAATTCTAAGTTTGGTTTGATTCACTCTGACACATTTCAAACATTTCCTCCTTACCAGCCTTCCAGGAGGCACCAGGCAGAGCAATCCAGGGGAATCATATCCTAGTGAACTTAGTATTTATTTTCAGGTCTTTTTTACCAACCCTGGAAATAAATTATTTTGTTGACTCATTTTCCTCTTCCAAAGGGTAACTTTTGAGTTTAACTCTCCTATTTACAATGCTGGTGTATTTTACTGCAAATATTCTTTGTATGTTGTGTCTCCCTGGAGACAATTGTGGTATAGTCAAACATACAGACGAAATAAATGGGTTGTTTTTTTTTGGGGGGGGGGTTTGGGGGAGGCAAAGCAGTTGCTACTTCTAAAGCCTGAGCATGGTACCATACAATTAACAGAGAAGTGTCAGAGGCAGCTCCTTGTGCTCTTAAAGAACAACAATAAAAGAAATGACAGAAGATCATCAGTGACTAATTACCAAAAGAGGGAGAGATACTGGTGGCCCCAACCTGAGCTTCCCAGCCCCCAAGGGTCTTAAATAGCAGTAATGGGGGAGACAGGAAGGGTGCCTGTGAGCTATTTTCAGTACTTCAAAAAGACTAAAAGAACTCATATTTACCAAAGATTAGATGTTAATTAAACTAAAACATCAGGTTCTTTGCTCTGGGCTAGAATTATATCAGCTCAGTATAGAAACACCAGTTACCTCATGCTGCCCGGAAGCTCTGATTGGCAGTTACCCTTGTCTTTGATTAATAAAACATGAGAAAAGGAATGATTTCTTGATATATGTGTTTGGTTTGAAAGACAAAAAGATTTTAAAGCATCGGTTGAGTGAAAAGACTGGAAATTAGTGAGATGGGCAAGAAGTGACTAGAAAAAGTTTAATGTATTTAGAGAGGGCAGAGAAAGCTTCCTGGAGGGCAGAGGACCGACTCACCTAATCAGAGTTGTGAAAGATGTGTGGGGTTTATCTGTGCAGTGGCCTCCAAAGTCTAGTGTGCACCAACAGCTCAGCTCCACCTGGAAACTCACTAGAAAGATAAATTCTGGAGCCGCACCTGCTGAATCAGAAACTCTGGGAAAGAGGCCTATCCATCTGTTCTAACAGGACTTCCAGGGGATTCTGATGCACACTATAGCATGAGAACCACAGATCTATATTGTTATTCCCCAAAGTTTCAGATACTGATGAAACAGGAGATGATTCCAAGAGGTACCTGTGCAGCTTTAAGACAAAATGAAATTATTATTGAAAATGTTATTTCCTTTTCCAATATTTATGCTTTTTTATAACATCACACACAAAAAAGACTTAATTGGATCCTAGTAGGTCTTTAACAAGAAACATTCAAATCTCTCTCTCTCTCTTTTTTAAAGATATGTTTTTATTAGAGGCCCGGTGCATGAAATTCGTGCATGGGTGCGGTCCCTAGGCCTGGACAGCGATCGAAGCTTGAGCGTCTGGTGTGGAAGGGCAGGTCCCAGCTGACCTCTGGGCCCTGGGAAGCACCTGGGCCCCTGCGTGCTGCTGTGCTCCTGAGTCACGGCACCTGAGTCCCCACATGGAGATGTGGTGAGTGTGGTTGGACACCGTGGGCTGGGGCACAGCATGGGCTTCTGGGCCGCCCAGCTGCACAGAAGCCAGGTGGGCAGCACGCTCTCTCCCAGCTGGCCTGGCAGACCGGCTCCTGTGCGAACCCACGGGGAGCCCGACCAGCCCCTGCAGTCCTGGAGGCTGTGGCCTGGCTCACCAGGAAGAGGCCTTGTGGGTGTGGCGGGCTCCTCGCGGGTGCCCAGCATCAAGCCCTGGTGTCCTGGGGGAGGTTAGCAGGGGGAGTGAGAGCAAGCTCAGCAGACACCCTGCATTCTCACCACACCTCCATCCCGTCACCCCCACCCCCAGGTAGTTGGCGAGAGGTCGCAGCGCATTGCTGATGTCTACCATGTTCCACGCAGCCCCCTGGTAGCGCACATCATAGTGACTGATCCCACTCCTGGTCTCCCGGTCGGGTGGTCTCCTGGTTGAACGACCACCTGAGGGGACAATTTGCATATTAGGCTTTTATTATATAGAAATCAAACTGGCCACCTTTGGGTTATAGGGTGACGCTCAATCAACTGAGCTACACCAGCTAGGGGTTAATTCTTTTTTTTTTTTTTTTTTAAGCGAAGAGAACAGGCTTCATTTGGGTTCAGAGCCGTGGCAGGTAACAGAATTTAACTTGAGTGTGATAACTTGGTTCTCCTTCCCTAACATTTATTTCTACAGTTACCTTCTCTTTTGGCAAGTGATAGTTTTCCATTTATAGAAGGGATATAAAGTATTCGTTATGAGAACTTTTTAAATATAAAAATGTGATTCTATTTAAAGAAAAATGGTAAATAATAGGACCAAAGGTATGTGGAAATTGAAAACATAATGCATTATGTGAATGATTGAAATTTGTGAAATATTATTCAAGACGTGTGTGTGTGTGATGCTTGAATGGATGGATTTGTATTTGTCTTTGCTTATCATTTTCTTTTTGGGAGAATAGGCCACAGTTATAGACCCCATTGAAGCAATTACCAAGGAAAAAAGTATCCAAATGGTAAAAGGTGTTTCAGGCTACAACCTAGGACCACTGTGGGAGCAACCAATATTCAGTATAACAAAATCCTACACAGCAAATGGACCCACTCAGTACTTTGGAGTTAGTTGTGCCAGGATTTTGCGATACTTCATCTCCTTAAGTATAGGGTTGCTGAGATGTAATGAGAGCTGGAACATAGGCTTTGTAGTCTCTTGAGGGAAATAAGAAAACAGTTCTTGAATAGGTGACAATTAACTGCATGCTTCCATCCAGACCAGGTTCATTGAGATGCTTTTTCATCACTTCATTTGGAGTCAAGAGGTGCCAAAATTAATTGATTTATGAACAAACATAGATGTGTCCCAGCATGCTATGGGCAGGGTTAGTCAGTGGGAAATTATACTGAATTCCGTTCCCTCACATTTTAATTACAGATAAAACCTGATTAAAAACTATATAAATAGGGCATCCTCAAAGGTAATGCTTCTTTAACTTTTTTAGCCTCAACACATGAAACATATTTTGCAGCTGGCTCATGCACACACCCACACCTACACACACACACACACACACACACACACACACACACACACACACACTATAATACCTAAACAAAGGTTTAATGCAATAATACTCATCCTAATAGCAAGAGACACAATGTGAGATTTTACTCTATCTCATTGAAAAATGATTTTCCAGCCCACCAGTGGTCTCAGTAGCGGATTGAAAAGCACTGCTCTCCCCCACAGGTTCTGAGTTTAATGTACAAAAGGTTTACCTGCAAGCTTGTTAAACTTCAGAGTCCCAGGTCTTGGGTGTTCCCCCTTCCTTACCCTTCCTCTTTGAGGAGACTTATTCAGTAGGGCTTGGACTTGGGAATCTGCAAGTTTTGATAAGCGAATCAGATGATGCTGATGCAGGCAAAACTTGGCTACACTTTAAGAAACACAGGTTTAAAGGGAAACAGTGATAGAATCCTAAAATATTAGCTTATGAAAAAATTTGTGGATCTTGCGGTTCAAATTTGAAAGTACCTCCATTACCTGCTAGATAAAGTTCAAAATGCACAATGACATTCAGGGCCCTTCCTTCATTGGCTAGTACCTACTGGGCTTTTGGGTATATCCCCAGCTGCAATCTTGTTGCCCTCACTCAATCCTGTTCTGTATAACCAAACCGTGTCAGGTCATTCATCATTTACACACCACATACATTTTTTAAGTATATAAAACTCATTACTACTGTGTTTTCACCATCAAAACTTAAGATCTTGGTCTTTTCTTCTTGCCTTTGTAGAAGGCCAAAAGAGAGACATTGGCTATTTTGATAAACTTAAAGTGGACACCAGGAATGTCATCAACTGCATGACCTTTGCAACCAAATCCAGCAACCAGAACTTCTTCATTTTCCTCAGTAAAATTCAAACAACCATCATTGGGTACAAAGGCTGTAATTTTTTAAATGTATTTTTCTTGCCATTCTTGATCATTTGGACTCTGATATTCTTCCTAAAGGCAGTATTTGGCTGTTTGGCTTTAACCCCTACTTTTTCCAGTACAATTCCCTTTGCATGGAAAGTGCCTCCAAAGGGTTGGCCTTCAGGGCTCTCCCCAAATGGACTTTCTTGTACTGTTTATCATGCCACTTCTGATCTCATTGATGGCTCCAGAGCTTCCTGGCAGTGTGAAAACCATGGTACTTGCCCATCCTGCTGGCGCAACAGGCCTGACCAAAAGAGCCACACCACATGCTTTCATGTGAACTTTCATTTCGTGCAGGAGGATGGAATAGCTGCCTTGACCGATCCTCCTGCTGGAAAGAACTTCACGTGCTCAATAACATATGACAGCCTTTTAAAGAAATGTGCTCATGACCCACCAAGTGATCAAGGAATCCTCAGAGGCCAAAAACTAAGTTAGAAAGGTAAGCAGCTGCCACTTGCCTCATACACACTTGCTGAATTGGGTGACTTTTGAGCTTTGGTTTTTCATGGCCTTACTCATAGGGACAGGAGATGAAACCCATAACCTACCCAAGATAGGGGTATAATAGGACCCCTCCCATAAAGTTAGGATCTCAATGGCCATACCTCAGTGCAAGGGTGATTTAGAAATACACCTGTCACCGGAGGGATAAAAACAATTGCTTGTCTTGAACAAGTTTTTAAAAAACCTTCCCTGAGAATTTGTAATCACAATTCAACCCTTACGATGATCCATAACATGAATTCACCCAACTAAAGTGATGCTAGATTGGTAGTGTTCCTGAGATGCTTAATAGAACCAAATGCATATATCCTTAGAGGAACTTGTCTCCTCACAGGCCTCAAAGAATCCTTCATGATAGAGCTTTAAGAATTTCAGTTCATGCCCAAAATTATAAAATAAATAAGGAAGCAAGGCAACATGAGTATTGAGCCCACAGAAATAACAGCAGAATCAGACCTATGAAAACTGTAGGTAATAGAATTATCAATCATAGAATATAAAATAAGTATTTTAATATAATTAAATAAAATTAGGAGTAAATACTCAGACTATAAAAATGACAAAGTATATTTAAAAAAAAGAATTTCTAGAAATGAAAAATTATGGACTCAACAGTTAGTTAGACACAGCTGAGGAGGGAATTAGTAAGCTAGGAAACAGTTCTGGGGGACAAAATCCAGTATGCAGCATAGAGTTGAAGAGATGGAAAACACGAGAGGATAAGAGATCTAGAAAATAGAATGAAATAATCAACTACATGTGTTCTAGAAGAAGAGAAGAGAAAGAATGTTGCAGAGACAATATTTAAACAGGTATAATAGTTGAGAATATTTTAGTATTTGTGAAAGACACCTGTTCACACATTCAGGAAGGCCAACGAATGCTAAGTAAGATAAAAAGAAATCCACACTTGCATATAACATAAGTTTAACTGTAGAGCACCAAGACAGAGAAAAGATCTTAAAGCAACCACAGGGAAAGACAGATTATCTTTAAAGAATGGCAATCACAGTTAATCCTCTCAACAGCAGTAATAGAAACCACTGAAATATTTTTAAAGTGCTGAGAGAAAATTACTGTGAACCTAGGATTGTATATGCATGCAAAAATATTTTTTAAAGGAGGAGGAAATAGCCCTGGCCGGTGTGGCTCAGTTGGTTGGAGCATTGTCTCATGTACACTGAAAGGTTGTGGGTTCAATTCCTGATCTGGGTACATACCTAGGTTGTGGATTCGATCCCCATTTGGGGCACCTATGTGAGGCAACCTATCGATATTTTTCTCTCATATCAATGTTTCTCTCTTTTTCTCTTTCTTGATCCCTTTCTCTCTCTCTCTCGCTCTCTCTTTCCCCCTTTTTCTCTCTAAAATGGATAAACATATCCTTGGGTGAGGATAAAAAATAATAAAAATAAATAAATGAATGAATGAATAAATAAGGAGGAAAGAAAGACATTAGCAGACAAAATCTGAGGGAAATAATTACCAGCAGGCTATCACCCAAGGAAATTCCAAAAAATATACTTTAGGCAGAAGGAAGGTCTGAGATGCAAGAGGAATGAAGAGCAAAGAAAGTGCTAAATAAAAAGAAAGTGCATGGATAAAAATAATTAACTCTATAAGACAACGATGTCTTTTTTGTTTGTTAGTCTTCACCAAGGATATTTTTTCCATTGGTTTTTAGAGAGAGTAGAGGGAAGAGAGGGAGGGAGGGAGGGAGGGAGAGAGAGAGAGAGAGAGAGAGAGAGAGAAGAGAATCATCAGTGTGAGGAGAGACATTGATTGGAGTTGCCTCTTGCATGCGCCGTGCCCTGGGCCAGGAATCGAACCTGCAACTCAGATTCATGTCCTGGACCAGAATCAAACCCGTGACACTTTGGTGAGTGGGCTGATACTCTAACCACTGAGTCATACTGACCAGGGCAACAATGTCTTATAAGGTTAAAAAGAATGAAGATAAAACCAAAGTATATGATAACAATGGCTCAAAATTTGGAGGAGGAGCGACTAAAGTTGAAGAGTTATAATCCTTATTTTTTGGGGGGCGGGGGGCACAGGAGGATTGAGATCAATTTTGGGTTTTGAAAGGCATCCATGCTAACATTTCTAAGGTAGTCACTAAAAGAACAGAAATAGAATGGTTGCCATCTCTTCCCTATGTGGTCTGCGGCTATAATGCTCCTGGACTCCTATGTCTTACTCAGGCCTATACTCTGGACGGTGGTGTACAAGTAGGGAGTGATGGTAAGGGTCTGCTCATGTAGGAGGAGTATTTTATCATTGACATTGTTTGGAATTGCGAGTCTGTAGTAACAACAAAGCATACCATATTTAGTAGGCTTTATTATTGTGTTTAACTTATTAACTCCCTCAACTTTATGGCACTGTTTCTAGATTCTTTTTGATAACTTTTTCCTCCCCATGCAAAGTCTGATTATTCAATTTGCAGATGTCTGGCTCTTTGCTTCTTTTCACTCATTCTTCTTTGGGTCATTTCCTTGACCAACAGAATACTTTAGGACAGTGGCTCTAAAGGTATGGTCCACAGACCTCTAGGGTTCCCCCAAACCCTGTCAGGGTATCCTCAAAGTCAAAACTATTTTTAGATTAATATGAAGACCATCATTTGCCATTTACTGTGTCGATGTTTGAACTAATGGTGCAAAAGCAATGTAGCTAAAGCTGCTGGCACCTTAGCAGAAATCAAGGCAGTAACACCACATTTTATTTGTGTTACTCGTGTTGCATACCAAAGCAGGATAATCATCTCAGGAAATGCACTTGTGCAACTGTTAAGTTGTGAGGTAAACTAGCTGCTTTTTTTTCTCCCCCTACAAAACACCATTTTTTCAAAATGAGTGAGACAACTGTAGGAAAGATTTGTGCTTAAAGGAAAACTGTGCCTTGTCTATAGCCCATGCTTAGCTGATTCTGATTCTGTGAAGCTATTTTACAACTGTAAATTGTAGATAAATGATAGCAATGCAAAATAATTCTTGTCTATAGACATGCAAATGAATTCTGCCTGGTGGAGGATACCCCTTCCCCGACTATAAAAAAGCCATTTTTGTGCCATTTGCACATTCATTTCAACATTCTTGTATTCATTATAAATTTGTGCATCTTTGACTTCTTTGAACTGGTTAAAACATCTGCCTGGCTCCCTCATTATGAGTTAAATATAATCTTTAACATTTGCTCATTTTATATTTGTATGAGAGTTATATCTTTTAAAAAATTATCTTTTAACAAAAAGGATAATTACTCCAGTTTGAGTATGTGGCAGAAAATTTCTCAAAAATAATTGAAATGAGCTTGTCAAGGAAAATACTGACAGTATTTGTTACCAAAGATCAAATCTAAACTTTCAAGTGAAAATTAGAATATCTGCCACTATGAACTTTACAGCTTCCAAATACTTAAAGACTTATCTCATGCAATTGGTAGTGATATTAATGAATACGATTTTGTATAATGAAATGTGACCACATTTGAAAGATCTGAATAACTCAGTGAGCTAGTATTTTCCAAAAGACAAATACGTGATATTAAAACAGTGGTTCTCAATCTGTGGGTCGCGACCCCTTTGGGGGTCGAATGACCCTTTCAGAGGGGTCGCCTAAGACCATCGGAAAACACATTTATAATTACATATTGTTTTTGTGATTAATCACTATGCTTTAATTATGTTCAATCTGTAACAATGAAAATACGTCCTGCATATCAGATATTTACATTATGATTCATAACAGTAGCAAAATTACAGTTATGAAGTAGCAACGAAAATAATTTTATGGTTGGGTGTCACCACAACATGAGGAACTGTATTAAAGGGTCGCGGCATTAGGAAGGTTGAGAACCACTGTATTAAAAGAACATGCCTGGTTAAAAAATCCATTCAAAGTGCATGATAAATGAATAGATTTTAATATAACAATTATGAAAAGTTCATTGATATGGTTTCAGATTCTACATGCATATAATCTTTAAGAAACTACCACTTGCTGAGTTTTAATGTATCCAAGAAGAAAATTTACAGTTATCTGAATAGTCTACTAAAATATTCTTTCCCTTTTTTGACTAGTACATATCTGTGTGACTGTATTTTCTTCATATACTTCAAACAACAAATCACAATAGGTTTAATGCAAAAGCAGATATAAGAACTGAGCTATCCGCCCTAACCGGTTTGGCTCAGTGGATAGAGCGTCGGCCTGTAGACTGAAGGGCCTCAGGTTCGATTCCGGTCAAGGGCATGTACCTTGGTTGTGGGCACATCCCCAGTAGGGGGTGTACAGGAGGCAGCTGATCGATGTTTCTAACTCTCTGTCCCTCTCTGTAAAAAATCAATACAATATATTTTAAAAAAAAGAACTGAGCTATCCTCTATCAAGCCAGACATTAAGAGATTTGCATAAATGTAAAACAATGCCACTGTTCTCAATAATTTTGTTTGTTTGTTTTAACCTAACTTTCTCAAACTGTTCCAAAAGAATGGAAGAGGAAGGAAGATTCCCAAGCTCATTTTACAAGATCAGTATTGCCCAGATTCCAAAACCAGACAAAGACAATACAGAAAAGAAAACAGCCTGGCTGGTGTGGCTCAGTGGTTGAACATTGACCCATGAAACAGGAGGTCATGACTCATTTCCTGACCAGGGCACATGCCCAGGTTGTGGGCTTGATCCCCAGTGTGAGGTGTGCAAGAGACAGCCAATCAATGATTTTGATTGTTGATGTTTCTATCTCTACCTCTCCCTTCTTCTCTGAAATCAATAAAAAAAATGTTTAAAAATTAAAAAAAGAAAACAATAGGCCAATATCTCTGATGAACATACATGCAAAAATAGTAGCAAACTGAATTCAGCAATACATTAAAAAGATCATACACCATGATCAAGTGGGATTTATGTAATTGTGATGCAAGGTTGGTTCAATATCTGCAAATCAATTAACACGATACACCACATAAACAAAATGAAGGATGAAAATCATAAAATCATATCAATAGATGCAGAAACATTCAGCATCCATTTATGATAAAAACTCTAAAAAAAAAGTGGGAATAGAGGGAATATACCTCAACATAATAAACATGATAAATACCTGTAACAACCAGGATGCAAACCCCACTCTGTCCTGTTTCATAGCCAGAGGCCTTAGCCAGGAGTTCATGTCATCTCTTGATTCTGAGTGATCATGGCCAAGTCTCCTAATTTTTCAGGGTCTCAGTTTCCCACTGTATAAAACAAATGAAGTTAGATGGAACTTCACCCGTCATGGTGAGGTCTTCAGCTCTTTGTAGAATATTCTTCTGCCTTTAAGAGGTTCCTAGTCTGGGCGATCCCTAATGTCTGGTTAAGCTGTTTGATTTTGTAATTTTCACAACCCATATTGTCAGTACTGTCACTGTGAGTCCTGGGGTTTGAATAGCTTTGTGGTTGGAAGTGAAGAAGCCCAAGCAAAAGATGAGAGGCTGCCAATTCATTAGTGTGGAGAGGTAAGATATTAATCCCATAGTTAATTCATCTTGCCACTGAATCCTAGATGCCTGAAACCAGAAACCTAAGCATGAAGCTTCCACTGCCAGAGGATTTTATCCCCCCCACCCCCCAATTCAGGAATTGCTTTCAGCTAACATTACCTCTGCTTTCTGAGCACAAGCCAGGCTATTGTGCTGGAAATAATGTGTTAGTCTTATTGGAGTGGCTTGTGTTGCCATAGTTACTGTTTGGGTTCTGCGCTCCTAAAATTTCAAGTATTTATCAGGCAAGAAGAGTTTGCTGATTTTCTATTTTCTCTTTGGAAAATCAGATTGGAGAGGAAGCAGATTTTATATCTTGTTAAATGTGTCTGTTCTGGGTGGGTACTGTCATACCCAATATTGCAGAGTATTAACTCTCCAGTGGTGAAAAGTGGGCTTGGCCATGACCTTGAAAAATGCAGTTATCAGCATCCTGCTGAGGACCCACAATCACTGCCTGATGATGGATGGAAAGGCAGGTTGTCATTGCCAGTTGTGCAGCTCAGGAAATTGCATGACACAGCTGGTTATTTATGACTGAGCAGCACAGAGCTTCTTAGTATGTTTCCTAGTTGCTGCCACTCTGTACATAGTCACTTGCCACCTAGTGCTGAGGCTGGGTCAGAAGTTTGCACAGAGATGGGAAGGGGAGGTGTATGTAAACTGGTATGGGCAAAAAGATCAAACCTGGCCACCTGGCACACATAAGCAACTAGAAGTACAACACACGAAGACTCTGCTTTTGCAGCCATGTCTGTTTGTTCTGCCTGTTTGCCTGCCTGGTTTGCAGACTCTGCATCAGTCCACATTTGGGCCCAGAAGTAGCCCCCTTTGCCTGGTCATCAAGAGCCAGACTGGTCTTTATGTGGCTGTCTCTTAGGAGCCCAAAGCTATGCCACATGGCTGGAAGCTGTGTTTACAAGCTTTTCATCCTTCTTCCTTAACTTGTGGTTGCTATGGTTTCCTTTGCCTGCTGGGCCTGGCCTTTTTAAGGGGACAAGCTGTCCACTCAACCAAAAGCCAGAGGCACAGTTCTGCCAGCATTGGCTTTTTGGCCACAGTCCCAGCCATATCTCATCACCTGCACATCCTGAGCCCTAAACCTCCCCGCTTGTGGGACTGACTTTGATTTTTGCCTGTGCACCAGCACAGTGTGGGGTCTACGACATTACTGCTGTCTCGGGGCCTTCCACATTTGCCTCGTTTTGCTTCTTGTTGAACTGACTTCCCAGTAGCTCGAATTCTACTTTGCAGAGCCCTGTCCTCCGTAAACATCACAGTTACCTACTTATATTCAGGGCTCATTTAATGCTGGAGACAACTCCACCCGGAGACATTTGTTGCTGCTGGCCCAGCATCTACTCTCCCCTTTTCAGGTAATAGCATTTTGTCTTTTGGGGAACCACTCCACTGACTCATCTCAGTTTATAGGTTTCTAACGGGCTCATTCCAGCCTTCTTATTCCAGGGCCTGGCCAACCTAAATATTATTATCTCTCTGCTTCAATCATGGGTGCAGGGATAGATACATGATTGAAGCCTGGTAAATGAAGATTAATTCTGGAAATTTTGCAGCAGAGAATTTTTTGCTCTGTGGTTGTTCAGGAGGTTGGATGTAATCCTGATGTGTTGAGGGGGAGGCTGCTATTTAAGGAGTAGAAACAATGCAGACAAGAACAGAATTAAGAGGTCAAGAGAAAGCCTGTGGTGACTGGGTGACATTATTTGCATGCCTTCACTGTAGTCCAAATACTTGAGTAAGAATAAATCCTTTTTATGCAAATGCCTGTTTGAGTTGTGTTTTCTGTCACTAGCAACTGAAAGAATCTGATATATTCCCATTCATGAGGACACTGAAGCTCCAAGAAGTGAAATAACCTTCCTAGGATACCCAGCTACTGCGATTTGACCCCATTTCTCTTGGCTCCAAAGACTCTCTCTCTTCCATTATCCCACGCTGACTTTGAATAGTAACCTTACATTTGTGACACATTTCACAGTAGGCAGAGTACTTTTATATGACTTACATCACACACCAATTCACTGCTCTCACCATGTGTTCCCAGCACAAGGCTGTTATTACTGTTATTAAAGTATTATCATTCCCATTTTCCAGATGAGGTTGTTGAGGATTGGTTACACGTGCACTTAGCTAGTGAGTACGAAACGTGGAAAAACAGCTGCTTATTTTAAGTCTGGTTTCATATTCATTCCATTCTTCTCCATTACTTCCTGAATATGCCACGAAGAGAGATTGCCTCAGCTGGAGGCCTCTTGTCCTTTACTTTTTCCCAAGGAGCTTTGACCACTTTATACCTGGGAGGTAGTTGCCTTTGGAGGAGGCCTGACATGATGGAAACGGCATGCGGTTTGAGGATTAAACAGACCCAAGTTTAGATCTTGCTTCCACCACTCACTGGCTCTTTAACCATGGGCAAGTCAGTTGAGTTATCTGAACTCTATTTTCTTCTTCTGTAAAACCTATGAGTCAGGAAGAATAATATTTACCTTGCAAGATTTTTGTGAGAAGTAAATAAAGTCAATGTGCATGAGCAGTAATAATAATAATAATAACAATGAATTGAGTGTTTACTATGGTGTGCATGAGCATTAATAATAATAATAACAATGAATTGAGTGTTTACTATGTTATTAACTATTATTATCTCTATTTTCCATATGGGAAAACTGAGGCACAGAAAAGTCAAGTGACTTGCCCAAGGAACAGCAGTATTTAACCCAAATATGCTGGTTAAAGAGCCCTCAATCACAATTGGGCTTAGCACAGAATAAGTGTTTAAATAATAGGACGCTCTTTCTTTATCTCCATTTTCTTTGAAAAGCTCAGTATCTAGTGTTCAGGACAGAATTGAAGCAGTGGAACTAGGGTAAAAGAGGGTTATGTCCAGGTGGCACAGATCAGAGTGGGGTTGAAGACTGTATCAGGCAGGTAATGATGGTCAAAGCATCTTTGTGGGCCAGAGACCAAGATAGGGCATAGATGCCAACGAAGGAGGGCCCAGCAAGACAGGTGGGCTCAGGAATTAGAGATGCACAGGACCCGGGAAAACACACTAGGGGACAACCTAGTGACTCGGAAGGCTCTATATCTCAGACCCAGAGCTTTGCTGTGGTTTCTGTTAAACCAGAAACCCATTGAAGAGTGGCTGATGGGGACCCTGCAAAAGAACGGGTTAAGATTAGGGGAAATGGCAGCTTCTGGCAGGCATCTATGTCTTGACATTGACAAAGGCTTCATGGTGATAATCTTGATTTATTCATTCAGTATATCTTTGTAACCTGATGGAGGAAAGTCTTATTTTCTTAGTAGTAGATTCTCTAATCTCTTAGCACCCTACTCTCCCACCTCCCTTTCAGGAGACCCATGTAGCTGGGTGAACACTTGGATCAGCTGCTTGGGGTGGGGGTGAAGAGCTCAAAGCCTTAAGCTTGAGGAACAATAGATAGATGGTTCTATTCCTAACCAACCACCAGGCTGTTATTTGGCTGAGTGTGTTGGTACTCTAAGGCCAAGAACTGAATAGCTTTGGGACAATAGAGCAAAGTTTTTAGAGGCTGAGATAAAGGAAGAGGAAGAGGAGGAAGAAAAATGAAGTATCTATAGGGGAGAGGACTTTGAAGGAAAAGAGACATATTTAAAGGAACTTTTATGAAGTATTGCCATATTATTTTTAATATAAACTTTCCTTTCTGTGTCCCTAAGAATTTTTCAGTAAAATAGACATTCCTTATTAATGGGTTGTGGAGTTTAATCTCTTTTGAGAATACATTGAAAGGCTGAGTCTCAGTTCAAGGTGGGCATGTGATGAACAAAAGTTGCCCAGCAGGATCTTTCCACATCTGGGTCACATTTTTGTAGCACGTACTATGTGCTAGCACAATGCCAGGCACTAAGGTTACTAAGACAACTAGACATGGTCTCAGCTCTTAAGGAGCATGCAGTCTTTTAGCAAGGCATTTGAAAACAGATTATAGTGGAAGACCTTTAATTTGGGAGGCCAAACATCAGAGTTGTTTTAAAAGAATATTAAAATTGTCACTCACTTAAAGACAGACATACAGACTAATGGAATAAAGAACAGAAAGAAACCCTACATATATGGTCAAATAATTTTCACCTAGAGTGCAAATACCATTCATTGGGAAAAGGACAGTCTTTCAACAAATAGATTTGGGAAAACTGGAAATTGGACTCTTACCTTATACCAGATACAAAAATTACATCAAAATGGCCAACGATCTAAAACTATAAAACGGGAAAAGCTTCATGACATTGGATTTGGCATTAATTTCTTGATATGACACCAAAAGCTCAGGAAACAAACAAACAAAATAGATAAATTGAACTACTTTAAAATAAAAAACTTCTGTGCATCAAAGGACACAATTAGCAGAGTGAAAAGGGAGAGAATATTTGCAAATCATATATCTAATAAGGAGTTAACATCCAGAATACATAAAGAACTCCTACAACTCAATAGCAACAACAAAAAACCAACCTGATTAAAAAATGGGCAATGACTTGATAGACATTTCATCAAAGACGAAAACAAATGGCCAGTAAGCACAAGAAAAGATCCTCAACATTATAAATCACTAGAGAAATGTTGATCAAAAGTGGTGATAAGATACCACTTGACACTCATTGGGATGACTACTATCAAAAAAGAAAATTGCCCAGCTAGTGTGTCTCAGTGATTGAGCGTTGACCTATGAACCAGGAGATCATGGTTCGATTCCCAGTCAGGGCACCCAGGGTTGTGGGCTTGATCCCTAGTAGGGGGTGTGTAGGTGGCATCCAGTCAATGATCCTCTCTCATCATTGATGTTTCTATTTCTCTCCCCCTCTACCATCCTCTCTGAAATAAATAAAAAAAA
>NW_005361955.1:5363672-5365764 GCF_000412655.1 Myotis brandtii
GAAGCAGTGGAACTAGGGTAAAAGAGGGTTATGTCCAGGTGGCACAGATCAGAGTGGGGTTGAAGACTGTATCAGGCAGGTAATGATGGTCAAAGCATCTTTGTGGGCCAGAGACCAAGATAGGGCATAGATGCCAATGAAGGAGGGCCCAGCAAGACAGGTGGGCTCAGGAATTAGAGATGCACAGGACCAGGGAAAACACACTAGGGGACAACCTAGTGACTCAGAAGGCTCTATATCTCAGGCCCAGAGCTTTGCTGTGGTTTCTGTTAAGCCAGAAACCCATTGAAGAGTGGCTGATTGGGACCCTGCAAAAGAAGGGGTTAGGATTAGGGGAAATGGCAGCTTCTGGCAGGCATCTATGTCTTGACATTGACGAAGGCTTCATGGAGATAATCTTGATTTATTCATTCAGTATATCTTTGTAACCTGATGGAGGAAAGTCTTATTTTCTTAGTAGTAGATTCTCTAATCTCTTAGCACCCTACTCTCCCACCTCCCTTTCAGGAGACCCATGTAGCTGGGTGAACACTTGGATCAGCTGCTTGGGGTGGGGGTGAAGAGCTCAAAGCCTTAAGCTTGAGGAACAATAGATAGATGGTTCTATTCCTAACCAACCACCAGGCTGTTATTTGGCTGAGTGTGTTGGTACTCTAAGGCCAAGAACTGAATAGCTTTGGGACAATAGAGCAAAGTTTTTAGAGGCTGAGATAAAGGAAGAGGAAGAGGAGGAAGAAAAATGAAGTATCTATAGGGGAGAGGACTTTGAAGGAAAAGAGACATATTTAAAGGAACTTTTATGAAGTATTGCCATATTATTTTTAATATAAACTTTCCTTTCTGTGTCCCTAAGAATTTTTCAGTAAAATAGACATTCCTTATTAATGGGTTGTGGAGTTTAATCTCTTTTGAGAATACATTGAAAGGCTGAGTCTCAGTTCAAGGTGGGCATGTGATGAACAAAAGTTGCCCAGCAGGATCTTTCCACATCTGGGTCACATTTTTGTAGCACGTACTTTGTGCTAGGCACAATGCCAGGCACTAAGGTTACTAAGACAACTAGACATGGTCTCAGCTCTTAAGGAGCATGCAGTCTTTTAGCAAGGCATTTGAAAACAGATTATAGTGGAAGACCTTTAATTTGGGAGGCCAAACATCAGAGTTGTTTTAAAAGAATATTAAAATTGTCACTCACTTAAAGACAGACATACAGACTAATGGAATAAAGAACAGAAAGAAACCCTACATATATGGTCAAATAATTTTCACCTAGAGTGCAAATACCATTCATTGGGAAAAGGACAGTCTTTGAACAAATAGATTTGGGAAAACTGGAAATTGGACTCTTACCTTATACCAGATACAAAAATTACATCAAAATGGCCAACGATCTAAAACTATAAAACGGGAAAAGCTTCATGACATTGGATTTGGCATTAATTTCTTGATATGACACCAAAAGCTCAGGAAACAAACAAACAAAATAGATAAATTGAACTACTTTAAAATAAAAAACTTCTGTGCATCAAAGGACACAATTAGCAGAGTGAAAAGGGAGAGAATATTTGCAAATCATATATCTAATAAGGAGTTAACATCCAGAATACATAAAGAACTCCTACAACTCAATAGCAACAACAAAAAACCAACCTGATTAAAAAATGGGCAATGACTTGATAGACATTTCATCAAAGACGAAAACAAATGGCCAGTAAGCACAAGAAAAGATCCTCAACATTATAAATCACTAGAGAAATGTTGATCAAAAGTGGTGATAAGATACCACTTGACACTCATTGGGATGACTACTATCAAAAATGAAAATCGCCCAGCTAGTGTGTCTCAGTGATTGAGCGTTGACCTATGAACCAGGAGATCATGGTTCGATTCCCAGTCAGGGCACCCAGGGTTGTGGGCTTGATCCCTAGTAGGGGGTGTGTAGGTGGCATCCAGTCAATGATCCTCTCTCATCATTGATGTTTCTATTTCTCTCCCCCTCTACCATCCTCTCTGAAATAAATAAAAAAAAATATATTTTTTTTATTGTGATAATAGTTCTTTTTTTTAAAAAATTAAATCTTTATTGTTCAGA
>NW_005361956.1:0-525 GCF_000412655.1 Myotis brandtii
CACCTAAGACCATCGTAAAACACATATTTTCCATGGTGTTATTAACCGAGACACCACTCCTCTATCCGTCTGAAGGCAGGTCTGCCTATATGCAAATATGCCCACATATGAGTACCCGGCGTGATGACATCATTGAGCCAACCCCATCACATACACCTGGTACAAATACAGGTGTATGTGACAGGGTTGGCGCCATAATGTACTTATGCAGACCAGTCACACATGTGTAGAGAGCAGCTACTGTGTAGAAAGCAGTAGTATTGGAGGTAAAACGACACTTCATGAATTATAATTACTGGGTAAATGTAAAATCATGTACTGTAAAATCATCAGCTACTGCAAAAAAAAATATATTTGTACCATGGGAACTTAATCTGGATGCTGATCTTTCTTTTTATATTCAGCTGTGGTTAATGTGAATGCTGCCCCCTTGTGATAGTAACAGGTATGTAAAAACAACAACACAGAGAATGGTAAATCTCGGAAAATTTAATGCACTGTATTGACTGAACTATGCCATGTATC
>NW_005361957.1:0-860 GCF_000412655.1 Myotis brandtii
TCTATCTATCTATCTATCTATCATCTATCTATCTCACAGCTGTGCATGCTTCGTGTGCTGAGGATTAAGGACACACAGAATCAGGGGAGTTGGTGGCTACACCTCAGGAGCAATGACTGGCAGGAGACTGGCTCTAGACCAGTGATGGCAAACCTATGACACGGTGTCAGAGGTGACACGCGAACTCATTTTTTCATTGATTTTTCTTTGTGAAATGGCATTTAAATATATAATTTAAATATAAAACAAATATCAAAAATATAAATCTTTGCTTTACTATGGTTGCAAAGATAAAATAAATTTCTATATGTGACACGGCACCAGGGTTAAGTTAAGGGTTAAGGGTTTTTCAAAATGCTGACTCGCCGAGCTCCAAAGGTTCGCCATCACTGCTCTAGACTGTAACTTCCCATGCCCATCGCAGTGCACATCCAGGACGCATCCCGCCTCTGACACGCCACATGTGACCGGAGGCTGGCTCCTTCGCTGCAGCTGTTTCATGGGGGTCCTTTTGACCCCTGACCTCCCCACATCCTGGTAGGTATGTCAGGCATGCTGGTCGCTCACAAGGGGCCAGAGCCAGGCTGTGCAGGCCGCGGGCTGACATTTTGTGAATCACTCAGTGTGGGCAGGCAGAGCTGCCCGAGAGGCCGGCCTCTCCCGTGGGTGCACAGCGGCAGGGGAAGCAGGAGCGAGAGGCCCTCCATACGCTGGTGCCCCGGAGAGCTCCCACACCTGGCAGGTGAGCATGTGGCCCTCCCGGGTGGGAAGAGAAGCCGGGCAGTGTGAAAGGTAGGGTCCTCCCCAAAAGGCGAGCGTGAGGCTGCCAGAAGCCGGTCCACCCTTGCTGCTTGACACAG
>NW_005361958.1:0-999 GCF_000412655.1 Myotis brandtii
TACACTGGGGTGGGGACCCAGACATGCTGGATAGATGGGTGGATGGATGGATGAGTGGATCTATAGATGGATGGGTGGGGGATAGATGGACAGACGGATGGACAGGTGGGCAGATAGATGAATAAGTGGGTTTGTAGGTGGATGGATGGATGGACAGATGGATGGACAGGTGGGCAGATAGATGAATAAGTGGGTTTGTGGATGGATGGATGGATGGATGGACGGACGGACGGACAGGTGGGTAGATAGTTGGATAAGTGGGTTTGTAGATGGATGGATGGATGGATGGATGGACAGATGGATGGACAGGTGGGCAGATAGATGAATAAGTGGGTTTGTGGATGGATGGATGGATGGATGGACGGACGGACGGACAGGTGGGTAGATAGTTGGATAAGTGGGTTTGTAGATGGATGGATGGATGGATGGATGGACAGATGGATAGATGGATAAGTGGATGATTGGGTGAGTGGTAGGAGAAGAGGGGAGAGTAATGAGTACACTACAGTTCATGCTTTGCTAAAGGGTTTTATTGCCATTTTGTGATAATGGATTTCAAAAAATGGGGCAGTGTCTGGATTTTTTTTTAAAGAAAAGAATCTAGAGAAGTTGCTTTATTAAAATTCTATTGGGGAAAAAACATGACCAAGTAAGTTTTTCAGCATAATGTCATCAGAATATATTAAGCTCTTATATGTGTTTAATATACTATACCGTTGAGAGAAGCTTAGTAGGCATATGGGAAAACTTTCACAACTAATACACTTTCACAATATCATTGATTTTCACTCTAAACATCATTCGTTTATTTTACAAATATATGTTGAGCACTTGCTACGTACTGAGGCCCATGCCGGGTGCTTATCTTACAGCTTATGGAATTATTGGAACAATATTTCAAAAGTCATTTGCAATTACTAAAATATAGTTCAAAAGTCCATAACAGAAAAGTATTAAATTCTCTAGTCCTTAAATATTATCTTCTTTTTAAAAAAATAA
>NW_005361959.1:0-672 GCF_000412655.1 Myotis brandtii
CAATATTTGAAAGGACACAGAGGCCAACAAGTCGACACTTCCTACATTGTCTGCATGTCTGCAATCAGCACACATTGTGCAGCTATGGAGCTAACAGTTACTGAATGTTCACTGCATGTGCCAGGCCCTGGATTCAATGCTTTACCTGCATCATTATTTTCCTCAATCCTCTCCATGACTTGAGATCCTTTCAGGATCTATTTTATCGAGATGAAATCCAGACTCAGAGACTCGAGGTAAATTGCCTGATTGTACAGTTAATAAAGGCAGGGCTGGAAGTCAAACCCATGTGTCTCTAATAAAACAGCTCTGGCTTCCAATGTTAGGCTCTGCTGCCTCCTAGAGGGCAGAATATGAGATGTATTCCCAATAGGACCAGCTAGATCTTATTATGGGTAATAAACAGCCCCAAAGCTTTAGTGGCTTTTATTAAAGAAGGTATCTTTATTGTTCATACCCCATGTGTACCCTTGTTCTCCTGAGACCAGGATAAAGGAGAGGCCACCCATGTAGGTACTGCTGGGTGTTATTAGAGATGGACATATTGGATGGCCTGTTTCCGTGTTTCCAGACTCTTTTATTAGAGGTGACAGGCTTCAGTCCCAGCACATTTTATTAGTCAGAGCACATCACAAGCTGACGTCACACTCAGGTGGTCAGGAGGAGAACCTG
>NW_005361960.1:0-528 GCF_000412655.1 Myotis brandtii
TATGAATTCTCTGGTGGCTGGTAAGGTTTGATGACCCGGTGAAGGCTTTGCCACATTCTCTACATGTATAAAGCTCTCCGGTGTGAACCCTCTGATGATAATTAAGAGATGAGGACTTGGTAAAGGCTTTGCCACATTCATTACATTTATAAGGCTTCTCTCCAGAATGAACTCTCCGATCCTTAGTAAGGGCTGAAGAGAAGCCAAAGGATTTGCCTCATTCTCTACATTTATAAGGCTTCTCTCCATGGAGAAATGTCTGATGATATGTAAGGTGTGAGGACTGACTGAAGGCTTTGCCACATTCTATGCATTTATAAGGCTTCTCTCCAGAATGAACTCTCTGATGCCTAGTAAAGTCTGAGGAGTGGCCAAAGGATTTGGCGCATTCTCTACATTTATAAGGCTTCTCTCCATAGTGAACTCTATGATGAGAAGTAAGGAGTGAGGACTGGCGAAAGGCTTTGCCACATTCTCTGCAGTTATAAGGTTTCTCTCCAGAATGAACTCTCTGATGCCTAGTAAGCT
>NW_005361961.1:0-447 GCF_000412655.1 Myotis brandtii
ACCATCATCACAACCACCATCATCATCACCAGCACTACCACCATCACCATCACCATCACTACCATTACAACCATCACCATCACCATCATCACCAACACCACCACCATCATCATTGCTACCATCACACCATCACACCCACCATCATCACAACCACCATCATCACCATCACCACCACCACATCATTATCACTACCCTCATCATCACCAGCACTACCACCATCATCATCACCATCACCACCATCACTACCACCACCATCATTGCTACCATCACACCATCATCACAACCACCACCACCATCATCATCACCATCATCAGCACTATCACCATCATTACCACCATCATCATAACTGCTGCCATCATCACCACCACTACCATCACACCATCACCACTATTACCACTTCCACCATCATCACCACCATCACCATCAGCACCATCACTTCTGCTGCTG
>NW_005361962.1:0-469 GCF_000412655.1 Myotis brandtii
TGAATTAATGAATATATGACAACATATGAAACAATGTCTGACACAGAAGAGATCCTCACACAATAAAGTGTTAGTTTCATGCTTTCTTTTCTTTGCTCTAGCATTCTAGGTAACTTGCTCTGCCTTAACCATTTTAACTAATCCCAAGAGTTTTTTTTTCCTGTTTGACAATTGACTAGTCAGGAGCATAATGTAAATCTGTAAGGCATGAACATGACCCATGCACTGAAAATGGACTCCTTTCACCAGAAGGTGATCCCTGGGTGGACACTGGGCCGCTCGGCCAGCTCTGGCATCCTAAAGTATAGGTTGTGTCTCTTTAGAAGGCTTTATTGTGATGTGGAAAAAAGCACTGATCTGCTTCCCTCAGTGAGGGCCTTTGCAGGAAGCCGCCCATTGTCTTCACTAGCAGCAGAGAAGAATCAAGGATCTCAGAACGCTGGTGAACCTTGAACCCATGGCAAGGGCC
>NW_005361963.1:0-509 GCF_000412655.1 Myotis brandtii
TTTGGGGGTTTCTTTTTCTACCCATGTTTAATCTCACCGACAGATCTAAATGTTGAGTTGTTCAGGGGCTGCTCTTTGGGTTGCAGTGGCTCCTTGGGCTGCGGTTGCTCCTTGGGCAGTTGTGGTAGCAGCTGCTCCTCAGTTGGCAGCAGCTCCTCTGGTGGGTGCTGTTCACAGCTGTGGTGGTTCCTCTGGCTGGTGGGGGGAGGCTTCACACACAGATGCTGTTCCTCAGACAGAGGGTGTGTTGATCATGAGGCTGCTGTTCCTTGGATGGGGGTGGGCTACCCACGCAGGTGCTACTCCTTGAACTGGGGCAGACTGTTCACGTGGCTGCTGTTCCTTGAATGGGGGCTTACTGCACGCTGCTGTTCCTCTGATGTGGTGGGCTGCTTGTGGGGCTACTGCTCCTTGGACTTGGGCAGGTTGATTGCAAGGCTGCTGCTCCTTGGAAGGGGGTGGGCTGCTCGTGTGGCTGCTGCTCTTTGGACAGGAGTGAGCTGCACGCA
>NW_005361964.1:0-286 GCF_000412655.1 Myotis brandtii
TTCGGTCCTCCGCTTCTCCTAGTCTACTCTTGACACTTTCAATGGTGTTTTTTATTGTAGCTATATTGCTCTTCATTTCTTCTTGGGTCTTACAGAAGTTATCGATTTTTTCATCTGTTTCTTCTTGCTTCTTGCATAATTAGTTGATTTTTTCATCTGTTTCTTCTTGCTTCTTGCATAAGTTGTTGATTTTTTCATTTGTTTCTTCTTGCTTCTTGAATAAGTTGTTGATTTTTTCCTCCATCCGGTTTATGCACGCTAGGACCCTTATTCTGAATTCTTTTTC
>NW_005361964.1:532-785 GCF_000412655.1 Myotis brandtii
TGTGGTGGCTCCTCTGGCTGGCAGGGGGAGGCTTCACACACAGCTGCTATTCCTCAGACAGAGGGTGTGGAGATCAGGAGGCTGCTGTTGCTTGGATCTGCTGCATTGATTTAAAGGCACAAAATACAACACAACAGGGCACAACGTACCAGGCACTGAACACAAGTATTATATTCACGTCAATAACCCCAAATAAAGGTGACCCCCCGAATTAAAAAAATTAGGGGATAAGGAAGAAAGAAGAGAAGAAGAT
>NW_005361965.1:0-485 GCF_000412655.1 Myotis brandtii
GAATCCAATAGGATTGACTGAAGTTAAAAGTGTAAACGGTATACTCGTCATTTCCCCGCTGTGTGAATGTGTTTTCTGTGTATTTACCTTGCTCCTTTTATATTAAGGTTCCTTTTACCTGTAATTCAAGTGTTTCATATACATTTATGGACTATTTCAGTGTCTACCATTGTGATTTCTAAGAGTAGGAACCACATTCACATAGTGCTCTGAGCTCTATTAGCTTGTATTCTTAAAGAATTTCAGTAGTTTCTTTAGAAACGCCATAGTTTTGACTGGAGTTAAAACTGTAAACAGTATACTCGTCATTTCCCAGCTGTTAGAACTTCTTTACAGTGTTGTTATCTAGCACTTTTTATATTAAGGCTCTTTTTGCCTGTAATACAAGTGTTCCATATACATTAATGGACTATTTCAATGTTTATCATTGCTGTCTATCATTGTGAAATCTAAGAGTAGGAACCACATGCACATAGTGCTCTGAG
>NW_005361966.1:0-235 GCF_000412655.1 Myotis brandtii
GTTTATTTCTGGAGTGTGGTTGTACCAAAGTGTGTGTTTTGTCTATCTTCCACCTAGTTGGTGCCCGCCATCTAGTTTACCAACAGTAAAGAGATATGCTGCCACACCCAGTTTATAACTGTTCCAAGCCATGATTACAAGAGCTATGGCAATGCCTTAACCTATGGGAAAGATAGGGCTCTCATCTCCTGCTATGGAAATGCCTTAACCTATGGGAAAGATAGGGCTCTCATCT
>NW_005361967.1:0-1207 GCF_000412655.1 Myotis brandtii
TGAAGAGAAAAAGGCTAGCTTAAGAGAAGGCACGCCCTGCCCAATTCTGAGTGGCCTCTTGGCCTAAGCCCCATCTTTCACGGATGCTATAGAAAAGGCCCCAGACTGTTTTTCTTTAAAAGATGGCAAAAATGACACAAGGAAAATATACAGGCTGTGTTTGGGCAACAAGATTAGTGTTTCCATAATAATGGGTAATTCTTGAATAATAATGGACCGCATTCAAGGTTGCCTCACAGGTCCAGAGGGGCACTCCTGTTTTTATAAAGAAAAATAAAATAAAATAATACTTTAACATTAAAGCCACTGAAAGTCAGCAAGTTATCTCTGTTACAGAATTTGCTAAAGAAAATGCCTTGGATAATAATAATTGGCTTTAAAATTTCAAAGTTGTTAAAACATAAATAAATAGATGTAACTAAAATGAAGGATTTGTAATAAAGCTTTTCAGTAATAATTATGAATACATTAATAATGAAAGTCCAGTCACTCAAGCGGAGACTGACTGTACTCTCTGTTAGAGGAAAGGCCAGTTGCCCTTCTCCCTGTAAAAGCAGAGAAACTGCAGCAATAACCTTAGATGTTATCTCTAAGGAAGAATGTAGCAGTTTAAATCCAAGCAGCTAGAAGCCTGCTCCCTGCTCCCCCGGCCTTTTCTGCAGCCTCATATGCCTATACATAATTTTCCAAAGTCTTTGGTAACTTAAAGACTTTAGAACATTGCTGGATTAAATGATAAACATCTCAATATTCCAACAAGTTTTAAGTTCATCTGGTTTTACCTTTTATTACAGAAAATCTAAAAATATATTTCTTAAAGGTGAGAATGTTTATATATGGCAATCTAAGAAATGCTGGCTGTTTACTTTTAATTATCATTGGAAAATTAAGGTTTAGATATTGTGCTGGGGTCCAACCCCAGCAGGTCCAGGGGTCCCCAAAGGTGTGGACGGAGTCGGCGAAGAAGGAATGACACAGAGACAGCCTTCAGTTGATCAGCAGCCTAGTCAGGACCTCTAGCCAGGATCTCCAGCCAAAGTTCTGGTCGGAGTTCTGGTTAGGAACTGATCAGGATCTGATGTTTATTGTCTTGTTACATCTATATTTATACCAGCCGATTTTAATCCTGTCAATTTCGAACCAAACCCAGGGCCATACATTTTTTTTTAAAAAAAGAAGAAAAAGGTCTGTGCAAGTTGCTGAAGGT
>NW_005361968.1:0-783 GCF_000412655.1 Myotis brandtii
TCTCCTTCAATCTAGAATAATTAGGAAAATAGAAGAGACTGAGAAAACCTACAAATGAGAAACCTACAAATAAGGTCCATGCTATTGGTATCCGTCCATTATAGTTGTTAGGAATCACAGCAGACAACTTTTATATCAAACTATTAATTTCTTACTTAACTCTTCAACTGTTTACTTACATCATTGTTCTTCCTCTTGTCTTGTTCTAAGAAAAAACAAATTAACTGATCAATTCTGATACAAATGCCATAGAAAATAACAGTGGCTGATTATCTAAGAAACTACCACATACAAAATGAGACAAAATTTTCTTCCATTTTAAATACTTTACAACAAAATTTATAATTTGGAATACCTAGAAAGATGAGCACCCTAAAATAAAATCTAAAAACTTAGTGTTACTTTTTGACCTAACGTATCACCTATATTTGGTACAAATGAAAGGCTCTCCATGTACAGAAGAAAAGGGCAAATCCATTCAGACCAGGTGAGAAACGAAGCTGATGAAAAAGTTTGCCTGTAGCATATCTGAACCTCTACCCATTAGTGGTGTCTGATTGTCCATTTATACCCACCTCACTTGAACCACCAGGATCTAAGAGTTGACACTCTGAGAACCAGTTTCTGGCCAGGCACTAGTCTCCAGGCTCATGAGCCTCCCTGGAAATGTCCAGAACCACTTATTGGTAATCAACTAAAATACCTCACTAAAAACCAATGGGTCTTTACTCCATTGGAAAGTAACCGATTTAAATTTACATTTTAAAATGAGTATGCTGCCCT
>NW_005361969.1:0-2366 GCF_000412655.1 Myotis brandtii
CCCTGTGCCCACCGCAGCCTTGCGGCCCACAGTTCCTGTCAAGGTGTATGAATTCGTGCACTGGGCCCCTAGTACCTTATAATATACAAACATTTTGGCCCATTTCTCTTAATTTATATTTAAAATAAGTGTTAAGGAAGAGCCTGGCTAGCATGGCTCAGTGGTTGAGCGTCAACCTATGAACCAGGTCACGGTTTGGTTCCAGTCAGGGCTCATGCCCCAGTTGTGGGCTCGATCCCCAGTGTGGGGTGTGCAGGACGCAGTCTATCAATGATTCCCTCTCATCACTGATGTTTCTATCTCTCTCTCCCTCTCCCTTCCTCTCTAAAATATTTTTTTAAAGAAAAAAATATATAGGGGTAAAGGGGCATTTTATCTGCACTTAATCTCAAATGGAGAAGGAAAATATATATTTATTTCATAAATTTGTTTTCTTTAGTTTGAGATTATGTCAAAATAAAAAACCCAGGAAATAAAGGAAAAAAGAAAGGCATATACTCCAAGTAGAGTATTTTCATCCTCTTTTATTGAAGGAAATAAAACCTGTGCTGCAGAGGCAGTAGTACCTCAGAGCATAACAAGGTAGCCAATGGGGCTGACATGACAAGCCACAATGCTGGCCAGGGGTCCTACCATATTGGCAGGACCAAAACCACAAAGATAGCAGGAGGTAGCAAACATCCCAAACACCCAGTGCAAGCATTTCCATTTGCAGAGAGCTTGGCCATGCATTGTGAAAACAGGGTCCCCTCACAGCTGGCAGAGTATCATCTCAAGCCACCAAGTCCATCCAAACTAACATGTAGTCTAAGATTTGGAGATCCTTCCCTTTGACCGAAAGATTCAGGCCATTGGAAGATCTCACTTAACCTTTCAGCTCCTTATCCCAAAAGGAAAAAGAGACTGAGTTCTTAAAATATCACATAGGTATAGCTGGACAGGTACTGATATCCAGCCTTGTTCTAAAAGCAGCTAATGTTTTCTCTCCTGACTTCTCACACTGCTCTCAGCATAGGCCCTAGGAAACTTCTGAGTTCTAAACAAGGACAGAATGGGGAGCAGCAGTCTAAAGGATGTAGGGAGTCAAAAGCTGCTACATACATAGCCAAGACCATCTCACAAGAAATAGCATGGGGAACACTACTGGGTCAAGATCCTCCCAAGCAGCTGTAGAAGCACACACAAGGAAAAATGTGGTAGCCCTCTCTTCCCATCTCAGTATCAGCTGTGCCACAGACATGGTCCAGGAAGCTGAGTCATTTCATGTCCCTGACAGATTATCAACCACCAGGGCATTCCTCAAGCTGTTCCAATTTTCAAGTACAATACGGTGTTTGGGCAGTTCAGTCACAGAAAATCAAGAACTAAAGAAGCCTCAACCAATTACAAATTGATAATGTTATAAAGCCAAAAATTTATACAGCCAAAAACGGATTGGCCTGGGGTTTGGGAAGAGGTGGTATGTGAAGAAGATTTTGCTAGGTAGAAACAGGAGTCCAAGGGTTTATTCCTATGAGCTCGGATCATAAACCATCCTCACATCCGCAAATCAGGAGGAAATTCCTTATTCAGATGGCCGTCATCTGAGTAGTCAGTTGCATTTCTCTTCAATGCTGGACACATGGTTTTCAAGGATCAAAGTCTTGAGAGCACTAGACCAGGAAATGGGAGGAGCAAGGCAAGGAAGAGAGAGCATCAAGGGTTGGAATTTCTGGAATTAGCATTAATTTCACGGAAGGCTTGGCACAAGGAGGCTGGGGTGAGCGTGGTTTTAGTGATTGTTCTTGGTTGCCTCCTTTGCTGCAGCGATGAGTGGAGTGAGGCTGGAGAGGGGTTTGGCAATCTTCAGGAACTGATGCTAGAAAAGAAAAAAAAGAGCAAAAGACACATGACTATTGACCATTCTTCCTCAGCAGCCATTACAAGATGTTAAGGGCATCCATGTCTACCTGGAGAGCTTCAGATTATCCCCAAATTGAAGGACATCTTTAAAAGATAACAACCCATTTTGGAAAACCATTTGGCGGTATCTACTTTCAACTAAACACAATCTGTCCTATATGCCAGCAATTCCACTCCTAGGGATATTTCCAAGAGGAGTTTGTGTATCCATCAAAAGACAGACATAAGGCTGTTTGTCACAGCTTTACTTCTAATAGCCATAACTAAAAAGAACCCAAATATCCAAGAGAATGGAAGGATGAATAATGTTATAGTCATAAAATACTATGCAGAAAATTACAGAAATACAGTAAATAATTGGTACACTGACAATGAGACAAAGCCCACAAACATTATGTTGAATGAAAGAAGCCAGATACAAAGGAGTTTATATTATACTAGAGGCCCGTTGCACGAAGAGATTC
>NW_005361970.1:0-1172 GCF_000412655.1 Myotis brandtii
CATCTCAATTTGGATACTAAATTTTTATTGGAATTGTTAGTAGCGAAACTGCACCAGAATGTTACTGTTCTTAAGTTCAGCAACCTCAGTACTTATGTTCTGGCTAAGAAAGAATTCAGAGCCAAGACTCAAATACAAGCAGAAGTTTATTTAGGAAGTCACAGAGGTAGAAGAAGTGAGCTGTGGAAGAAGTGAGCCAGCTGGGCTGAGTGGGCTCAGGAAACAACTTACCGAGGCAAATGAAGGGCCATTGGAGCTTAGGTAAAAGAAAGGAGAGGGGGAAAGGCACAGGTGTGCTCCAGAGAGATAGAGTACGCCCTGGGAAAAGAATGGGGTGGGGAAAGATGTAAGCCTGCTCAAGGGAGAGAGACCTGGCACAGAGTCCTTTGTCTTGAGGTTTTCTTTATCTGGAGTTCTGAGGGGAGGATTCTATGTAATATTATCAGCTTTCCCAGATGTGTCCTTTCAGGGTCATAGTCTCTACTGATTGGTTGATATTAGGGTAGGGGATCATTAGGGTAGTCATTGCAGCTGGTCCTAATGTTGGCTATGGTGCTGTTTTACTTGGTTTTGCTGGTTTTCTGAGTCTGGAGCTGAAACACAACTGAGACCTAGATGACATCTCTAGTTTGACCAAAACTCTGTCTCTATAGTCAGCAGACCTGAAGCTTTGGTCTTAAGATTACTTGATGCATGTCAGAGCCTCTTTGCCCCGAGGGCTTAATACTTAAGGGAGTGGTCGTGCAAGGGCTTCTATAGGTGTTGTTTGAGACTATTCTCCAGCCCCCTTGTTTCTTCTCTAGGAGGATCTATAGCATGACTAGCTACATAGCAGGGGAGGATCTGAAATGCATGACCAGCAATATGAAAGGTCAGGGGCTCTAAACCACATGACCAGTGATATGTGAGGAGAGGAAAGGTCACCTGGCACAGATGAGGTCCCACCTCACAATTGTCCGTTGCTAGGCACTCAGGACTTTCTGCCCCAGGTGACCTTTTATATGGGGCCTATGGTTCCTACATTGCTCATGTCAGTCTAACTGCCTACTACAAAATGACTTGACCTATATTCAAAGTGTATGAGTTCATAGTTGAAAATGTAGACTCACATAACATAGTTGTTCAAGACACACTTAATTTCTTTTCTAAACAGCTTTTTTATTTTTCTTTGC
>NW_005361971.1:0-1118 GCF_000412655.1 Myotis brandtii
TCTGAAATCAATAAAAATATATTTAAAAAATAAAACAGTTTTCTGTTTTTATCCAGAGAAAACTCAGAGGATAAAAACAACACAAAAATAACACATGCTGTTGCCCTAACCGGTTTGGCTCAGTGGATAGAGCGTTGGCCTGTGGACTGAAAGGTCCCAGGTTCGATTCCGGTCAAGGGCATGTACCTTGTTTTCGGGCACATACCCAGTAGGGAGTGTGCAGGAGGCAGCTGATCGATGTTTCTAACTCTCTATCCTTCTCCTTTCCTCTCTGTAAAAAATCAATAAAATATATTTTTAAAAAAGAAAAGAAAAGAACACATGTTGGACCTCACAGACTTAGCTCCCTTTTGGCAGGTTGGACGTCCCACCCCAGGGTTCCCGGAGTCTGAAGTGGCACTCCAGTCAGCCCAGCGATCACAAGTGCTCTAGGGGCACTATTGTCAGCTGAGGACCCGCTAGCCAAGAGATGTCATTTCTAATGAAGCCATTTCCCCTCTAAAGGAAACCCAGCAGCATTGGCTGCAGGAACATTGCCCAGCGCTGGCAATGCAGCAATTTCTCTCTTCTGTTGAGCAGGGCAAGTAGAAGTGAATGTCTTGTGCACATATAATGACTTGAAAAGAGGGGTTTTAGACTCCAGGGTCTGAGCTGTAAAATCATCATCATAGTAATTATGGTGATTCTTTCTTTACTAGTCTGCAGTGGTCCTGGTGATATTACCTTGCTCAATTCCCATAGCAACCCTGGGAGACAGGTGAAGAATATCAGTGGATAGTTAACTAATTCCTAGTGTTAGGACTTATCTAGTAGTTAGGTGGTAGTTAGAAATGCCCACTTCCTTTTCCAAAGATGTGGTTCATGTAGAGCAGCGGTTCTCAACCTGTGGGTCGTGACCCCTTTGGCAGTCGAACGACCCTTTCACAGGGGTCGCCTAAGACCATCCTGCATATGAGATATTTACATTATGATTCATAACAGTAGCAACATTACAGTTATGAAGTAGCAACGAAAATAATTTTATGGTTGGGTCACAACATGAGGAACTGTATTTAAAGGGCCAGAAGGCGGAGAACCACTGAGTAGAGCAGTGATGGCGAACCTTTTGAGCTCGGAGT
>NW_005361972.1:0-803 GCF_000412655.1 Myotis brandtii
CATGGAAAAATAAAACATGGAAAGTAGTCGATCTTATATAAGAAATCCTATATAATAAAAGCCTAATATGCAAATCGACTGATCAGTGGAATGACCTGCAGAATGACAGGTCGTATGACACGCATTAACCACCATGGGGCACACACTCACCACAGGAGCTACCCCCAGCCCTCAGACCCTAGGCCAGCCAAGGCAAGTGCTAGTGGGTGCCCCCTGATTGCCCCACTGGTTGCCCCACAGATTGGCCCTGATTTCTGGCCAGGCCTAGGGACCCTACCTGTGCATGAATTTCATGCACCAGGACTCTAGTAAGACTATAACAGTCCCTGTCCTTCATTAAGAAATATTTTTAATTTCTACTTCTAGAGTTATAAGAAGCGAATTTCTATTTCATTTTTATGACAACTTGAAGACCTTGGCTGCATAGAAGAGTCTGGTCTTATTTTGTTTTGCTTTGTTGTGTTGAAAACATCTTCATCTGTCATTAATCTCTGCCACCAAATTCACACTAACAGTCTAATTCCTGGAGGGCACTCAGTAATTGTGAACACCACCCAATCCCAAACAACAAAGATACCAATTCTTTAAAAGAGCTGAAGATTCAGTGAAGACCATAAAGCACTGCACAGAAAGGATTCCACAGGGGGAAAGAATGAAGAATGGAAAGTATCTTCTCCTAGCATTTGAATAAGCAAGCAAGTCTACACATTACTCAGAAGATTATCAAGCAGTGAATAATAAAATGAGGACTGCCTGCCTTAGAGATAGATAGGTCTTAGGTAATTAGGATCATAACATCAGAA
>NW_005361973.1:0-905 GCF_000412655.1 Myotis brandtii
GACTGAGGAGGGAAATTTCTGGGATTGAATAAAAAGTTAAAAAAAAAATAGACACAAACCTCTCTTTAAAATATTCTCCAAGCTGTAACCAGTTGGGCTCAGTGGATAGAGCATCGGCCTACTGACTGAAAGGTCCCAGGTTCAATTCTGGTCAAGGGCATGGACCTTGGTTGCGGGCACATCCCCAGTAGGAGGTGTGTAGGAGACAGCTGATCAATGTTTCTAACTCTCTATCCCTCTCCCTTTCTCTATGTAAAAAAATCAATACAATATACTTTTCTTATTTTTCTTTTTTCTTTTAAATATATTTCATTGATATTTTACAGAGCGGAAGGGAGAGGGATAGAGAGTTAGAAACATCGATGAGAGAGAAACATCAGCTGCTTCTTGCACATCCCCTACTGGGGATGTGCCCGAAACCATGGTACATGCCCTTGACAAGATCAAACCTGGGACCCTTGAATCCAGAGGCTTATGCTCTATCCACTGAGTCAAACCGGTTAGGGCCAATATACTTTTCTTAAAAAAATGTTCTCCAATACTTAAGAGTTAATATTTAACACAACAACAATAATAATTCTAGCTCTGAGGTCTTCTGTGTTTGGAGATTGTGCCTTTAGGAGTCTGTAAAAAAGAAAATTTTCCTGAAAATCCAAAGGTATGTTATCCTAGATACAAAAAATGCAATAGACAGGCTTAATAAGGTAAAGATTGACCTTTGCAAAGAAACAAAAAAAGGAGGCTAGGACATAACTATCCCAGTGACTTGCTTTTACTTAGAAAGTTTTAATTTCAAACCATCGTAGGAGGGTACTTTTGTCCTTGGAGTTTGTAGGATTCACCATGCCATGCCTGGCTACCTGAGCTCAGATCTTGCATTTCCTTATATTATTCCAATACAAAAA
>NW_005361974.1:0-833 GCF_000412655.1 Myotis brandtii
GAGGAAGAAACTGAGGCAAACAAAGATTCTTTAACTTTCCTCTGATTATATGGCTATAAAGTGGCAGGACCAGGATTCAAATCCAATGTTTCTCAATAGATGATAGATAGATCATAGATAGATAGATAGATAGATCAGATCACATTGCTTTGGAAACCAGTTTTTTTTTCCTAATATTTTATTGCTTTTTTTACAGAGAGGAAGGGAGAAGGATAGAGAGTTAGAAACATCGATCAGCTGCCTCCTGCAGACCCCCTACTGGGGATGTACCCTCAACCAAGGTACATGACCTTGACTGGAATCGAACCTGGGACCCTTCAGTCCACGGGCCGATGCTCTATCCACTGAGCCAAACCGGTTAGGGCTGGAAACCAGATTTTTGAAACAAATAATATATAGTGTTTATTATGTGCTGATCACTATTCTAAGTGTTTTACGTATATTGGTTTATTTTATCCACAAAGCCAGCATGCACCACTTGTTTCATCCAGACACTTTGGGTGACTGTGAGTGACTGCAAGGGGTTTAAAGGGTGGTAGATGCCAAGGAGACCTGCGATTGCCCTGCATTTCATCAGAGCTTCTCTCAGGAAGTTCAAGGAGCTCTCCTCACCGAAAGCAAGATTGCTGAACTGCAGCTTTTCAAGCCTCCTTTCTCTACCTCAGATTGCATGGTCATGTCTGAATGAGTTTAGCTCTGACCCATCTCCAGGATGGCTCAGGCACGACTGATAAATGCCCACACGCAGGTGAACAAGGGCCAGACTTTTAGATGAACAATTTCATCCATAGACCAGAAAAAATGTGAACAGTTTCAATCCAAGGCATGGGGTG
>NW_005361975.1:0-763 GCF_000412655.1 Myotis brandtii
TCCCTTCCTCTCTGTAAAAAATCAATAAAAATACTTTAAAAAATAAAAAGATGAGCCCGGGGCCCGTGTGGTTCAGCGGTTGAGCGCCGACCTATGAACTAGGAGGTCAGGGTTTGATTCCCTGTCAGGGCACAGGCCTGGGGTGCAGGTTCCATCCCCAGTGTGGGGTGTGCAGGAGGCAGCCGATCCATGATTCTCTCTCATCATGGATGTTTCTCTCTCTCTCCCGTACTCCCGTACTCTCTGAAATAAAAAATATATATGTAATTTTTAAAATACAGCATTATGATGACGATGACACGATAAACACAGGCCATGCCTGTGACGCACTCATACAAAGGATGTCTGTTCTAGGATTGACTTCGTGTGCACACGGGCACAAGCTTGCGCAAACACATAAAAAATGGTAAGAATCTTGCTTCGTTGTCGCGGTCACAGCAGGGGTTGGCTTTTCTTTCCCCCGCTGCTTCCCGTTCATGTTGTTCGTACAACAAATAATTTGTAAAAAGCCATTAAGGGGCCTTGGCGGCGAGGGGAAAAGCCATTATAAGTCCCTGCATCTGAGATGAGGCTGAATCGATGGTGCGGAGCTTTTGTGCTCGGATTTTTCATTATTTTGCCTGAATAAGAGGAAGGCCTGACTTAAAGGGGAAAGGCGTTTTTCTCCGCACGTCGTTTATCGAGGCCTCGGTCTAGGATCGCGGCTGCTCCCAGAGGGATGCTCAGGGCCCTACACCAGTGATGGCGAACCTATGACACTCAT
>NW_005361976.1:0-295 GCF_000412655.1 Myotis brandtii
GATAGAGCGTCAGCCTGCAGACTGAAGAGTCCCTGGTCTGGTTCTGGTCAAGGGAACATGAGCGGTTTGCAGGCTCAATCCCCAGTAGGGGTCGCACAGGAGGCAGCCAATCAATGATTATCTCTCATCATTGATGTTTCTATCTCTCTCCCTTTCTCTCTGAAATCAATAAATACGTATTTAAAAAAGAGAAGCAAATAGCCATCAGCCTAGTGGAGTTGGAAAAACCTCCCCATTTATGCTCTTGGGTGATAGCAGTGATTCAGGAAGCGAGCCCTGGCTGCTGCGAGTCACC
>NW_005361977.1:0-1515 GCF_000412655.1 Myotis brandtii
GCATAAAAAACTTCAAAATTCAAGCCTGTGGAGTTCCGAACACGATATTAGTTAGATTCAATCTCTATGAAGTCAAAAAAAATAGAAACTGGAATTGTTTGGGTACGTATCTAAAATGCTAGGATTACATGTAAATACAGGCATTCGGTTGATGGGACCGTGTTCCAACACTGAAAAATCACATTCAAAACGGCTGTGAAATGACGAATATACAGTTTTCAATTTTAATTCCTGTTCAATTTCTTAGATATTTGAAAGAAACCTGGTTACAAGCCTTAAAATTCACATCTATATACCTCAGAACACTAAGTGAGTTAGATTGAACCTTTAAGAAATCAAAATGATAGAACCTAGGTTTGTATAGGAAGGTATCCGAATCACTAGGAGAACATGTGTATAGAGCCTTACTCTCTGTGGGGCTGTGTTCAAACACTGAAAGCTCTCATAGAAACAGGTGTTTAGTCACGATGATACTGATTACATTTGTATTTCCGGTACAAAAACTTGGCGTTTTTAAAAAAACCCGGCCTAAAAAATTTCAAAATTCAAGTCTTAGAGTTCAGAACACGATGTTAGTAAGATTAAATCTCTAAGAAGTGAAAAAAATAGAACCTGGAATTGTATGGGAACGTATCTGAAACTCGAGGGTTACATGTAAATACAGCATTACTGTCCAGGGGGCCGTGTTCTAACAGTGAAAACTGACTTTCAAGCAGCTCTGAAATGACGAATATACAGGTTACATTCATAATTCTTGTTCAATCTGTTAGATATTTAAAAGAAACCTGGTTACAACCCTTTAAAATTCACATTTATAGACCTCAGAACACTAAGTGTTTTAGACTGAACCTTTCAGAAATCAAAATGATAGAACCTGGAATTGTATAGGAAGGTATCTGAAACGCGAAAAATACATGTAAATAGGTCCTTACTCTTTTTGGGCCTGTGTTAAAACAGTGAAAGCTGTCATAGAAACAGCTCTTTAGTTACGAGGATACTGATTACATTTGTATTTCCAGTACAAAAACTTGGCGTTTTTAAAAAAACCTGGCATAAAAAACATCAAAATTCAAGTCTTAGAGTTCAGAACACGATGTTAGTTAGGTTAAATCTCTAAGAATTCAAAAAAGTAGAACCTGGAATTGTATGGGAATGTATCTGAAATGCTAGGTTTACATGTAAATACAGCATTACTGTCGACAGGGCTGTGTTCTAACTGTGAGAACTGACCTTCAAACAGCTCTGAAATGATTATTACTCAGTTTACATTTATAATTCCTGTTTACTCTGTTAGATATTTAAAAGGAACCTGGTTACAACCTTTTAAAATTCAAATCTATAGACCTCAGAACACTAAGTGAGTTAGATTGAACCTTTAAGAAATCAAAATGATAGAACCTGGTTTTGTATAGGAAGGTATCCGAATCACTAGGAGAACATGTGTATAGAGCCTTACTCTCTGTGGGGCTGTGTTCAAACACTGAAAGCTCTCATAGAAACAGGTGTTTAGTCACG
>NW_005361977.1:1579-1877 GCF_000412655.1 Myotis brandtii
TAATTTTGGTAAAACTCTTAAAATACACAAAGATAATCCCGGGAAATGATTAGAAACATGGAAGAAACACTTGAAATACTAGTAAATAGAGCCATTATATCTGAATGGCATTTTACAATCACTGAGACTAGAGGTATAAAGGTGTGAAATAACGACAGTACTGATAATGTATACAATTCCGGTTGCTTTACATGGTGTTTTTCCGAAGAAAGTTCTTTCAAACATTAAGAATTGCTCTCTCTAGAGCTCAGAATTTGTGTGTAAAGCTGTTAAATGAAAAGAATACTGTTTATATTTA
>NW_005361978.1:0-1113 GCF_000412655.1 Myotis brandtii
TCCAGGAGAGACTCAGAGTCCACCCCACACCCTGCCCATCCCTGTCCCTGCTGTGCTGGGGACGGGTAATGAGGAAGGACCCTCAGCTCCAGATGAAACATGAACAGACCCCTGCAGAGGAGGAGCCCAGAGCACAAAGCTGGTGTCCCCCTGGGGGGCAGCGTGAGGGCAGCACAGGGAACCCACAGACCTGGGTTCCCATCCCAGCCCTGCCCCGTCCAGGCTGGGTGACCTGGGGCACGTGATTAACCTCTCTGAGCCTCAGTGAAGTGGGTGGTGGGGTCAGCAATCCTGATGCATGACTGCTGTGAGGTGAGAGGAGTTGAGTGGCAACCCCAGCATGTACCTCACACACTGTAGGTGCTCATTAAATGAAAGCACTGTCTCATTCATGACGTCATGAGGAGATGAAGGCTCCCCATGATCATCCTGATCGGGCTCCCGGTGGCCCTGGTCCTGCTTCTCTCCCTCCTCCTCTTATTCCTCCTCCGACACCGACGTCAGAGCAAAGGCAGGATGTCAGGTGAGTAGGGAATGGGGTGACCTGGGTCATAGGAGGGAGGGGGGCTCAGAGCACCTGCCACAGGAAAACCAAAGGGATGGAGGTCAGCTGAGAAAAGGATTTCTCCAGAATCTCATATCAGAAAATGTAGCACTCAATGTCAGCACATGTGTATGTATTTAAGGTAATCTTTCATTATTGTCAATGCCATGAAATATGAAAGTTATGCATAAGCGTGTGTTACGTTTTCCGTCTTTCCTGTGGAATCACAGCGGGGAGGGTTCTAACATCCCAGAGCTGAGACTGTCCCTCTTAACCAGCCCAGAGAGGGGCTCATTTCCAACCTTCTGCAGGGACCACAGGCCCAGAGCCCAAGGACAGAGGCCTGCAGATCAGGTAATTCCTGCCCTGAAGACCCCAGACTCCAACAATCCATAGCCCAGCTCTGCCCCTAACACTCCTGTCTCCTCCCTCAGCTCCAGCCCAGCTGTGGACGCCCAGGAGGAGCACCTCTGTGAGAGGAAGAGACAGCTGCCCTGGGGGAGGGGGTACAGGGTTTTTGAGAGATGATAGGGGGTTAGGCTGGGAGGATGGGGGTCAGGGGTGAGAAG
>NW_005361979.1:0-1134 GCF_000412655.1 Myotis brandtii
ACATACAAAGGTCTGGCTACCATGAGGTGGAAGTCACGGGCCGTTTCAGAGTGTCTGTCTTTAGTATTAAATAACTAGACATGGACAACAGTTGAAATCATCAGAATAACAAACTACATTTTAAAAAGGCAGATTCACCCTAACCAGTTTGGCTCAGTGGATAGAGCGTCAGCCTGCGGACTCAAGGGTCCCGGGTTCAATTCCGGTCAAGGGCATGTACCTTGGTTGTGGGCACATCCCCAGTAGGGAGTGTTCAGGAGGCAGCTGATTGATGTTTCTCTCTCACCGGTGTTTCTAACTCTCTATCCCTCTCCCTTCCTCTCTGTAAAAAAAATCAATAAAATATATATTTTAAAAAAGAGCAGTACTGTACTAACCTCATAGGGTTGCCTTGTGTATAGTAAGTATTCAATAAATACGGCTATTATTTTTTTAAAAAGGCAGAGTCTAGGGGGCAGGGGAGAGGCGGGGGAAGCAAGAAAATCCTCTGATTTTAAGCATAATGAATGAGAGGCAAAGCTATGTCTTAAACTAACAACTTAAACACACAACTGCTGAATTTGTAAGCCCAAATCTTAGTCACAACAAATACCACAATTTTACTTTTCTCCAGCATGTAACTGATTACCAAAATTCACCCTAAAATCCCTACAACCTACAGTTTCACCCTCTTCTCAAACTCCCTGTATAACTAGGATATTTGTTTATGTCGTGTGCTAATATACCAAGCGCCTAAAAGAATGCTAGACACAATGGATGTGCTTAAAATACATTTGTTGAATCACTTTTTATTGATCATCTCCTAGTCCTTTCTTGACATAACTTTTCACCAGGTATAAGCCAAAAACAATCTCTCTCCAATGGAAGTCTCCGGAAGTTTTTCTGGGGCAAACCAGAAAAAGTTTTATATAAGCTGTTTTAGAGGCAAAGTAGGATGCAGGTGAAAGCACAAAGATATTTGGTGCATTCTCAAAAAAACAAGGTTAATATTTAAAGTAGCTTTATAAAAATATATGGCCTGAAAAAACCAAGAGCCTGGCTCATGAACCAGCCTCAGC
The DNA here is from genome assembly GCF_000412655.1 of Myotis brandtii. Taxonomy (NCBI): domain Eukaryota; kingdom Metazoa; phylum Chordata; class Mammalia; order Chiroptera; family Vespertilionidae; genus Myotis; species Myotis brandtii. Next base: position 1,059 of record NW_005361979.1, read on the forward strand.
ATGCCTGGTAGAATGGCAGGGACACTGATGGCAGGGACACCGGGTGTCACATTTAGCCAAAGAGGCCCTGAGGACA
>NW_005361980.1:0-907 GCF_000412655.1 Myotis brandtii
TGTAAAGAGAACTTTTAAGATTTACTCTTAGCAACTTGCAAATCTGAAATACAGTATTACTAACTGCAGTCACCACGCTGTAAGCTGTATTTCCATGACTTATTTTATAACCGGAAGTTTGTGCCTTTTGACACCCATCATTCATTTGACCCCCAGCGCACCCCCGTACACCACTCCTGGAACCTCTAGCAACCATCAGTCTGTGCTCTGTATCTATGGAGATACAGAGCAGATAAGTGAGAACACATGGCATTTCTCTTTTTCTGACTTATTTCACAAAGCATCCTGCCCTCAAGGTCCATGAATGTGTTGTTACAAGTGGCAGAATTTCTTTTTCTAATGGCTGAATAATACAGTAATAGTCCTCTGTGTGCGTATGTGTACTATTTTCTTTTTCTTTTTTTTAAAGTATTACATATTATCTCCTTTTTTCCAGATTGACCCTGCCCCCTGTCACTCTTTCCCCCCAGGACAAGCCCCAGTGTCCATGTCCATTGGCTATGCTAATATGCATGGATACAAGTCCTGTGGTTGATCTCTTTTTTTAAAAAAAAAAATATTTTATTGAATTTTTACAGAGAAGAAGGGAGAGGGATAGAGAGTTAGAAACATCAATGAGAGAGAAGCATCAATCAGTTGCCCCCTGCACACCCCCCACTGGGGATGTGCCCGCAACCAGGGTACATCCCCTTGACCGGATCGAACCCGGGACCCTTGAGTCCGAAGGCTGACGCTCTATCCACTGAGCCAAACCGGTTCGGCAATGTGGTTGATCTCTTAACCCTCTCCCCTCCCTTGCCTTCTCTCTGAGGTTGGACTGTCTGTTCAGTCTCTGGATTAATCTCTGTTCATCAGTTTTTGTTCATTATTTCCTGCATATGAGTGAGATCATGTGATATTTATCTTT
>NW_005361981.1:0-1437 GCF_000412655.1 Myotis brandtii
ATCAATGGAAAAATATCCTTGGGCGAGGATTAACAAACAAAAAAATAAAAAAATAAAAAAATATGGGATATGGAGATTTTTGGAGGGATGATAAGCGTTTTGGAGAGGCGAGGAGGAAGGTCACAGCACAGACGCACAGAGGGAGTTGCCAGGGGGGAACGCGGTGGGGCTGGGCATGAGCAATGGGGTCTGTGTGATGGGGTCTCTGATGGATGGAGTGTGAGACTGCCAAGTACATCTACCTCTTGGTGGATTCTTCATGGGATGAGCCTGCAAAAAAGAACACACGGGGGGAGGAATTTATCTGATGAGCGACTCCTCCTCTTCACTCCCCGTCCCCAGAGGTTTCAACGGGCGTTTCTGTGAACTCACTCACCGGGCTGAGTGCGCCTGTAGATGAGGATGACCGAGGGGAAGAGGAGGAAGATGGCGAGGCAGCTGAAGGCGGTGACGAAGATGACCCTGCTGTCTGGGGGGACAGGAGCGGGTCAGAGCCGGTTTAGCAGAACAGGTAAGAGGAGCCGCCTTATTTCACGCAGCGCAGTGCCCTCTGGGCCGCATAATTTCCTTTTTCCTGGCAGAGCCATAGGCCGTGGTGTGCGTGTCCCCCAGGCTTTTTACCCACTCGTCTAACGTGGGCACTTAGGTTGCTTCCGCGTGTTGGCTATTGTAAAGGTCGCGGTAATGAACGGAGGGGTGCATGTAACTTCTCAAATGAGCGCTTTGGAATTTCTTCAGATAAATACCCAGAAGTAGAATCGCCGGGTCATACAGAGAAAGACAAAAACCATATGATCTCACTGACACGTGGAATCTAAAGAACAAAACAGATTAACAAACACAACAGAAACAGGCTCATAGATACAGAGAACAAGCGATGGTTGCCAGAGGGACTGAATGAAAGAGGTGAAGGGGTTAAGAAGTAGATGGATCCTAGCCAGTTTGGCTCAGTGGATAGAGCATCGGCCTGCGGACTGAAGGGTCCCAGGTTCGATTCCAGTCTAAGGGCACATGCCTGGGTTGCAGGCTCGATCCCCAGTAGGGGGTGTGCAGGAGGCAGCCGATCCATGATTCTCTCTCATCACGGATGTTTCTATCTCTCTCCCTTCCTCTTTGAAATCAGTAGATCTTTTTTAAAAAAGTCAATAGGCAATTACAGAATAGTCATGGGGGTACAGCATAGGGAATATAGTGAATAATATTGTGATAACTGTGGATGGTGCCAGGTGGGCACTGGACTTATCAGGATGATCACTTTGTAAGGTATATAAATGTCTAACCACTATACTGCACACCTGAAACTAACATATGTCAACTGAAATAAAATTTTTTTAAATCTTTTTAGAAAAACACGTGGAGCTGCCACTTCAGAGTAGGAATGTCCCAGTGTTTTAAATATATATGACTGGCCAGATTATTATGACCACCCCATCAGTA
>NW_005361982.1:0-766 GCF_000412655.1 Myotis brandtii
GGCTTGTGCATTCATTGATCAACTTTGCTCAAGGTAGTTTGGTTAAGTGGTAGAATTTCTCTGGCCAGAAGTTTGCAAACTTTTGGTTTGAAATTATCTATGTTGTGTGGGTTTATTCTCATTCTTTCCAACTATTTTCATCCAAGCTCATATAGTTGCAGATTTGCAAAATACATTATGTTATATCATTTACTTTATAAATTGCTTAGATCAGATCATAGTTTAGATGAATTGCTTTCAAGTCCTACCTAAATAATCTGACCAAAAGAACTTCTGTTCTATTGTTCAACTCAAACCACATAGTCAACTTTATATTAATATCATATTTTGTGATGTATTCATTCATCCATCCACTCAACATTCACACCTTGCAACAAATATTTACTCTGTGTCAGGAAAAGTGCTTTGAACATGGAGCAGTGGTATAGGCCATGGCAGGTACAAGTGGTTAGAGCTGTTTTTTCTTTAAAAACCACAAAACTGTAACCTAATTTTGTGGATTTAATGACAGTTGAGTAATTATCCAAGATGAATTTGAAGTGGTCTTGCTCTTGAAAGATCTCCTTGGTCTTATGACATGTCGGAGGAGAGGGAGCCATTGGAGGTTTAAGCAGAGGTGTGACAGGAACAAACACATCTGGAAAGGATCTCCCTGGCTGCTCTGTGGTGTAGAGCAGGCATGTCAAACTTGCGGCCCATGGGCTGCATGCAGCCAACAATGAATACTAATTAATGATTACTCACTTACTTCAGCCCTTTGTATTCA
>NW_005361983.1:0-776 GCF_000412655.1 Myotis brandtii
GATGTTTCTACCCCTCTCTCCCTTTCCCTTCCTCTCTTTGAAAGCAATAAAAACATCAGAAAAAAGTCAGTTAGATGGAGATACATTTAATAGATCATCATTCTATTGCTTGCCTTCCTTAAAAATTGTAAAGGAGCCCTGACCGGTTTGGCTCAGTGGATAGAGCGTCGGCCTGTGGACTGAAGGGTCCCAGGTTCGATTCCGGTCAAGGGCATGTACCTGGGTTGCGGGCACATCCCCAGTAGGAGATGTGCAGGAGGCAGCTGATCGATGTTTCTCTCTCATCGATGTTTCTAACTCTCTCTCTTCCTCTCCCTTCCTCTCTATAAAAAAATCAATAACATATATTTTTAAAAAATTGTAAAGGAGTCTAAATAAAAATGTCCTGAACTCCTAGCCCAGTGTTCCTTATGCACAACACCCTGCTTGTAAACAGAACTCAAGGATCTCTTGTCTCTCTGTGGGACTATGTGATTTAACACAATACTCTTTGCTAACTAAAATAATCTCTACTTTAACTCAGTTGTCTAAAATCACTCACGAGGAAGGAAGAGGAAGGACACAGTTGTCAAACCCCTACCAGCCTTCCTAAGATCACCTTCTCTTGCAATTTAACATTTTAAGTAAATTTTGGAATAATACATTTAAATGTCTATTAAACTGTCTTATTTTGTTCCTATTTAAATTAGTACAAAGTTCATTTTATTTTTTCAATTATATTTACAAGTTATTTTTAACACATATGTGATTCTTTACCTAAACATCTATTTTCCATA
>NW_005361984.1:0-5388 GCF_000412655.1 Myotis brandtii
TTTCTCTCTGTCTTTCCCTCTCTCTTACACTCTCCCTTAAAAAAAGCCAATGGAAAAATATCCTTAAGCGAGGATTAAAAAAAATCAATCAATCAATAATAAAGCACAGACATTTACTATTTTGGAGTCACACTATGCATTTCTGTGGAGGACTATCCTCCTCTGTGAAACAATGTTGGCGTTGTTACTGGGCTCTACCAGAGGTCGTCTTAGCCAAGTCACCATGAGGCATGAGATGCCCATCATGGAATGGGACGTGATACCTGAGCACACCTTGAAAGGAGCATGATCAATAGCACCCCAACCCCAGACAGAAGTGGTTTATGTGGCTCAAGAAGTCCCCAAAGGCACGAGGCAGGCAGAGCAAGGACCTTCTAAAGATATGCACCTCCTACTCCTCAGCACCCCTGCCTATGTCACCTCCCATGGCACAAGGGACTTTGCAGGTGTGATGGAGTTAAGGATGTTGAGATGGGAGATGGCCCTGGGTGACCCAGGTTGGCTCCATGTCATCAGAAAGTCCTGGGGATTGAATGAGGGAGGCAGGAGGACAGAGCTGAAGAGATGCGACGAGGAGAGCAGTGGACAGTGATGTAACTGCTGGCCCTGAGGATGAATGGGCACGAGCTATGGGCACCCTATGAAGCTTGAGAGACGAGGAATCTCATTTTGATTCCTGAATGGAAAGATGATAAATCTGTGTTGCTTTAACCCATTAAGCATATGGGTATTTGTTATAGCAGTAACAGGGCACTAATTCTTTCTTTCTTTCTTTCTTTCTTTCTTTCTTTCTTTCTTTCTTTCTTTCTTTCTTTCTTTCTTTCTTTCTTTCTTTCTTTCTCTCTATTACACTGGGTGTTCTCATATAAAACAAAAAATGGAAGAAATCACCTGATTAAGACATTACTGCTCAGTTCACACAGGAAGCAGGTGGGACACAAGTATTTTTTAAAAAGGGGTTTTTCTCAACAAATCAAAGCTCTAGACCAAATGACAGCTTCTTAGTGTCTAGGACAAGCCCTGGACCAGGGGGACAGCTCTGCCCCAGGAACGAGGGGCCCTGAGGGGGAAAATGACCCTGAGGCGTGTTCCCAGGAAGGTGGGGCTGGAGGCTGTGGCTGAGAATAAGAGAAGTTCATGACGAAACATGTGATAGAAAGCAAACCCAGATTCTGGGGCCACAGGAGGGACCTGTTTCCTTCCCTTATTTCCCTGCATCTCCCTCTGTGCTCATTGTCACAGGGACATTGCCCTGAGCTGCACAGTGAGAGGGTGAGCGTGTCCTTGCTGATCTGAGCTCTTCAGGGACCTACATCTCCTGAAGCATCTCCAGAACCCGGGTGACACTGTCCATGGTGAGGACCACATGGAGGTGCTGGTGGACGGGCTGAGGAGGAAAGGGATCCGGTGGGGGAGGCTCTGACAGGGAAGGACTTGCCCTGGGTCACCTCATCTGCAAGGGGCATCTCAGGAGGCTCTGGGTCTATTTCCTGCTTCACCATGGAAATGAGAGCCAGGCTGCTAGAGAGGCTGTGTCCTCTCCTATAGGCTGGTGATGTGACAGCCAGTGACAGGAAGGACCAGCCTCCAAGTGACCACCACCTGTGTGTCTGTCTGTCCATCCTGCTGGTACTGTGGCCTCCACCATCTGCTCAGCTGAGGCCTCCGGGAGAAGACACCATGACTCCCACCCTAAGGGTCCTGCTCTGCCTCGGTGAGATGGGAGGAGGGAGGGGACCCTGGTCTGTCAGGACCCAGGACTCAGGAGGCTCATGGGGAGGAGGGAGCTGCTCAGGGTTCAGGGCAAATCTCTCACAGGGACTCTCTTCCAGGGCTGAGTGTGGGCCTCAGGACCCCCGTGCAGGCAGGTGAGTCTGTCCCCAGGTGTCCCAGGTCTCTATCCTCACTGGGGACAAGGACCACCCCATGGGAAGCTGAAGAAAAACACCACTTCTGAGCTGACAGAAGGGAGATGTCTGGGAGGGACATGGGGATGAGAGCTGGGAACTGGGGGTGGGAATATCTTGCTACCCTGATACTGGTTTCCTTCCAGGGCCCCTCCCCAAACCCACCATCTGGGTTGAGCCAGGCAATGTGATCCCCTGGAGGAACCCTGTGACCATTTGGTGTCGGGGGACCCTGGAGGCCCAGGAGTACCTTCTGTATAAAGAGGGAAGCCCAGTGCCCTGGGACAGACAGAAGCCACTGGAGACTGGGGACAAGGCCAAGTTCATCACCACACACATGACAGAGCTACAGGCAGGGAGATATCACTGTTACTATACCAGCCCCACTGGCTGGTCAGAGCGCAGTGACCCCCTGGAGCTGGTGATGACAGGTGAGAGGACAATTGGAAAAATTGATGAGTCTCCTCCTGCTGAGGGAAGGAGAAAGAAGCATGAGGGGACATGAGGGAGGTGTGAGCCCATTTAACACGCTGCCTCCTCCTCTCCTAGGAGTCTACAGCAAACCCAGCCTCTCAGCCCTGCCCAGCCCTGTCGTGACCTATGGAGAGAACGTGACCCTCCAGTGTGGCGGATGGCAGGGATTTGACAGGTTCATTCTGACTAAGGAAGGAGATCACAGGCTCTCCTGGACCCTGGACTCACAGCCCAGTGGGCGGTTCCAGGCCCTGTTCCCTGTGGGCCCTGTGACCCCCAGCCACAGGTGGAGGTTCAGATGCTATGGCTGCTACAGGTACAGCCCCCAGGTGTGGTCACCAGCCAGTGACCCCCTGGAGCTCCTGGTGTCAGGTGAGTCCCATTATTGCTCCATCCATGAACAGAGCTACCAGCCAAGTTTTTGGCATCTTTGCTGTGAGGGGAGCCCCAGGTGAAAAAGTTGGGTGAGGGGAGCACAGAGGCTTCTGGGTCAGAGACACAGCGAGACAGTGAGACCAGGGGGCCAGGAGAAGGGGTTATGGGAAGAGTCGCCCCTGTAACTCTTGTCTGGTCTCCCCAGGTGAGTCTGGGAAGCCCTCCCTCCTGAGCCAGCAGGGCCCCATCGTGGCCTCTGGACAGAGCCTGACCCTCCAGTGTCGCTCTGATGTTGGCTATGACAGATTCGCTCTGCACAAGGAGCGGGGACGGGACCTCCCCCAGAGCCTTGTCCTGCAGCCCCAGGCTGGGCTCTCTCAGGCCCACTTCCCCCTGGACACTGTGAGCAGATCCCACGGGGGCCGGTACAGATGCTACGGTGGATACAACCTCTCCTCTGAGTGGTCTGCCCCCAGTGACCCCCTGGACATCCTGGTGGCAGGTGAGGAGCCAGTGGGTTCAGTCAGGGACCCAGACTCTGCACAGGCCCTGCTTGGGGTCTCAAGTGGTGAGGCCAGAATGAAAGTGCAGGCCCCAGGGAGGGAGAGAGATAGAGAGAGACAGGGGGCGGGAGGGGAGAGGGGGAGACTCAGAGAAACAGAGTCAGACAGAGAGGAGGGTCCTCAGAGAGAGGCCTGGTGACTCTCAGGGCAGAACAAGGTGGGAGGGAAGCCCTCACCCTCCTCCCTCTCTCTAGGATGGCTGCCTGACAGACCCTCCCTCTCGGTGCTGCCAGGCCCCAGGGTGGCCTCAGGAGAGAACGTGACCCTGAGGTGTCAGTCACAGAGCCCGAGGGACACGTTCCTTCTGTCCAAGGAGGAGGCAGCCGATCCCCCCCTGCGTCTTACATCAAGGCATCGAGGTCGGCAGTACCAGGCAGAGTTCTCCATGAGTCCTGTGACCTCAGCCCACGGGGGCACCTACAGGTGCTACAGCTCACACAGCTCCTCCCCCTTCCTGCTGTCACTCCCCAGTGAGCCCCTGGAGCTCCTGGTCTCAGGTGAGGGCCCCTGACCCTGTCTGCTGAGCTGTGAGCTCAGGGTCCTGTCCCCAGAACAATCATGGGCTGAAAGGGAGGGAGGGACTCTAGGGATGGTCACCCAGAGGAGATCTGCCCCTCAGAGACCCTCCTCCCCCTTCTCAGCCCTCCCCCTTACCTGGGTCCAGAACATACTAGGTGAGCAGTGGGAGGGTCTTAGGAGCCACAGGGAAGATGCAGGAGGACCTGAGTGAGGTGGGGACTCCAGGTTCAGCCTCAGCTTCTCACCTGTTTTGTCCTCCTTCCCAGGACCCCTGGGCCCCAGCCCCCACGCACAGGGCCCATGTCCACAGCTGATGAACCACTGGGTCCCCTTTGCTCAGAGAGAGACAGACCAGCCCAGGGCAGTTCTGAGACTCTCAGAGGATCTAATCCTCCCCAGACACTTAAGGACAGGCTTGTGTCCCAGGGGGCTGGGAATCGGGAGACATGCTGGGAAAACCCAGGCTCCTAGGCTCTGAGGCTGGCAGGTGACAGGTGGGATGGCCACTGCAGAGGGAGATGTGGGGGCCCAGCTTGGGGTGGAGGAGCTGGGCTCAAGTGGGGAGAAGGCAGTCCCCACCCCTCACCCAACATTCTGATCCCCAGGAGGCTCTGAGGATCAGCAGCTCCCCCCAATGGAGTCAGGCCCACAGAGGGGTAAGTGAGGGGCTCTGTGGGGAGGTGGTCGGTGCCTCCATGAGGGACAGGGGCTGAGCCATGCGGGGGTTCAGGTGCCTCTGAATTCGCTGACTTGGACTTGCCCTTCCCCTGCCTGGGCCTCAGTGTCTCCAAGTGTAAAAGGAGAGAATCCTTGACTAGAGCTTAGATTTCCTGTCAGTTCTGGCCCTGACCTACTGGGAGAGGGGACTCACAGGGAAGCCCCCAGGACGTGATGTTATGGGGCCTGTCCCCTCTGTCTCAGTGATGGTGACTCTGTACAGGGAGGGACAGGCAGGACAAGGGTCCGGGCCCCCAGTCCTACCCCTCAGCTCAGGCTCAGCTCAGAGGAGGGAACAGGGTGGATCAGCCCTGGTTCAGTTCCTGGCTCTGCTGCTCCTGCTGTGGGGCTGGGCGGTCCCTTCTTTCCTCTGAGTGTCGGCTTCCTGTCTGCTCATCCCTGGTCCCATCCTGCTCACAGGCTGCTGGGAGATGAGGTGACATACGGGCCTCACAGAGCTCAGGAAGGCAGAGCCGCAGCCCAGCCCGACCTTCCCATGGGGCTGTCAGAGACCTGTGGGTGGAGAGGGATCCAGGAGAGACTCAGAGTCCACCCCACACCCTGCCCCTCCTGTCCCTGCTGTGCTGGGGGCGAGTAATGAGGAAGGACCCTCAACTTCAGTTGAGACATGGACAGGACCCTGCAGAGGAGGAGCCCAGAGTATGAAGCTGGTGTCCCCCTGGGAGGCAGTGTGAGGACAGCACAGGGAACCCACAGTCCTGGGTTCCAGTCCCAGCCCCACCCCTTCCAGGCTGGGTGACCTGGGGCACATGATTAACCTCTCTGATCCTAATGAAGTGGGTGGTGGGGTCAGCAATGCCTGGTGCCTGACT
>NW_005361985.1:0-813 GCF_000412655.1 Myotis brandtii
TAGAAGGTAAATAAATCCCAGAATTAAAAAAAATAAAGAAAAAAGAAGAGGCTGGAAGCTTCCATGGCTGTGTGAGCTTAGCCAGCTTGAAAAGGGCCCTCAATCCCTCACCCAGACTGGCCAGGCACCCCAGTGGGGACCCCCACCATAAAGGGGGTGTGGCCAGCCTGAAAACAGCCATCAGCCCCTCACCATGGGGTGAGGGTCCCCACTGGGGGGGCTTGACCAGCCTACAGACAGCCATCAGCCCCTCACCCAGGCTGGCCAGGCACCCCAGTGGGAACCCCCACCATGAGGGGGGTGTGACCAGCCTGCAAACCCCCATCACCCCTCACCTAGGCTGGCCAGGCACCCCAGTGGGACCCCCACCCTGATCAAGGACACCCTTCAGGGCCAACCAGCCAGCCCCCACCCATGCACCAGGCCTCTATCTTATATCATAAAAGGGTAATATGCAAACTGACCCTAACTGCAGAACGACTGGGAATGACTGGTCAATCTGACACACACTGGCCACCAGGAGGCAGACGCTCAATGCAGGAGCTTCCTCCTGGTGGTCAGTGTGTTCCCACAGGGGGAGCTCTGCTCAGCCACAAGCCAGGCTAATGGCTGCCAGTACAGTGGTGGTGGTGGGAGCCTCTCCCGCCTCCTCAGCAGCGCTAAGGATGTCTGACTGCAGCTTAGGCCTGCTCCCGCTGGCAAGTGGACATCTCCCGAGGGCTCGCAGGCTGCCAGAGGATGTCTGACTGCCAGCTTGGGCCCAATACCCTAGGGAAAGGGCCTAAGCCAGCAGGTGGACATCCTCTGAGGGGT
>NW_005361986.1:0-481 GCF_000412655.1 Myotis brandtii
CTAGAAAGCTTTATTTTTTTTCAACCTACAATAGGGCGAGATCTGAAAGTCTCTTTGGTCAACTGAGAAAATCTAATTTAATCCTCCTTGGAAGGAAAGTAACATAAGCAAATTAAATGTATGATTATTCATAGTCTTTCTGCTTAAGATGATGTCACTTCCTTAGCACCATTTGAAAATTTCTGACCCTATTTAAAGTCACTGCACTTTCCATTTTAGTTGTAAATATCCATATGAGTATGAGGATTACTTCACAATAGACATAAGTATAATTTTCTAGAGACCCAATGCACAAAATTCATGCAAGAGTAGGCCTTCCTTCCCCTGGCTGCCGGCACCAGCTTCCTTCTGGCACCTGGGATCCGGGCTTCCCTTGCAGCCCTGGCTTCGTCGGAAGGTCGTCCAGAAGGACATCTGGAAGGATGTCCGGTCTAATTAGCATATTATGCTTTTATTATTATAGACTAGAGGCCCAGCGCAC
>NW_005361986.1:3105-4981 GCF_000412655.1 Myotis brandtii
CAACATGAGGAACTGTATTAAAGCGTCGCGGCATTAGGAAGGTTGAGAACCACTGCAGGACTTTCTCCACGATGCCTCTAAGGGCAGCAAAGCTACGCCCTACGGACCGAGCGCCCCTCACGTTCAGGGTAGTCCTTGGTACACTACTCCGTGGCCCCTCCTCTCTACTAGTGTTCACCCTCATTCTGCTGACTCCACATCTGTCCCTTGTGCCCATGTCCCTGCTTTTAACTCTAGTAATTCCTGTGCCTGAGTTTACCCCTCCCGCAATCTCTGGGCTAGGCCAAGGCCACACCCCTACCCACAGGGCCGGTGCCTGTGCTCCTTCCCAAGGTTCCAGACTCTGTCCCTCAGGTCCGAGTCCCCACGTCCCATAGTCCAACCCCGCGTGGCTGGCTCCAAGTCCTGGCATGCCACCCCGATGCCCTGCCTCCGGGGCCATGGAAACCCCGGCAGAAGCCACGCGAAGAGGACACCAACCCCCCCTCCGCAGACCCAGGAACCCAGGCAGCCGCCCTGCCCCTGCTGCCCTGCACCCACTGTGCACACTGCCATCTTGTGACAGCATTGTAGTGTGAGGGTTAATTTGCATATTACCTCTTTATTATATAAGATGACTTACATTTAAGATTTTTATCCATTTTGAGTTTATTCTTACATATGGTGTACACAAGGAAGACAATCCAATTTAAAAAATAGCAAATAGACACTCCTCCAAAGAGGTCATACAGATGGCCAAGAGACATATGAAAAAACCCTCAAAGTCACTAATCAACAGAGAGATGCAAATTAAAACTACAATGAAGGCCCAGCCAGTGTGGTTCAATGGTTGAGAGTTGACCTATGAACCAGAGGGCCACAGTTAGATTAGATTCCCAGTCAGGGCACATGCCCCGGTTGCAGGCTCGATCCCCAGTATGGGGCATGCAGAAGGCAGCCAATCAATGATTATCATTCATCATTGATGTTTCTATTTCTCTCTCCCTCTCCTTTCCTCTATGAAATCAACAATAACCAAAAACAATTACAATGAGGTATCACCTTACACCTGTCAGAATGGCTACCATCAACAAATTGACAAGTGCTGGTGAGGATGTTAAGAAAAGGGAACCCTAGTACACTGTTGGTGGGAATGCAGACTGGTGTAGCCACTAAAGTTCAGCAGAATACAAAATCACTACTTAGAAACTGACAGAATTTTATACACCAATAATGACCCATCACAAAGAGAATTAGGAAAACAATCCCATTTATAATTGCATCAAACAATAAAATAAAATACTTAGGAATAAATATAACCAAGGACCTAAAAAAACCCCTAAAAACTCATATTTGGAAAATTATAAGATATTGAAGACAATACTAGCAAATGGAAGCTCCTGGATAGGAAGAATTAACATTGTTAAAATGGCCATAGCACCCAAAGCAATCTATAAATTCAATGAAATTCCTATCAAAATACCAATGGCATTTTTCACAGAACTAGAAAAAATAATCCTAAAATTTATACAGGACCACAAAAGACCTCTAATAGTCAATGCAAACTTGAGAAAAAAATAACAAAGTTGGAAGTGTTCTGCTACCGATATCAAACTATACTACAAGTCTATAGTAATGGAAAAGAGCAGGTACTAGCATAAAAACAGACATAGATTAATCAAACAGAATAGAGAGGCCAGAAATAACCCCACACCAATATGGTCAATTAATCTAGGACAAAGGAGGCAAGAATACACAATGGGGTAAAAGGAGTCTATTCAATAAATGGTGTTGGGAAAACTGGATACATGCAAAAAACAACAACAATAACACAAAGAAACAAAAACTAGACCACCATAGATAAGAATAAACTCAAAATGGATTAAAGACTTAAATG
>NW_005361987.1:0-215 GCF_000412655.1 Myotis brandtii
AAGCCATGGTGGTGGGGCAGAGGCAGAGGCAGTTACAAGCGATCAGGCCAGGAGGTGAGGGCAGTTGGCGGCGAGCAGGCAGGCGGTGGGTGGGACAGTTGGGGGCAAGCAAGCTGGCAGGCAGAGTGGTTAGGGGCAATCAAGCAGGCAGGCAGGTGAGCGGTTAGGAGCCAGAGGACCCAGATTGCGAGAGGGATGTCCCAGATTGGAGAGGG
>NW_005361988.1:0-1300 GCF_000412655.1 Myotis brandtii
GTTCCAGAGAGGAGGGAGCCCAATTCCAGGGTGTGTCGCCCGTGAACCACCTACTCGCAATCCGGAACCTCTCAGGGGATGTTGGAGAGCTGGTTTCGGCCCCATCCCTGCAGGCCAGGCCGAGAGACCTCACCGATGCACGAATCCATGCACCGGACCTCTAGTAACTTATAATAATAGCAACATTTATTGAGCAGTGAGAATGGGAGAAAGAGGAATGAGAAGACCATTTTGAAAATAGATCCCAGGCAAGGAGCTAACTGAATTTCTCTTCTCTCTTTCTGCCACCCCCACCCCCAACTCTACTTCTCTCTCTTCTATCTCTTTCTCTCTCCTCTCTAACATCAGCTAGCAGTTTCTGAATCATTAACACTCCACATTAGAGCCCATTAGATTACAAAGGCATTTCACACAATTAGAAGTCAAAGCCATGGGCCCCATGGGCCCAACCACAGGATGAATTAACCACACTTCCTCCCCGCGTCTTGAGTGATCATTTCTCTGACTGACATAATAATTAAAGTTTGCAACATTGGAGACTGTGCCCCGAGAGGTCCATCTCTACTGACAGCCAGGCTGAGCTGCACGTCAGCCACAGTGAAATCCACTGGAGATCCTGGCCGTGGGGGTTAAGAGCATGGGGTCTGGCATCATCTACAACCGGTTTTCCATCCAGACTCTATTCATTAGTTGCGTGACTTTGAGCAAGTTATTTAACTTAATTTTTCTGTGTCCCAATACCTTCATCTGTGAGGTGGAAAAAGATAGTTCTGGTAGGTTAGACTGCAAAGGGTCTGGGATTTTGCCTGCTTTGAATTTGACTTAAAGAAAAGCCAGTCTCTCCAGAGTTGCCGACAGAGCTCTGTATGGTCAGCTTCGCTCTGCTCCTCAGCACCGGGCCTTCTTTCCGTCCTAGAGCACGTCTGAGTGTTTTCCTGCCTTAAAACCTTTGCTCGTGTTATTCTCTCTGCCTGAAATAACCCAGATTTTAAGCATAAAAGTCATGTCCTCATAAAGCTTTTCTTGACAACCTAAGCTAAGTAGCCTCACCCCCTCACCCACCCCGCTTTTCATTGTTCTCTATCTTTATGGCTTCTAGCATTTTAGGGGCCAACAGAAGAGCCAGTTCTCAGGGACCTGCAAAGCCTAGGGAAGACACAAGATTAAAGATTGCACTTTGAGGGGGGAGGACAGCACTCTTTGAAAAATGCAAGCATCTCTAAGAGGCACAAACTAACAAGTTCAACAAGTTCCTCTCATACTCTATAGGACAGTGATGGTGAACCTTTTGAGCTCGGCG